>NC_084737.1:66170525-66410525 GCF_033978785.1 Entelurus aequoreus
TGGTCAAAATTGTCCAACGATGTATTGCACCAATAAATGGAAGTATTTTTGCATTTGATTAACAAACATTTTATTTACTACACAGAAAGCACACACTCTGTTGGTAAAGCAAGTGTAAAAGGTAAAAAAACAGAATTTTCAATAATTAAGAAAGAACGGAAGTTGAGGAAAAATAAAACAACATTTGGAAAAATAAAAAAAACAAACAAAATTATAGGACTCTACAAAAGCCATACTGCTTTTTGAGTAGTGTCTGATTCAAGATGCTTGTGGTAGCATGGGTCAAAAATCATATCATGTTTCTATGTTTGTTTTGGATGCGCTCTTCAGTCTGCATTTTTCAACAGTTTTTCCGTGCTATTCATTCTTGAACACAGTCTGTAGTAGATAAGCATCACACATTTACGAACATGGAATGACGTATTAGTGTTGTCTCCTGTGTTTATTTCAGCTCCATCTTGTGTCTACCCTACCCTTCTTGTAAAAAAAATAACCGCATGCACACACACACACCCGTGTATTCAGGCAGGTATGTGCATGTGCCAATTAACTGGTGACCAGTTCGTTAATGAATAGGCAGCTATAGCTACTCGACTGTGAGGGATGTACTGAGGGGTTAATGTCAGACTCTCAACAACTTTAACATAAATAAATGCTTTGGCTTACTGACAGCTTGGACAGCAACAGAGCTATGATGTTTGCAGGCTAGTCTAGCTGTCTTTTTTCTGATCCTCCAATTGTGGTTTCTCCGAATTGATCACTTAAGAGACATTACTATTCAAAATAATGAATAAGATGTGTATTATAATGTGAATAACATTCTCGTTTCATCATCATAGGATAATAGGTTGTTTGCATGTAGTTAAATAATAATGAATAATGTAATTAAATTCCCTTGATCAACTGTTTGACTTGGGACCCAAAGATATCCATGTTTTGCATGATGGCTTTTACTAGGTCAGGATGCAATGTTGACTTACGTATTTTTATCTTCAGTGTTTGGAATAATTTGGTTACTAACGTCATCCCTTTTTCTGGTAACAGGTATTTCAAATTAATTACTTCCTCCTACGTTAAAACCCAGTTACAGCTACTTTCAGTGATACCTGGTGCAGTACTATTAGGGCGATTATGAGCACAGCCATTGAAGAACATCAATGGCTACACATCCAGAGGGAGTTTTCATCGTGGCAGGGGATTTTAACCAAGCTAACATGAAAACTGTGTTCCCTCATTTCCATCAATATGTGAATTTTGCAACCAGGGGTGGAAGCACGCTGGACATGGTGTACAGCAATATTAAAGGCCTACTGAAATGAATTTTTTTTTATTCAAACAGGGATAGCAGATCTATTCTATGTGTCATACTTGATCATTTCGCGATATTGCCATATTTTTAGTATAGAACAACGACGATAAAGATTGCAACTTTTGGTATCTGATAAAAAAAAGGCTTGCACCTACCGGAAGTAGCGTGACGTAGTCAGTTGAACATATACGCAAAGTTCCCTATTGTTTACAATGATGGCCGCATGAAGTGAGAGAGATTCGGACCGAGAAAGCGACAATTTCCCCATTAATTTGAGCGAGGATGAAAGATTTGTGGATGAGTAAAGTGCAAGTGAAGGACTAGTGGGGAGTTGAAGCTATTCAGATAGGGAAGATGCTGTGAGAGCCGGGGGTGACCTGATATTCAGCTGGGAATGACTACAACAGTAAATAAACACAAGACATATATATACTCTATTAGCCACAACACAACCAGGCTTATATTTAATATGCCACAAATTAATCCTGCATAAAAACACCTGCGTGTTTGTTATGCTAGCTCCTAGCTCCTCTGCTAGCTCCTAGCTCCATAGAACACGCCAATACAATTCAAACACCTGATCAACACACACAATCACTCAGCCCAAAAGACCGTTCACCTAACCCAAGGTTCATAAAGCTTATATATTTTTAAAAAGTTACGTACGTGACGCGCACGTACGGTACGGTACGTGTTATGCTAGCTCCTAGCTCCTCTGCTAGCTCCTAGCTCCATAGAACACGCCAATACAATTCAAACACATCATCAACACACACAATCACTCAGCCCAAAAGACCGTTCACCTAACCCAAGGTTCATAAAGCTTATATATTTTAAAAAAGTTACGTACATACGCAAAAAAAAGCCAAAGCTGCATACTCACAGTAGCACGTCTGCGTCTTTGTCATCCAAATCAAAGTAATCCTGGTAAGAGTCTGTGTTGTCCCAGTTCTCTACAGGCGTCTGTGTATCCAAGTCAAATGTCCTCCTGGTTAGAGTCTCTGTTATCCGAGTTCTTCCATCTTGACTGCATCTTTCGGGAATGTAAACAAAGAAGCGCCGGCTGTGTACTGTTGTGGCTGACTACGTTCGAAAAATACGTCCATTTCGCACCGACAACTTTCTTCTTTGCTTGCTCAGCTTCCTTCTTCATAATGCAATGAACATGATTGAAACAGATTCACGAACACAGATGTCCAGAATACTGTGGAATTATGAAATGAAAACAGAGCTTTTTCGTATTGGCTTCAATGTGGAAGGCATACCCGTGTTCGCCGGTCTACGTCACGCGCATACGTCATCCTCAGAGGCGTTTCGAACCGGAAGTTTAGCGGCAAATTTAAAATGTCACTTTATAAGTTAACCCGGCCGTATTGGCATGTGTTATAATGTTAAGATTTCATCATTGATATATAAACTATCAGACTGCGTGGTCGGTAGTAGTGGGTTTCAGTAGGCCTTTAAACACGCATTTAAAGCTGCACCACGCCCCCACCTCTGCTCCTCAGACCATCTATCTGTGATGCTAATTCCTGCATACAAGCCCCTGCTGATCGGGAAGAAAGCTACAGTAAAGCAGGTGAGGACCTGGCTAGAGGGAGCAATGGAAGCATTACAAGACTGCTTCGAAACCACAGACTGGGACATGTTCAAGGCAGCCGCCACCGATAATCATAACACATGTGTGGAGGGGTATGCAGAGTCTGTGTCCGCATACATTCAGAAGTGCATGGAGGATGTTAGTGTGATCAAGAACATCCCCACACGGGCCAACGAGAAACCTTGGATAAACAGTGAGGTACGTGCAATGCTGAAGGCGACAAGGTAGCATTAAAAACAGCCAGAGCTAACCTGGACCGTGCCATTAATGTTGCAAAGCGTGCTCATAGTCAGAAAGGGCAGGACTTCTTTGAGAACCCCACAAAGGGATACAGGTCATCACGGACTATAAAGCTGCCCCCCGTCCCTGTGACAACAGTATCGGCTTCCTAAATGACCTAAATAACTACTTTGCGAGGTTTGAGGCACTTAACACCACTCCGGCGAGAAAATCCATCCCTCGCCCTGATGAGCAGCCGCTCAACCTGGACACAGCTGATGTTGGGAACACCCTGAGGAGAGTGAACCCCTGGAAAGCTGCGGGACCTGATGACATTCCGGGCAAGGTGCTTAAGGGATGTGCAGACTAGCTGGCGGGGGTTCTCACAGACATCTTCAACATCTCGCTGACCCAGGCTGTGGTACCATCATGTTTTAAGGCGGCCACAATCATTACAGTGCCTAAAAAACCCACAATCTCCGCCCTCAATGATTGTCGCCCCGTGGCACTCACCCCCATCATAATAAAGTGCTTCGAGAGGCTGGTAAAGGAATATATTGTCTCCAGACTTCCCCCCTCATTCGACCCATACCAGTTTGCTTATCGCCCTAACCGCTCCACAGAAGACACCATCTCCTCTGCCCTCCACCTGAGCTTAGAACATCTGGAAGGAAAGAACACACACGTGCGGATGTTGTTTCTGGACTTCAGCTCAGCATTCAACACCATCATCCCGCAGCATTTGGTGAGCAAACTGGCCTCCCTTGGATTCAGTACCCCCCCTATGCAACTGGCTGCTTGACTTCCTCACAGACAGACCCCAGTCTGTGAGAGTGAGCAACGACACCTCCAGTGCCATCTCCCTGAGCACCGGCTCCCCCCAGGGCTGCGTCCTAAGTCCACTGCTGTTCACGTTGATGACCCATGACTGCTGCGCCAGGTCCACTACTAACCACATTGTGAAGTATGCGGACGACACGACAGTAGTGGGCCTCATCCGTGACAACAACGACATGGACTACAGGGAGGAGGTGAAACATCTGGTTGACTGGTGCAGAACCAACAACCTGGTCCTGAACGTCGACAAGACCAAGGAGATCATTGTTGACTTCAGGAAGCCCAAATCCAGCCACGCTCCACTCTTCATCAACGGCACAGCTGTGGAGATGGTAAGCAGCACCAAGTTCCTGGGGGTGCAGATAACTGACAATATGACCTGGTCCCTACACACCGGAGCTCTTGTAAAAAGAGCTCAGCAGCGCATGCACTTTTTGCGTCGGATGAAAAGAGCACAGCTCCCTCCCCCCATTCTCACCACATTCTACAGAGGCACTATAGAGAGCCTACTGACCAACAGCATCTCTGTCTGGACTGGAGCCTGCAATGCCTCAGACTGGAAGTCTCTCCAGAGAGTGGTGAGGACGGCGGAAAAGATCATCAGGACTCCTATCCAGGAGATCGCAAAAAGCCGCTGCCTGACCAGGGCTCAGAAAATCTGCAAAGACTCCTCCCACCCCCACCAAGGACTGTTTTCACTGCTGGACTCAAGAAAGAGGTTCTGCAGCCTCCGAAGCAGAACCTCCAGGTTCTGTAACCGCTTCTTCCCTCAGGCCGTAAGACTCTTGAACGCATCATAATTATCCCCTCAATTCCCCCCAAAATGGATTAACTCGCTGGAATAAAAAGACAATATAACATACATCCATAAGCCTGGATGCATATGAAAAAGTACAATATATTTATCTGTACAGTAATCTATTTATTTATATATGCACCTTATTGCTTTTTTATCCTGCACTACCATGAGCTAATGCAACAAATTTTCGTTCTTATCTGTACTGTAAAGTTCAAATTTGAATGACAATAAAAAGGAAGTCTAAGTCTAAGTCTAAGAAGAGTGGACCAACATTCCACAGGCCACAAGCAACAACCTGATCAACTCTATGCGAAGATGTGTTGCACTGCGTAAGACAAATGATGGTCACAACAGATACTGACTGCTTTTCTGGAAAAGCAGAAACACTCTAGCGCCACACATTATTACAATGCCCGCTTTGTGGCCAAGGCGAGACACCAATCCACTTTCAGGTTTGCCTCATTAACTAGCGGTAACAGCACGCAGTGAACACATTCGACAGGAGCTGTTGTCGGTCACATCTGACGCTACTAACCACTGCAGACGCTGAGTTAACACAACTTGTTAGGATCCGCTGCTCGGATCACCGTTTGTTTACAGTTTAGTGTCACGTGTGTTTTGTTTCTGTTGCCATGACGGCAGATTTTGCTCACCTGCCTCTGGTTAGCGTTTCGGGACGCGCACCTGTTGCCCGAGCGCTAATCAGAGGGCTATTTAGTCTTTGCCCGGGCAGCACTCTGCCTGGCTTCCTAGTTTGTTCTCATGCAACAGCTGACGACCACTGTGCTTCCTGCTAGCTCTCATGCTAGATTATTTTGCTTGCTAGCTCCCATGCTAGTCGTTTTTGTTTTTCTCTTGTCTGATTTAGTTCTAAAATAAATCATTTTTCTACCTGCAAGCTGTGTCCGAGCCCGTCTGCATCCTTGGGAGAACACCTCGCACCACGATGCGACCCGGTCGTCACAGTAGGAAGCCAGCTGCAAGAAGTTCTCCCGCAACGAGCACGTCGGAGGAGATGGACGAAGGTGCGTGGATGGTGTTGCGAGCAATGGAGGCGGAGACTCTCCGCTATTCCCCCTCGGAGCGCCAGGACCTGATCTGGGGTCCTAACGGAAAGTTGGTCCCAATCCACTCCGTTTGGCCCGAGGACATCGCCACACCTCCGCACCACCGGACGCGTCAGCGAAGACGGAAGCCACCAAAGAGGTCTTCACTTCGCTGCAAAGACGCGCCACTCCCACAGACTCCTCCACCACCGGTACACAGTAAGCAACATTCAGCCCAAGATTCCCCTCCTCAAATGTTTGGCAACCCAATTGACCACTTTGCCAAACATTTCACCGATTGGGCTGTCAGTCAGCTAGAGACCCACACGGATGACGTCATCCCGCCCACTTTGGATGACGTCATAGACAAAGACTTTTTTAGACATCATGTCAATTCTTCCTGCCAGCCATTTTCAAGTAACCTTAACTCTGCGATTAATCATTATCAGGACATTTTTTTAAGGACTAAGTCTAGTCAGTCCCAGTCTCAAGTGTGGGGTGACAATAGACAGTTTGGACAATTTAGAGGAGAGGATTCAGCCCTCCCCCTGACCACCCTCCACCCACCCTTGAAGACGGTTCCAGTCCGCAAGGAGCGCGTCTGGGATCCGCTTTTTGAGGGGGGGGCTAGTACTGGGAGCTGTGCGAGTGGGGTGGCACAACGGCGTGCTAAGCCGCAACCTCCTGCTCGGCCACCGCCACCAGTCCGACGGCCTGCTAAGCCGCAACCGCCAGCTAGGCCACCTGCACCTAAGCTAGCGCCAAGGCTAAGGCTAGCACCAGCTCCACCACAGGTTCCCACACCAGTACCTGCACCTCGGCTGGTTCCCACACCAGTACCTGCACCTCGGCTGGTTCCCACACCAGTACCTGCACCTCGGCTGGTTCCCACACCAGTACCTGCACCTCGGCTGGTTCCCAGACCAGTACCTGCACCTCGGCTGGTTCCCACACCAGTACCTGCACCTCGGCTGGTTCCCACACCAGTACCTGCACCTCGGCTGGTTCCCGCACCAGTACCTGCTCCTCGGCTGGTTCCCGCACCAGTACCTGCTCCACGGCTGGTTCTCGCACCAGTACCTGCACCACGACTGGTTCTCGCACCAGTACCTGCACCACGACTGGTTCTCGCACCAGTACCTGCACCACGACTGGTTCTCGCACCAGCACCTGCACCTGCACCACGACTGGTTCTCGCACCAGCGACTCCGGCTGCCACGACAGCGACTCCTGCTGCCACGACAGCGACTCCTGCTGCCACGACAGCGACTCCGGCTGCCACGACAGCGACTCCTGCTGCCACGACAGCGACTCCTGCTGTCACGACAGCGACTCCTGCTGCCACGACAGCGACTCCTGCTGTCACGACAGCGACTCCTGCTGCCACGACAGCGACTCCTGCTGCCACGACAGCGACTCCGGCTGCCACGACAGCGACTCCGGCTGCCACGACAGCGACTCCGGCTGCCACGACAGCGACTCCGGCTGCCACGACAGCGACTCCGGCTGCCACGACAGCGACTCCGGCTGCCACGACAGCGACTCCCACCGCTTCCACGGCGACATCTCAGCGACCTCGAGTGGTCCGGCGGCGCAAGCGGAAAGCAGGTCCCCGCATGCAGCCCTCGAGGACTCAGAGGCTGCTGAGATTCTGGCGCCACTCACGCCCACCTTCTCGGAGGCCACGAATGTGGCCTTACCGTGGTCGCCCGCCTCGCCCGCCTCGCCAGCGGTGGCGGCGTTCCATTCGCCGCCGCCACCTGACCCTTCCCCGGTGGATTCGGGGACACGTGGCCTGGCGACCCACCACCAAGTCACCCCCCCGCCCGCCCTTGACTCGTGAACTATTGCTTTTTTTTTTTGGGGTTCCAGTTGTTTTTTTTGTTTTCAAGGGACATCTGGAATCTGTCCTTTTAGGGGGGGGTACTGTTAGGATCCGCTGCTCGGATCACCGTTTGTTTACAGTTTAGTGTCACGTGTGTTTTGTTTCTGTTGCCATGACGGCAGATTTTGCTCACCTGCCTCTGGTTAGCGTTTCGGGACGCGCACCTGTTGCCCGAGCGCTAATCAGAGGGCTATTTAGTCTTTGCCCGGGCAGCACTCTGCCTGGCTTCCTAGTTTGTTCTCATGCAACAGCTGACGACCACTGTGCTTCCTGCTAGCTCTCATGCTAGATTATTTTGCTTGCTAGCTCCCATGCTAGTCGTTTTTGTTTTTCTCTTGTCTGATTTAGTTCTAAAATAAATCATTTTTCTACCTGCAAGCTGTGTCCGAGCCCGTCTGCATCCTTGGGAGAACACCTCGCACCACGATGCGACCCGGTCGTCACACAACTAGTGCAACTTTTCGCTGACGTCATGCGTCACTCAACAGGCCCACCTTCAAAGTCACAGATATTATGTGCACTCTGATCTCATCAATAATTTCTCAATGGCACACTGCAAATATCTGAAGGTATTTTCAAAAAAGTCAAGCAATAATTATTTTTAATACTAACTAATTACATTTGTTAATCAGTATATCTGTTAGTAGTTTACAACTTTTTTGGTAACGTAACTAATAACTATACCTAATTACATTTTTAAAAGTAATTTTCCAAACACTGTTTATCTCTATTGTATATTATCAATACATCAGCATCGCTATCAATATTTTTTCGCTCGAATGTCCAAGTCCTATTAACCCTTTAGTAAGTATTATAGTAGTATGTATCATTAACACTGTAGACAAATGATCAAAGAAAAATATTTTATTACATCTCAACAATTGGCTGCTTTATTTGTTGACATTCGATGACATTACTTTGTTTTGATAAAGTATATTTTGCAACATACAATGATCAAAATCAGGTGATGATCCATTAAACCAGGGGTGGCCAAAGTGCGGCCCGGCGGCCATTTGCGGCCCGCAGGTCATTTTTTAACGACCCCACGGCACATTTTAAAAATACGAATGAAAAAAAATTAAAACATAAAAAATTGTATAAAAGAGCAATCAGGTGAAATGTAACAAGAAAATGTTGCAATGTTTACTCTAATAACACAAAGCTGCCAAGCAGCTTTGTGTTATTTCTTTAAAAAATAATAATGAATCAAAATCAATGTCATTAGGAATTATTGACCTATTCAAGGCTCCAATTACGTCACATTAGATATTCCACTATGAGATATTTTTTGGGGAAAATGTTGCATATTTTGTGTTTGCCATATAAAAAACTGAGCTGGTTTTTTTTTTTTTAAAGAAGGGCCTAAAATGAACAAACAAAAAACATAAACAACAATAAAACTTATAATTGACGGATAGAGCTGAAGTTGATCTCGAGATTATTGTGTTAAAAGTAAACAGTAAAAAAAAAAGATAATTTATTTTTTAACACTTTAATAAGTAGGACCCTTTTGGATCCCCAATCATTTTAGTGTGATTTGTTTTTAAGTGTCATTTTTTTAAATAAAATAATAATGAATTAAAATCAATGGTGTTATGAGGTATTGACCTTTTTAATGCTCCAATTATTATATAATCTCAAATATTCCACTGAAAAATGTTATTGGATGAAAATATTGCATATTTTGTGTTTAATACATAAAAAAACAGGGTTTTCTTTGATAAAAAGAGCCTACAACTTAAATCTTTAAAAACATATAGACAGATAGACCTAATGTTGATCTAGAGATTTAAAACTTGAATAATAATACAAATAATAATACTGAATAATGACACATTTTTTTATATTTTTTTGACCAAAACCCTTTGTGGTCCCTGGGATCAAGCCTGAGTGGAGGCCTAAATGTATATTTTTTATACATATAATGTATTGGTTTTTAAAATAAAAAATATCAAAATGGCCCCAGCTATCTTTGATTTTTCAGTGTGTGGCCTTCGGTGGAAAAAGTTTGGACACCCCTGCATTAAACTATAAAGTGTGCTTATTTAAATGTAAAATATAAGAACAAGATCCCTTTTATTATTAGAATGTGTGTAGATGGCTTTCTTCTAAAATATCAAGTCTAACTCAATTGCTGTGTCATGTTATTATCTACTTGCAGCGCTGGTCAATCCATTGACCTTGACACGGACATGCCACGTTGCCCATGTCCCTTGACCCCCACAAGCGCTAGAATACAGGACGCAGATCCCTAAAAAAGCACCAAACTAATTAATTTCAATTACAATTAGCATGGAGGCCCAACGGCTGATTTATTGCCTTGCTTTCATCCTGCACAGTCCCCTTTGCATTAATCACCCTCTCGCTGGTCCGTTTGATCTTCATCTCTTCATCTTCCTGCCAAGTACCTTCCTGGACCCCCCCCCCTCCCCCAATCCCCCCAAATCCCTCTCTACCCCTCTTAACTCGTCTCCTCCCTCCGTCTGACCGTGGGTAACAGCACAAGTGTCCTCAACTCACACCTGAAAAAGGCGGCGGCTCCTTCAGCGTTGTGCTAATTTATCATGAATGATAAGCTCCTGCTCCTGCAGGGAAATGTATGAGCGCCTCCTTAACATTAGAAAAGTTGATCCTGAGGAATGAAGAATTTGGGAGTATGCCATGTGTTCTAACATGCATATGCCACAACTGTAAATGTATAAATCAAATTCTGCAGCCTCACCTGACATTTCCTCTACTCCCTCAGGAACATGTAGTGCATATGAGAAATTATCTAAGGTTTAACCAGGCAATTTGTTTGTTGAAACAAACAATTACAATTAGAGATGTCCGATAATATCGGCCTGGCGATATTATCGGCCGATAATATCAGCAGGCCGATATTATCGGCCGATAAATGCTTTAAAATGTAATATCGGAAATTATCGGTATCGTTTTTTTTATTATCAGTATCGGTTTAATTTTTTAATTTTTTTTATTTTTCGTTAAATCAACATAAAAAACACAAAATACACTTATAACTAGTGCACCAACCCAAAAAACCTCCCTCCCCCATTTGCACTCATTCACACTCATTCACACAAAAGGGTTGTTTCTTTCTGTTGTTAATATTCTGGTTCCTACATTATATATCAATACAGTCTGTAAGGGATACAGTCCGTAAGCACACATGATTGTGCGTGCTGCTGGTCCACTAATAGTACTAACCTTTAACAGTTAATTTTACTCATTTTCATTAATTACTAGTTTCTATGTAACTGTTTTTATACTGTTTTACTTTCTTTTTTATTCAAGAAAATGTTTTTAGTTTATTTATCTTATTTTATTTTTTAAAAAGGACCTTATCTTCACCATACCTGGTTTTCCAAATTAGGCATAATAATGTGTTAATTCCACGACTGTATACATCAGTATCGGTTGATATCGGTATCGCTAATTAAAGATTTGGACAATATCGGAATATCGGATATCGGCAAAAAGCCATTATCGGACATCTTTAATTACAATGGCGGATTACCATTGTAATTTTGTGTTCAGTCTTGGGGCCTATCCTTTTTACCCCAATACATGCTTCCTCTCAGGGATGTCGTTAGAAATTTTAAATGTATCTCATACCACAGTAGTTGGATGACCCTCAATTATGGTTCTTGTTTAAACCTTTCACAGAATGGATGCTTTTAAAGATTGTCTGATTGTAATTGAGGACTTAATGTTCTTAAGTTGAATGCTGCCAAAACATAGGTGTTATTTATTGTCCCTGACACTGCAACTTTAAAGCTAACCAGCTGCTTGAAGTCCCTTGGTAAAAATATGATCCCCAGTTTGAGAAATCTTGATCACTCTATGCTTTTTGATGAGCACATCAAAAGTATAACCTGCTCCTGCTTTTTCCACCTCTGAAACATGAACTTGGATTCATGGTATCTTGAGCTATAAATGGTCATTCATGCTCTTGTTTCCTGACATCTTGACTATTGTAATTTACTCTTCACCTTGTTTATAAAATAGATCCCCTTTAAAAAATCCAGAACTCTTGTCAAAATCTAATACGGTACGTTTCCATGCACTAAATTAGTATGATTTCTCAAATAGTTAGTTTTTTTGTATTTTCACACCTTCATATGAAGTCCCAGTGTCCATGCACACTCTCTAATGGGACTATTGGTCACATGCCTTGTACCTCCCATACACTGGGGGGCACTTATTTTTTTTGTAGCTCGGGTTAATGTATTGCTTTTCCGGTTGACTATGGCTTCACACCAAAAAAGCTTAGCTCTGTTGTACCTGATGTCCGCTGTAATAATGGCACATATTACAAATATTATGCCTCTAATGACTATGCTGATGTTAAATAGCAATAATCAATCAAGAAATTATTATAGATTGTGCCACAAACAAGATGCTACAACCAAGAATGTCTCGGAGCAGATGCAGGTCCGAAACAAAGAAAGACTGGCGAGAGATAGTTTTTCGAAGGAATTTTCAGATGAAGAATCATGTAAACAAAACTTTCAAATGCCTCGGAGTTCATTCAAAAGTCTCTGTGAATTGATGAAAGGAGTATTAAATCCGAAGGAAAAGACCGTTCATGCCCCGATACCGCTCCAGAGGATTGGTGGGTTGCTATTGCTGTGGACAAGCTCTGCAGTTTTTTTTACAGAGTTTTTGCTAATCAGTTTGGAGTGCACAAATGCACAGTCAAGAGGTTTGTGTACGCTTTATTTTATGCATTTAATACCTGCTTATCTTCCATCTCACTCGTTTTTGTTCGGGAGTCTGAATGAAGCCACATTCTACATTGCCTTAGTTACCTTCTAGAATAAATCTCTGTTTGTTTTTTTCCCATCGATGCACTTCAAAATGTTCCGTTCTTTTAATTTGTGAAGCAAATAAAGTATCCTCTTAAGTCCAGTTGTTGCCTGTATTGATTGAATGGTATCTGCTTCCGGGTAATATCCCTCGCGTTGAGTCTGGCGCATCGGCGCGATATGGAGAGTCCCCTCCGGCTGCACACACCCCATTGAGTGATCTGGTTTTCAATCGCATAATCCAGGTGTTTGTCCGGTTTCTCAAAAAAAACTAACACGATCAGACAAAGGTGTTTCCAGGGGTTGAAGGATGCTTATTAAGAGCTGAACTATTTGAGAAATCAGACTAATTTAGTGCATGGACATGTACTGATAGATTCAATTATACTACTCCACTGGCTACCTGTTTATTTCAGGATACAATATGTCCTCAATGGTCAGGCGCTTGCATACTTGCTAGATCTTCTGTCTTTTCCCTGTCCTGTGAGGTCACTGCGCTGTGCTGTTTTTATTTTATTTGTCTTTTTGTATGTGAAGCTCTTTGTGAACTCTCTGTGAAGTGCTTTACAAATAAAATGTACTTACTTACCTGGATGACTGAGATTCTGCACAGACATGAGAAATGATGTTAAAGCCAAAAATCCCCATTGTCATCATCACCATCTTCCTTCCTCTTTTTCAAACTTTTCAACCCCAGATGGCCACACTGGGTCCTGTTTAGACAGCCCCAGCCATGACCTTGTGGATATGGCAACAGCTCTCATGCACACAACCGCAGTCCGCTTCCCTTCTCGTTCTAACTCAAAGACCTGGCGTGTGTTTGTGTGGTTTGGTGCGGCTGTGCCTCCGTAGGAAGCCACTGCATTCAGCCAGCCAATGAAAACAGAAGGAAGACTAAATATCTGTGCAACATCCTGGCTGGATGTCGGATGAGTGGCTTGCATGCAAACCAGTGCAGCTTCACAAGTGTTGTGCACATGGGTGGAAGACCCTGTCACCTCTCCCCCATTCTGTAAACAATGCTCCTGTCCCATCTTTCAACAAACTAACCGTTAGAACTAGGTTGAATCACTGAACTAGCAAAACATATGACCAAGTACATATACATCATGTGTGTGGTCTTAAAGCCATGCAGCAAGTGCTAACCTGAATAGATGTCCCTTTGTCAGAGTTTTTTCATTTATCAACTTCATTTGGGCTGTCGAGGCAGGTGCTTCAGTCATAGGTGACGTGTAGAAACGTAAGCGGGGAACAATTTGTTCTGCCTGTAACTGCACAACTCTGTTGACAGGAACCAAGAAAATAAAAGAACTATATTGCACACTTAAAATCTTTTTTCCCCCTCAAAACTTGACAGTTTGCTTATAACCCAGTGCGCCTTATAACCCAGTGCGCCTAATGTACGGAATAATTCTGGTTTTGCTTACCGACCCCTGAAGCTATTTTATTTGGTACATGGTGTAATAATAAGTGTGACCAGTAGATTGCAGTCAAACATAAGAGATACGTGTAGACTGCACTATGATGCAATATGACTCAAGTAAACAACAGCCACATTTTATATGTTCTATTGAAAATATAGAACATTACACACAGCGCTCAAAAATCTATCAAAATGTTTTAGTACGACTTTGGTAAGCTATGAAGCTGCACCGCTTGATGTGCTTCAACATACGAGGATTATTATGATGTGTGTATATAAGGTAATACATATTATCTGGCGTTTTGTTTCACAATATTATGCAAAAGCAACTTTTCTTACCTTCTGGCACCTACTGATCTGTATTTGGGATCTGCATAAATCCTGAAAAATTGTGCGCCTTTGTAGTCGACACCGTAGTCGATAAGCTTCTTTTTTTTCTTTATCTACTTGTTATGTGACATTCATCCTCCGCTGTTGCCATTTCTAATATAAAGTAGTCTAAAGTTCTTACTTATATCTGTCAGTAAACTCGCCATGAAACCGCTAAAACATACCCGTGTAGTGAGTTTACATTATTCAACCAAGGAACTTGAGTTATTAGAGAGTTTCGGTCGGACGTTTTTTCACGGGACACATTTCCGCTGTTGTTCTTTCCGGATGAGGAGATGATGCTCCGTTATAGATTTAAGTAAAGTCTGAATGTCATTAAAACAGTTAGCTCCATCTTTTGACACTTCTTCCACACCCGTCCTTGCACGCAACTCCGCTACAACAAAGATGAAGGGGAGAAGATGCTGCCGAAGGTGAGCCACGTAAATAAGACCGCCCACAAAATGGCGCATCCGGAAACGACTGTCAGAAAGCGGCTTGAAGATGATCCGTAAACCATAATCTATGTAACATTTTGACCAAAGAACCACCATTACATGTTATGTAGACCACAAGGAAGTGTTTTCACTTTAGAACAAATTATAATAATATGACCTCTTTAATGCGCCCTATAATCTGGTGCGCCTTATAAATGAAAAAAGATCAAAAATAGACCATTCATCGGCGGTGCGCCCTATGGTCCGGAAAATACGGTACTAATGTGAGCTAGTTGCAATTCATTCATTTTCAATCCACCAATCCAAATACATAAATGCCTGATACTCTCAGCAGTTGTGTAAATAAACACATAGGAAATACTAGATTATACTGTAACAAAATATTCCTCTTTAATTTTAAACTGTATTTTTTATGCAGCAAGGTGTGATTTATTATTATCATTGACTTGGCAACAAACTTTTGTGCTATTTGTAACCTGCATAGAAAGAGACCAACAAGATGTGTTAGTGGTCCCCTACCATTAAAATGGTCCAGTCCTACCTCTTGTTTAGTCTTAAAAAGTGATTGTAAGTACTTTCTGCTTATATATGTTGATTAAAATGTCAGGTTTGGAGGCATTTGAAAAAGTCATGAAAAATTGTGATAACTAATCACTAGCATTGCGTTGCGCTAGCTCATTAGTATGAATTTACGTTGAATCTCAGAAATAAATTATACGGTAAATAGATTTGACTTGTAAAGCGCTTTGACATGATTACTATATTTAGAATAGAATAGAATGGACTTTATTGTCATTATATTTGCATATAACGAGATTAAGGACTCTAATTTAAGGTGCGGTAGTGGGAACAAATATGGGGTAAAAATAAATTAAATTACACAACAGGTTATAAAGAAAAAACTAACAATTGAAATAAACAGACTACTATCCAATAAAAAATAATAAGCAATCCTGTACTGATCACACAGCGTCAGGAGCAACTCAGCATCAGTATCTTGCTCAGTGATACTTTGACATTGTCACAGGGGGACTGAGGATCGAACCCGCAACCTTTAGGTTGGGCCACAATCAACATGCTTTATTTTTTGTATGTTCAGCTTTTACAGTGCTTCAAATGAAAACGCTTTGAAATGGAAACCTGCTGAAGTTTTTATTGAGAATCTTTTTATTGAAAATTTCTGCAATTTGGGTTACCACTTGTCATTAAGGGCTGATGGAGGGTCCCGCAGCCAAAACAGTTGAAAACCACTGTGCTACAGTGGATGATCAAAAGTATTGGGTCACCAGAGAAAAGGGAGATCTGTCAAGTTGGGTGTAAATTAGGTTTTGCCCCCTGATGTCTATACTCCTGTAGCTTATCCCAAATGTATTTGATGGGTGTTTAGGTCAGGGCTCTCAATTTCTTCTACATGTAACTCATCAATGCATGTCATTTATTGACTTTACTTTGTCATGCTGGAACAGAAGTGGGCCTTTACCAAATTGACACACAAGTTTTGAAGGAGAGCGTTGTCCAAGCTAACTTAGATTTTTGTCCTGAAAGCCTTTGTCCTTAAGCCTGCTCAGTGGCCTTGTGGTTAGAGCAGTGTTATTCAACCACTGTGCCCCCGCACACTAGTGTGCCGTGAGATATTGTCTGGTGTGCCATGGGAAATTATGCAACTTCACCTAATTGGTCCCAAAAAATTTTTTTGCAAATCAATATTATAATCTGCAAATAATGTGCCGTTGCTTAGTGACTGTGCTGTGTAGAACTTGGTAGGGTAACCACGTAATACTCCATGTCAGTAGGTGGCAGCAGGTAGTTAATTGCTTTGTAAAAGTCGGAATGTGTCGGGTGAGACGAGGATGGTTTGTTGGGATCACAATATGCAGACCAAAGCGGGAGGCAGGGTGCAGGCAAAAAGGTATGTAATGCTTAAACCAAAAATGAACAAAAGGGAAAGGAAAAGGCAAGGGCTGTGCAAAACGAAAGTAAAACTGAACTGGCTGTAAACAGAAACTTATGGTGTCCACAAAGTACATCCGTACATGACGTGACAATCAACAATGTCCACACAAAGAAGGATAGCAACAACTTAAATAGTCTTGCTTGCTAACACAAAGCAGGTGCGGGGAATAGCGCTCAAAGGAAGACATGAAACTGCTACAGGAAAACGCCAACAAAACAGGAAGGGCCACCAAAATAACAGCGCAAAACAAGAACTAAAGCACTACACACAGGAAAACACAAACAAACTCAAAATAAGGCACGATGACCTGGTGGAGTTTCATTTTTTAATGTTTTCTGCTGGTGGTGTGCCTCCGTATTTTTTGATGACAAAAATGTGCCTTGCTTCAAAAAAGGTTGAAAAACACTGGTTAGAGTGTCCGCCCTGAGATCGGTAGGTCCTGAGTCATACCAAAGACTATAAAAATAGGACCCATTACCTCCCCGCTTGGCACTCAGCATCAAGGGTTGGAATTGGGGGTTAAATCACCAAAATGATTCCCGAGCGTGGCTAGCGCTGCTGCTCACTGCTCCCCTCACCTCCCAGGGGGTGGAACAAGGGGATGGGTCAAATACAGAGGGTAATTTCACCACACCCAGTGTGTGTGACTATCAGTGGTACTTTAACTTTAAAGATTGAGTGTTTGGACAATTGCGTCGAGGGTTAAGATCTTTCCTTTGGGCTTGAATCCTTTGAACTAAACCGCATAATCTCAAGGAATCAAGATTCAAGTAACTTTGTTGTCATACCAGTTATTGCTTAATATGTGTTGATATAGAATGTGCGGCTCATTCCCGGCTTCCCATTGGCCAAAATGTGCATAGAGTGAATATGAATGTGTTTTTAAGTGAACAAAGTTTTGTTTTGAAACAAAGTGTGTGTGGACGTAGATTTCCTTGCACCTGGAGGAATGAAAATACTTTGAAAACAATTGTTGTTCTCATGTAGATGTTGCTGGTATGCATCTCTGAGCTCTTGCAATGAAACATTGTCAGTCACAAACAACAAGGCAAGAGAGAGGCAAGCACACGCACGCACACACACAAACACACGCACACTAACACACACACACACGCACACTCACACTCACACAGGGAGGGGGCGCTGTATTGGGTTTGCTCCAGGAAGTGTGGCTCCTCCAAAAGGCTGGTCAGATGAAAGGCGAAGAGAACTGTATCGATTGAGGGAGAGGGGGTGGTTGTGGTGGAGCAAGTGTTGTGTTATATGTGTGTGTGTGTGTGTGTGTTGGAGTGGACGGCGGGAGGTGTGGGCGGTGCGGTGGTGGTGATGGTGGGGGGGTGGAGCCTGTGGTGTGTCTGCGTGATGCGGGGCCGCCAGCCAGGCGAGGAGCAAAAGGCCAGAAGGGTTCTGTGGGGCAGGGCAAGGGCGGGGGGAGGAGGAGGAGGGGTGCCGAGCGTTGTCGCTGTGACCCCGTGGCTCTGAGCAACCCCCTGGCCCCACAGTGGGGAATGTACAGCACGCACACACACACACACACACACACACACACACACACACACACACACACACGCACACACAACGGCGGCACCAATCTGTTGTTGATGAGAGCTGTCAGAGTAAAAACAACATGGCGCAGGCCTATTTGTGGTACTTTTCGAGCTTAGTGTTATTTCTTACTCTGATTTATTTTTCAAAAAATTGTTTATATTGTCCCCATTTGCACTTTCATTTTCACAGATTATGTAACAACGTCATGTGAAGGCTGTCCCCAATTCAAAGACTCCTGCACATGCGTCACTTTGCTATGTTTTTTTTTTAGCCGCTACAGTACATTGCTACTATCTTTTATGCCACCCAAGGTTCTTTGCCCAGTATGACTCATTCCTGAAAGTCTTCGGTTTTCACCAGGGATATAACCATGTGCTATAATCACGTTTTGCTACGTACTGTACCTCGGTCATAATGTCAAGGTCTGGTTCTTTTTGGGCGCAGTCGGGCAACAACATCTAAAACATGAAACTGCTTAGCTTTTGTGTAAACAGTTTTAATGGGTTTTGAAATGAAGCATAAAAAAACGTTAGAAGGGTAATCATCCCAAAAGATTTAAAAATAAAAATATATATATATAATAATTAAGAAAAATACAATTTATAGGCAGCACGGTGTAACAGGGGTTAGTGCGTCTGCCTCACAATACGAAGGTCCTGGGTTCGATCCTGCGCTCGGGATCTTTCTGTGTGGAGTTTGCATGTTCTCCCCGTGACTGCGTGGGTTCCCTCCGGGTACTCTGGCTTCCTCCCACCCCCAAAAACATGCACCTGGGGATAGGTTGATTGGCAACACTAAATTGGCCCTAGTGTGTGAATGTGAGTGTGAATGTTCTCTGTCTATCTGTGTTGGCCCTGTGATGAGGTGGCGACTTGTCCAGGGTGTACCCTGCCTTCCGCCCAAATGCAGCTGAGATAGGCTCCAGCACCCCCCGCGACCCCAAAAAGGGACAAGCGGTAGAAAATGGACGGATGGATGGAAAATTTGGAGTTTCAATTTTTTTTAAAAGGAAAGTGCAATGACACATTTCAGGCAGAGTGTCATGGCCAATTTTCCAAATCAATTGGATTTGGATTCATAATGTCCTAAATTAATAATTATGATTCGATTCGATTTGTTTTGATTTATACTAGTGTTGTCCTGATACTAATATTTTGGTACCGGTACCAAATTGTAGTTTGACACTTTTCGATACTTTTTGATACTTTTTTAAATAAAAGGGACCACAGAAAATTGCATTATTGGCTTTATTTTAACAAAAAAATGTACGGTACATATGTTTTTTATTGCAAGTTTGTCCTTAGATAAAATAGTGAACATACTAGACAACTTGTCTTTTAGTAGTAAGTAAGCAAACAAAGGCTCCTAATTTAGCTGCTGACATATGCAGTAACATACACTATACTGCCAAAAGTATTTGGCCACCTGCCTTGACTCACATATGAACTTGAAATGCCATACCAATGGAATTGTCCAAAATGTTTTGGTATCCTGGAGCATTCAAAGTTCCTTTCACTGGAACTAAAGGGGCCAAGCCCAACTCCTGAAAAAACAACCCCACACCATAATTCCTCCTCCACCAAATTTCACACTCGGCACAATGCAGTCCGAAATGTAGCGTTCTCCTGGCAACCTCCAAACCCAGACTGGTCCATCAGATTGCCAGATAGAAAAGCGTGACCCATCAGTCCATAGAACGCGTCTCCACTGCTCTAGAGTCCAGTGGCGACGTGCTTTACCACTGCACCGACGCTTTGCATTGGACTTGGTGATGTACGGCTTAGATGCAGCTGCTCGGCCATGGAAACCCATTCCACAATGCTCTCAGCGTACTGTACGTGGGCTAATTGGAAGGTCTTTTAACACATGTAGCCGGTGAGCAGCTCCATCACCTCTGAGTTGGTAAAAGTTAATTCTAGATTATAAATCATTCGCCTCACCTGTATAGCTCAAGGTTTTTGCCATAAACCGAGATGTTGGTCAACTTTTTTACCTGCGTGAGGATTATGATTAATTCTTTATCTAAACAGGAAGATATGAACATCCCATCAGTCGGCATGCCAATGGGAGCAGACATTGTACAGTGGGTGATTGTTTTATTTAGTTTGTAGTTTGTATTTATTGTTTAGCACTTAGCAATAGTGCTACTTGCTGGCTCTGCTGAGCACACAGCTTTTATAAAACTTGTAGCACATCCTTTGTTTATTCAGGCTCAAAAATATAATAATCTGGATCATCATTGTCCTAAAGTAGTCGCCGTTGGTTTGCATGATGTCTGCCATGATTACTAGTGTTGTTGTTGTTGTGTGCTTAAGATGACCAACGTATGTAAATATTACATTATTATGAATGTGCCTGTTACTACATAACATTTATAATTCATACAACGTTGATGGAGGTTTTTGGAGGTTTTTTAGAGCGCTTTATAGGTGAAATAAAGAGAATCCCATTGACTCCATTGTTTGCCGACTCTTGCCATAAATTTATGCGAACGTAGCTTTTCGCTACTTTCTATGTTTACATCAACCAATACTGCATTTTGTGTCTCGTAACCCAGTCATGTACTAGCATTATAACGTTAGCATGCTAACTTTTTCAGCTAATTTTACACTTTTTTTCTCTAATTACGCAGCCATACACCTTATCCAATCCAATCCACTTTATTTATATAGCACATTTAAACAACAAAATGTTTCCAAAGTGCTGCACAACAATATTAAAAACAATATTCAAATATTATCCTTAGCTCCACCAATGACTGAATAAAAACTAAAAATAAATACATATAAAATCAATATAAAAACAATATAAAATAAATATGATTAAAAACGATTTTAAAAGGTAAAACCAATTAAAACTGTAAATAGAAATCAAAATTTTAAAAACACAGAGGACAACAGAGGACCACACAACTCACGTAGTGTTAAAAGCCAGAGAATAAAAGTGGGTCTTAAGACGAGACTTAAAACACTCCACTGTGGGAGCAGTTCGAACATGGAGGGGCAGAGTGTTCCAGAGCTTATGGCCGACCTTAGGGTCATATAACTTCTAATGTGACACATGCTAACTAATAGCATGCTAATGTTAGCATGCTATCATGTTAACATTAACATGCTAACTTTATGAGCTAGTTTTGCAACTGTTTAGCCCAGAGTCACATAACTTGGTATGTGACACTTGTCAACTGTTAGCATGCTAACGGTAGCATGCTAAAATTAGCTTGCTAACCTTTTCAGCTAATTTTACACTTTTTTCTGTAATTCCGTAGCCATACACCTTAGTCATATAACCTGGTATGTGACACATGCTAACTTTTTCAGCTCATTTCCCAACCGTTTAACTCAGAGTCATAAAACTTTATGTGACACATGCTAACTGTTAGCATGCTATGATACTAACTTTAGCATTGCTAATTGAAATGTGTTGGCTAATGTTAGGATGCTAGCATGCTAACATTAGCATGCTAACTTTTTCAGTTCATTTAGCAACCGTTTACCCCACAGTCATATAACTTGGTACGTGGCACATGCTAACTGTTAGCATGGTAATGTTAGCACACATGCTAAGTGTTATCATTTTAATGTTAGCATGCTAACGTTATAGGTTACCTCTACAGCTCATTTTGTATGTTACACCTAAAACTGACAAATTCGGACAGTCTGCACCATCTTATAAGTACGCCAAATTTTGCGACCCCGCGTCAGAAGTCCAGGGCACAGATAGCGGGCCCATCAAAATTTTGGCGGGAATTTTCGAGTTGTCATTTTGCCTCTGTAGTTTCTGTTAAAACAGTAATTTGTCCTCTGCTGAAAAGTATCCATTCGAGTACATATTATGGTGTCTATTTATCATTATTATCGTTTCACTGCTTTTTATTTAATTTGTTTTCTGTGTTTTTCCCCTCATTTTGTACATAATACGCAATTTAAAACAAATATTAAAAATCCAGACAGAGGGGATGTTTCTAGTTTGTGTTTATTATAATAAACAATCAAACTGAGCATTTGGTTCTCGTTTGGTGGAAAGTTGTACATTTAAGTTATATATTTATATAATGTAGCAAGCTACTTTTGCCGTGTAGCTTGTAGTGTTGCTTGCTACAATTCTTTGGGGATAGCTTCCCCTGTAACTTAGCTACATTTAATCAAGAGTAACTTGTAGCTTAGCTTACTACGTTTTCCAAGTAGCTTGCCCATCACTGGACACAACACTATAACGCGAGGCAGTTACTCACTTAATGTGCACCCAGTGCCGGCTCGAATATTTTTGTGGCCCTAAACAAGATGTTGTTTATTACTGTGGTTTGATTTTATAAGTGGCAAATCAAACCGAACTTACAAATTGGCATCAATGCTATGGATGTATATTGGTCAATAGGAAGTAAGTATTACAACCAAAGACAGAGTATTTGGAAATTAAACAATGTTTTGGAGATATGTTCAAATAAGAGTTAACTGTTGACAGCATGTGACTATTACTCCACCTGTGTGCATGTCAATCATGGACTGCTCTTAAACATCTTAATACTTTACCCTTTGACGGACACATAATACAACTAGATCCGTCAGTTGGCTGCAGCGTGTATAATCTCCCATTCAGTGCCTTATCTGATCCATTTGAGTCAACACAGAACCATATGTGGACCTGGGCTGGGTGCGCCCGACCCTGCCTGCTCTGTGCCTCCCCGAGGGAGACATCGTCCAGGGCGGCTGGCTAATTGAAATGTGTTGGCGACTCATCGACGTCTCGGCTGCCGTTTCAGGCTATTGCCAGCCCGAGTGCTGATTGCTGGTTTCACATCACACGGAGGGAAAAAAAAAATCAATAGTAGCCGGGAGAGCTCGGGTTTATTCTTCGCAAGGAGACGTTAATGCCCTGTA
Source organism: Entelurus aequoreus (assembly GCF_033978785.1). Taxonomy (NCBI): domain Eukaryota; kingdom Metazoa; phylum Chordata; class Actinopteri; order Syngnathiformes; family Syngnathidae; genus Entelurus; species Entelurus aequoreus. The sequence continues at coordinate 66,193,661 of NC_084737.1, forward strand.
GAGGAAGGTTTGATATTTATCATTTGTCATTTTGTCTATGCAGATCAGTCTGGGCTGTGCATCGGATCTAAATTGCTTTCCGTGCTAGAGGACACAGTATGGCCTAAGTTCCCTTATAGAATAATTGAGTTTAAATGGCCAAAACAGCAAAAGCAGCTATCATTTGACTTTTGAAGCGTTCTGAAAACTTTTTCTGATAAAATCCCAGCCTCTACTTAGCACCATGGTGGCTTTGTTGTGTTTAAGTGGCCACAGTGTGTGATTCTACAAGGACTTTGCTGTCATCCAAAGGCATCAATGCGCTATATTTTATACACATATTTTCTTTTTTGGTTTGATATAGCTGGGATCGCGGGTATTAAATTTTGTGCAATCTCATATGACAATGAAATTCCTCGAATCTCATTTTTTTGTACATTTTTCTGTTAGTCTTCATGAGATTTAAAACCGTTTGAATTGAATCGTCCGCACTGAATGCAAATAGCTGCCGATGTTCAATGCCGATCAGATCTAGTTTGGTTTCTAGAAGACACATTTTGTGTCAAATTGGCAAAACTTTTAGCAGAGAGATTTTTTTAGGGACAAAATCATAATGAAGTTTGATGAAAAACCCCCTTCTAATGGAGGTGACAATGTCCTTGGATCTTTGACGATAACACTGGACTCCAACATTCACCTTTCCCTTGTGTGAGTCTGTTGTTTTGCTTCCCTTTAGTTTAAAGGGAAACTACATTTTTTTAAATTTTGCCCATCATTTGCAATCCTTATGTAAAACAAACACATATTTATTTTTATGCACTCTTAACTAGTAAATAAATGCGAGCAAACGTCAACTTACAATGGAGTCTATGGAAGTCGCTCTATTTTGCTTTTAAAGCGCTTAAAAAACATCCAAACACTTTCACTAACATTTTATTTGCACGCTAGAAGTATCTATGTAATATCATTACAAGCACATTCATAATAACATGTAATATTTACGTATTTTGCTCATTTTAAGCATACAGCGGCGTAATGATATCCCAAACGCATCACAATGTTCACTTTTTTCTTCAACAACATCACTGACTACTACTCACTGCAGACCTCATGAGAAACAACAAACATAATTAAACATCACTTACTGTTCAATGTCTGCTCTCACTGAGATGCCGACTGTTTGGATGGTGATACTGTACATTCCTGTTTAGATGAAGATAATCCTCGCAAAGAAAAAAAGTATGATTCAACAAAGGGTCTTTTTGTGTCTTTTTCACTATTGCTGGGTCTAAATTGTCTGTCACAGTATACCAACTTCTCAGTTTATGGCCACATCATTTTACTATCATGGTGAGAGGTCTGATTTATAATTTAGAAAAAAACTTTCACGAGCTCCTAGGCAAGAAAGCAGCTCACCAGCTGATGTCAATACAGCAGCATAAGGAAGTTACCTCTCTGTGATCAATGCGCCGCTAAATGTAGGTCTTTAACGTTAGCGCTTATAATAACAATATCGCTAATTCTTCATTAATATTCAGGTCAGGAAATTTAAATGGAGTGTTTTTGGCGCTTTTTGGATGGTTATTTATTGTTTTTTTTATAGTCGGAATAGACACAATCGAAGCAATGGCTGCATTAACTCCATTGTAAGCAGATTTTAATTTTAATTTCCTTTTTTTAACAAGGTAAAGACGCATTAAAAATAACATCTATTTTTTAACAGTGACCTGACAACGAGGGTGGCACAAACAAAGTTACAATAATAATTACAACGAGACAATACAACAGAACAACAGCAGTCGTACCACAACAGGTCAAAAATAATTTAAAACAATGAAGTTATAGTTCAATTTAAAAGCAAGTACATTGCCCAAGAGAACTGGTTTCTCGATCATTTAAAATGGATTTATATTCCCCCAAAGTGATCAATTCTGGTAGCCTCAGATCTGTCTGATGAGCAGCATAACTGAAGGCTTTTTTACCAAGTTCTGTGTTGGCTCTAGGAACCAACATGTGGAGGACATCCTGTGAGCGTAGGCTGTAATGACTGAAGTCTCTACACAAAAACGAATACAGATAGGTGGGGACAAGTCCAAGAAGATATTTATATATAAAAACTATCCATCGAGAAAGTCTTTGGGTAGTTAAAGATGGACAGTTTGCCTTTGCATACAAAGTGCAGTGGTGGACAAGATTTCCACAACCAGTAATAAAACGTAATTTACATTTATTTACCAGTTCATCATCATCATCATTTCTTTTTATTCCTTTCATGAAAATGCATATATACAAGCCACGTACGGTTCACACTTTCATTGTTTTTTGTTTCTTATACATTTCGATGATCAGAAAGGAGCAGATGGAAGAATAATATTCTCATATTTATCTGCCCCCTTTTTTAGTGGGCCGTGAGATACAGTCTGGTGTGCCGTGGGAGATGATGTAATTTCACCTAATTGGGTTAAAAATATTTTTTGCAAACCGGTAATTATAATCCACAAATGTGCTGTTGAGTGTCTGCGCTGTATAGAGATAGGCATAGTAACCATGTAATACTCTTCCATATCAGTAGGTGGCAGCAGATAGCTAATTGCTTTGTAGATGTTTGTCATGATCACAACATGCAGACGACAACGGAAGGCAGCGTGCAGGTAAAAAGGTATCTAACGCTTAAACCAAAAATAAACAAAAGGCGACTGCCGCTAAGAAAAACTATTAAATGCAGAGGACAAATTTCACCACACCTAGTGTGTGTGTGACAATCATTGGTACTTTAACTCTAACTTTAACTAAAACTTAGGGATGGTTATGCAAAATGAAACTAAAACTGAACTGGCTGCAAAGTAAACAAAAACAGAATGCTGGACGACAGCAAAGACTTACAGCGTATGGAGCAGACAGTGTCCACAAAGTACATCCGTACATGACATGACAATCAACAATGTCCCCACAAAGAAGGATAGCGTCCGCACAACTTAAATAGTCTTGATTGCGAAAACAAAGCATGTGCGGGGAATAGCGTTCAAAGAGGACATGAAACTGCTACAGGAAAATACCAACAAAACAGGAAAAGCCACCAAAAATAGTACACTACACACAGGAAAACACAAACAACTTTTAAATAAGTCACGGCGTGATGTGACAGGTCGTGACAGTACACCTACTTTGAGACAAGAGCTATAGTGATGCATGGTTGGTTATGGTTTGAATTCATATCCAACAATTGCGAGAACGACTTTTTATTTCCAATATCGGCTGCTGAGTTTCATTTTTTTATGTTTTCTGCTTGTGGTGAGCCTCTGAATTTTTTCAATAAAAAAAATGTGCCTTGGCTCAGAAAAGGTTGAAAAACACTGGTTTAAAGTCATACGACCTTCTGTGATTCTCATCTTCAGACGTGAACACAAATAACTTTTGTAAGTCCTTCGGAAGAACTTTATTTCTAGTTTTGAACATCACTAATAGAGTATGCAATTCTACAATGTCTTTGAGTTTTAATAATCCTGACCTAATGAAGAGTGGATTTGTGTGGTTTCTATATCCTACTTTAAAAATAATACTTTTCTGTAAAATAAATAAAGGCATTATGTTGCTGTGATATGTACAGTTGTGCTCGTAAGTTTACATACCCTGGGAGAATTTATGATTTCTTCGCCATTCTTCAGAGAATATGAATGATAACACAAAAACCTTTCTTCCACTCATGCTTAATGGTTGTGTGAAGCTATTTATTGGCAAACAACTTTGTTTACTCTTTTTAAATCAAAATGACAAAAGAAAGTACCCAAATGACCCTGATCAAAAGTTTACATACCCCAGTGACTTTGATCTGATAACATGCACAAAAGTTGACACAAACAGGTTTGAATGGCTAATCAAGCCACACCACAATTTTTCAGAGAGTCCTGTATTTCAGCTGAAGTTATTTGTGGATTTTTCTTTGCATCTCGAACAATTTTCCTTGCTGTTGTGGCTGCAATCTTTGCTGGTCTACCTGAATCCCTAATTTTCCACTTCTTAATCAGCATTTGAACACTGCTGATTGGCATTCTCAATTCCTTGGATATCTTTTTATACCCCTTTCCTGTTTTATCTAGTTCAATTACCTTTTCTCACAGATCCTTTGACAATTATTTTGCCTTCCCCATGACTCAGAATCCAGAAACATCTGTGCAGCACTGGATGAAAGATGCAATGGTCTGTCAGAAGCCCAGAAACTCACTGACCTTTTATACACACACATTAATTACAAACAAACATGTCACAGGTGAGGATTGGAACCTTGATTAGCCATTCAAACCTGTTTGTGTCAACTTTTGTGCATGTTATCAGCTCAAAGTCACTGGGGTATGTAAACTTTTGATCAGGGTCATTTGGGTACTTTCTTTTGTCATTTTGATTTAAAAAGAGTAAACACAGTTGTTTGCCAATAAATAGCTTCACACAACCATTAAGCATGAGTGGAAGAAAGGTTTTTGTGTTATCATTCATAATATCTGAAGAATGGCCAAGAAATCATTAATTCTCCCAGGGTTTGTAAACTTCATTCAATTCATCAATGACGTCACAGGTTCAAGATGGCGGCGCCCTGAGATTAGCAGCCTCTCGGCTGCTCTATTTGTTAGTAAAACTACCCTTTTAACCACTCTTTAAACTGAAAAAACAGGATGGAGAAGAACATTAGAGAAATAAACAAAACGCTGGAGAGTTTGGCGAGAGAAGTCCGCGAAATATCGACCAAACAAAACCAACTCGTGGACCTCTTAACCGAGGTGCAGGGGCTCAGGAAAAAGATTGAAGAGAGCTCCCTAACGATAAAAACACTACAAACAAAGGTGGACAGACTGGAGAAGTTCGAAAAGATAGTCCATGAACAGGAGAAAAGAGTCCAGGACCTGGAGCTTTTTACAAGGAAGGAAGATGTGATAATCAGCGGAATTGATGTGAAACCGAGGTCTTATGCTGCAGCTGCCGCGGCGGGGAACAATGGGGAACCCAGCGAGGAAGAACAGCTATCGCTGGAATCCCAGGTTGCTAACTTCCTGAACAGCATGAACATTAATTTCGACAAGAACAACATCTCAGCTTGTCACCTTCTTCCGAGAAAGGACCGAACGCTCAAACCCGCCATCATCATGAGGTTCGTGAATCGCAAACATAAAACGAACCTGCTAAGGCAGGGAAAGTTGCTCAAAGGAACCAATGTGTACATCAATGAACATCTCACATCAAAGAACGCCGAAATAGCCAAAGAGGCACGCATACTGCGAAAGGACGACAAGATTAAAGCTACGTGGACCAGAGATTGTAAGGTGCTCATTAAGTTGAATGGTGAAGCAGAGAAGGTGATCATGATACGCGAGTTAAAAGACCTCGACCCTTATAAATGACTATGTCTCCGTCTGTCTGGTTTGCCTGGGCTCAGTGGTGTGACTGTGAGCAGAAGAGGGGATTAGCACTGCTACTTTCAATCTCTCCCTTTTTACCATCTCCCAATATTTTGGTGTTTCTAGCATGGATCCTCTCTGAACAAGACGGTAGGCTAACTTTATTTTTTACAAAGCCCCATGGACACGAGCTGCACGAATGCTTTCACACTGGTTCCTCTGTGTCAATAACTTTTTTGAACGTTTTTTTAGTAGGCCTATGCGTTTTTTGCCAAGCTGAGTCACAGATTTTTGTGAACTGTTTTTGGGACACATTTCTCTCCACACCTCACTGGTGCGTGATCTGTCGGCCGTTTAACATACTGAGTCATGCAGGTCCGATGCTCTTTTCTGGACTGGAACATATTTTGTACTGGACGCTGGAACTGTTTTGGACTTGTTATTTTTACTCATTTATGCTGCTATTTTTGCGTTTGTGTGTCTGGAGTGAGTGTGTATATACCGGTATGAATGTGGCTGTGCTGTGTGAGTATGCGTGTGTAATGTGCACCGTGGAGTTATGCTCCTCGTATGGAAATATGAACACTAACGTCAATCTACACAGGAGATGTCATTCGGTGGTCGTGAGGGTGTGGAAGAATCCGATAGGGTATACCGTGGACGGTGCGGGATTGGGGACTTATGGGCATGGACATGGACACTGGATCCAAGTAATCAGGCTAAGGGGGGACCGCAGCCTGGGAAGGTATGAGTGGCACAACTACAGTACATCCATGTTAACCACCATGATGCCATCCTACAACCACAAATACTATGCCTATACTATATCAATCATTATATTTATATACTATACTATGACGTCATGCTATTTCTATATGACAACTATGATCATGTTTAGCTTTGGGAATATAACATCAGCATATTTATTATGTCATGAGTTTAGCATTGGGAATATAACATCAGCATATTTATTATGTCATGAGTATATTTATTATATTATGAGCATATCAATTATTCTATTACTGTGCACTGGCAATATAACATCAACCCATAATGGCTGAGACAACTGAAAATCATCCGTCAGGATCTGAATATATAGATTACAAATTGCATGACTTTGAATGTCAAGTTGACCCAGATAAACATCTGTTCAACTCAATTAATTCCTTGTGTGATTACTATACAGAGGAACAGCTTAATGATAGTGTTAGTCTAGACAATAACTTTTCTCTAATACACTTCAACTGTAGAAGCGCATATGCAAATTTTAATAAAATCAAAGAGTATCTGAGTAACTTGAAAAGTAAATTCAAAATAATAGCTCTGACAGAAACATGGATAGATGAGGAGAGAGGTATCGACTTCTCCATCGATAATTATGAGCTGCATCACAGTAATAGAATAAATAAAAGGGGAGGGGGCGTGGCCCTGCTTGTCCACCGTGACTTGAAATGCAAAGCAGTAGAACGTATGACGATGGTTATTGATGATTTGCTTGAATGTATAACTGTGGAGATTGAGATGGAAAGGAAGAGAAATGTCATCGTTACGTGTGTATATAGGGCACCGAGGTCCAGAGTAGATGAATTTAATGATAAACTTGAAGAAATACTGTGCCATCTAAATGAAAAGAAAACATATGTCATGTGTGGGGATCTAAATATTGATTTGCTGAGCGCTCCTAGAAATACATCAACAAGCGAATATCTAGAGATACTGTATAGTAAAGGATTATATCCGTTGATCACCAAACCAAGTCGAATAACAACAACGTGCGCCACACTGATTGATCATATCTTTATAAATGTTGTAGAAAAAAACAAAATCAAGAGTGGATTGGTAGTTAATGATATCAGCGACCATCTACCTGTATTTTTTACTTATGAGTGCCAAATCAATGAGGGGGACTGTCAAGTCAACAGGAAGAGAGAAGAAACAGCCCACAAATATGTAAGGAAAAGATTAAGAACCGAAGCGACAATTGACATGTTTAGAAGCGACCTTCTTGTAAGGGATTGGATGGAGGTATATGTAGGAGAGGTAAATGATGCATATGAAGCTTTTTTAAATATATATTTATCACTGTATGAAAAACATTGCCCAAATATGCTATATAAACAAAAGGACAATTACAGTGAAACTCCTTGGATCACAAGGGGACTACAGAATGCATGTAAAAAGAAAAATAGACTTTACAAGGTATTTTTAAAATCTAGGACAAATGCAGCAGAAATTAAATATAAGGTTTATAAAAACAGGTTGACAACAATAATGAGACAAGCCAAAAAAGACTATTATAGTAACTTGTTAGAAAAAAATAAAGCCAATATCAAAGGAACATGGAACATATTGAAAAAGGTGATGGGAAGCACACCGGGACCTATCAGCCCGCCAAACCACTTTGTAAAAGAAGAAAAGATAATAAAAAATATGGACGAAGTGGCAAATGAGTTTAACTCATTTTTTGTAAACGTAGGTCCAAAACTAGCAGAAAATATAGAAAAACATGATGATGGGTCATTTCAGAATGGGTTGGGAGGTGGAGGCAGAGTACTTAAGTCAATGTTTTTGGGAGAAGTCAGTGAAAATGAAATTATAACAATTGTAAATAAATTAAAGAACAAAACATCAACAGACGATGATGGGTTAGATATGATAATTGTAAAAAAGACAATTGACTGCATCATTGAGCCTCTCTGCTATATCTTCAATCTCTCTTTCAATACAGGGACCTTCCCAGATAGAATGAAGGTAGCAAAGGTTATTCCACTCTTTAAAGATGGGGATAAGCACATGTTTACTAATTACAGACCGGTATCACTTCTGTCCCAATTCTCTAAGGTGCTTGAAAAAATATTTGTACAAAAATTAGACCATTTTATTGAAAAAAACAAGTTGTTGAGCGAGAGCCAGTATGGATTTCGTTCAAACAGATCTACTGCCTCTGCTGTGATGAACATAATTGAGGACATAACAACAGCCACCGATAGTAAGAAATACACAGTAGGGGTGTTTATAGACCTTAAGAAAGCGTTTGACACAATCGATCACTCTATCCTTTTATCCAAATTACATTCATACGGTGTGAGAGGAATAGTTTTAGATTGGTTAAATAGCTACTTGAATAACAGACAACAATATGTACAATATGCTGCTAATACATCTGAAAATATGAGTATTAAGTGTGGAATTCCACAAGGGTCTGTTCTGGGACCGAAACTATTTATTTTATACATAAATGATATCTGTGATGTGTCAAAATTACTCAATTTTGTATTATTTGCTGACGATACCAACTTTTACAGCTCTGGACATGACTTAAATGAATTACTAAAGAGTATGGAACAGGAAATGGTCAAACTCAAAAAATGGTTTGACGTTAACAAATTATCATTGAATTTGAAAAAAACTAAGTTCATGATTTTTAGTAAGAGAAAAAAGCCTGAAAATATTGTACTGTCAATAGCTGGAACAAGCATTGAAAAAGTCTCTGAGATTAGATTTTTGGGAGTGATTTTAGATGATAATATTAGTTGGAAATCGCATATCTCACATGTTAGAAAAAAGATGGCTAAAAGTATATTTATATTAAATAAGGTAAAAGATGTATTAGATTATAAAGCAATGCGTACACTGTATTGTGCACTTGTACTGCCTTATATCAATTATTGTGTGGAAATATGGGGTAGTACATATAAGAGTAACACAAAGCCACTGTACCTCCTTCAGAAGAGAGCGATCAGAATCATACACAAAACAGGTTATAGAGAGCACACAAATGGATTATTTATTAGCTCAGGACTTTACAAATTTTATGAACTAGTTGAGCAGCAGACATTATTGGTTATGTTCAGGGCTAGTAGTCAAGAGCTACCAACAAATCTACAAAAAAATTTCACTTTAATAGAAAAAGAAGGAAGAAGGAAAGGGCACTTTAAGCATCAGCTTGCACGAACAACATCAAAACAAATGTGTACATCAGTGGTGGGAGTAAAACTCTGGAACTCTCTCCATAATGAAATAAAGCAATGTAAAAACACATTTCAATTAAAAAAAGTCTTTAAAAACAGAACTATGATGTTATATGAGCACTGACAAAAGGGACGCAAAGGGAAAAATAAGGGGAAAAAAATAAAAATAAAAAATAAAAATAATAATAAACACACAAAAAAAAAACAACGCTTACATTATCCTACATGACTGTAGGTATTGTATAGTCTAGCTTTCCTTTCATTTTTTTTTTTTTTTTTTTTTTTTTTTTTCTTTATCGACATGCACTATGGATCCTTGGTTGAATGATCACATTGTTCTTAGCTTTGTTTGGTTTGAATGATACCTTGTTATGATAGCCTTGTTCTATTAAGTTTTGTTTGGTTTGAATGATTACCTTATTCTTTTTCAGTTTGTTTGGTTTGGATGATTGCCTTGTTCTTTTTCAGTTTGTTTGGTTTGAGTGATTGCCTTATTTTTTCAGTTTTTGTTTTGTTTGTTTATTTTTTGTTCAACTTATCTTGCTTGTTTATTCTTTTCATTGATTGTTTGTTCTATTAATTTCTATGAGTGTGTGCACTGGGTAGGGGTACAAACTTGTAGTTTTTAGGCAACAATAACTTTTCTTGTCAACTGGGTCATACATGTCCTGTAGCCTTTTTTACTACTCTAGAGTCTACGCCCCTGGTGGGTGGGTGCGTGTGGGTGTGGGTGCCTGTGTGTGCATATGTGATATATTGTTTTGTATTGATTTGTTGCATTGGATGTTCTAATGCACTACCGGCAAAGAGATAGCAAGAAAATGTTTCTTTTGTGCGAAGGGGCAGGAAATATAAGATTTTCTTCATCCTGTTCCTTTTCGACATGGCTGTGTATTGAATGCAGTAAGGTATGTGAGATTGTTGAAATGTTGTTGAAATGTACACATCCAAGTACGAAATAAATAAATAATTGATTGATTGATTGATTGACTTATGAGCACAACTGTATTTCCCCATATTTCTGCACAATAATTGAAATAAGGTAGAATAATTGAGCAATATAACATTCTCATTGTGTTATACGGGAAACTGTATTTAACCTTGTTCAAAATAAATAAGCTTTTAGATACCTTATTTTTCACATGCAATATATGAGCTTTCCATGTCAACTTTTGGTAACACTTTAGTATGGGGAACATATTCACCATTAACTAGTTGCTTATTAACATGCAAATTAGTAACATATTGGCTCTTAATTAGTCATTATTAAGTACTTATTAATGCCTTATTCTGCATGGCCCTAACCTTAACCCTAACCCTCTAACCCTAATCCTAACCAAATAACTCTAAATTAAGTCTTTGTTACTTACAATATGTTCCCCTAGTGTCCAAATAACTCTTAATTAAGTCTTTGTTACTTTGAATATGTTCCCCATACTAAAGTGTTACCCAACTTTTCATCTAGGATGACCCCAAAAAATCTGATTTCAGACACCTTCTCAATTTTCACATTGTTTATGGATAAACTAACTCTTTATTACTGAATACCAAATTTAAAGATAATTTATTTTACATCAAACCACCATTTCCTCCTCAACATCAAGATTTTCAAGTCATCTCCTGAACAGTATAAATTTGTATCGTCTGCGAATGATACGCACTGTAAAATTTTCGAAACCTCACAAATATCATTTATATATAAAATAAAAAGTTTGGGTCCTAAAATCGAACCTTGTGGAATTCCACATTCAATAGTCATACATTCTGTCAGAATGCATTAAAAACACATGTGTGTTTTTGTCTCTCATAAGGATCATATATTATAGGCAAAGTGTCCCAAAAAAAGAGCAGTACCCCTTTAATTTGGTATCAAAATGTGCTTGCGTTGGTGTTGTGTTCTTAGTCTCTTGCTTGAGATTTTTTTGCCTTGGGTCTGTTGAAGGCTAAAGTAGGCTACTATCTGGGCTTTGGCGGTTGCCGCTGCTAGCCTTCAAACATGGACTGAGCCCTTTGAAAAATGGATTGTGGAAGAGATAAGGAATAATTTATGTTTCTATCACTGCCTCGCACAAATATGGTGGGGAATACTGTGCCAATAACTCCCACAAACTCAGAGAGGCACGCTATCTTTTACAGCACAAATTATTAACAGTGCAGGGGAGGAGAGACCACTCTTTTTTTCCCTTTTCTTTTTAGCTTCGTGGACCTGACTCGTTAGGGACATCGGACAGCTTTATTATAAAATAGAACGCAGCGGAAACGCTGACTTATTTGTTTCTGTTCCCATTACAAATAGTTTTATTTCGTCAAATTGAAATCGTGTTTTGTGTGTGTGTTCGTGTGTGTGTGTGTGTGTGCGTGTGCGTGTGCGTGTGTGTGTGGGCGGGCGGCCTATGTGGAGTGTGTCCCGTGGATAAAAGGAGGGAGGGAGTCTAGAGAGGGGTGTTGAGGGAGGGTACCCGGGGTCGGGTGTCCGCTCGCCACTGTCGGCTGGCGTTGACAGCTACAGACTGCTGATCTAAAATGAGAATCCTCCTGGGCTGCCTGCCTGCCCATCCAGCTAGAAAATAAATCCCATGTGGAAGAGGACGCTGTGTGGGATCACAGACAGCCGCCTGACCCCTCGGATCCGCCGAGGGAGGCTCAGGGCGCCGGCACGACACCATGACCCCCCCCTCCTCTTACACTCCCCTCACTGGTCTAGTGTTACCCTGCGCACCAACTCTCCAATTCTGGACTTTGGTGATCCTACACCAGAAGAACATTTAGCCAAAGGCCCAAGTTGCTGCACAAAGGTAGCTTTGAGGTCCAAAGGCACGTGTACATGACGACAGCCAAGTATACTTTTTGTCCTTTTCCTATTTTTCACAGGAACCCCGCTTACAAAAATGACTGTAATGGTCAGTAATGGCCAGCAGTTGGTAATGTTTCTTATTTGTTCTTCTTCTTACACAAAATCATATTTCTTCATATTTGTGGACTTAAAGCAGGGGTCGGCAACCCAAAATGTTCAAAGAGCCATATTAGACCACAAAGCCGCAAAAAAAGTAAAATACTTATATAAGTGTTATAATAATGGCAACACATGATGTAAGTGGCTAATTAGCTATATTAGCCTATTATTAAAATGACTATGTGTCGCAGCTGGTGTGTTGTAAGTACAATACTTACAGTATAAACACTTTCTAAGGCGCAGCATAAGACTAGACTGGCACATTGAGCTAAACGGCAAAGACTACTTTCCAGCTAGGCAATACACTGTAGATTATACACTACTGCCATCTAACGTCTTGTAATTGTAACTGCATGCAAAATCTGCTATATAATATTTACAAATGAGACTCGGAAGTGTAAGAAAGCAAGATATAACAATCAAATAGCACAAATAAAAAAATAAAAAATTGGTAATGCTGAGTACCAATATCGTGTATTGGAAATTGGTACAGTATCGGTTCAGATCCATCCCTAATACTACCATTTGAAACCTATCCCCAATCCCCAGTCCACATCCATCGTGTTTGGGCCTCAACTATGTAAGACTGCTCCAAACAAAGCAAAAATATGTAATGTTGTATCTTTTATTTCATACAATATTGAGAATTGTTATTTTATTTCTAAGGTGACCTCTCACCCACTGGTCTATAATGTCAAAACTCTCCCTGTTAACAAAATGACTATAATGGTCAATAATGGCCAGCAGTTGGTAATGTTTCTTATTTGTTCTTCTTCGTACACAAAATCATATTTCTTCATATTTGTGGACTTAAAGTAGGAGTCGGCAACCCAAAATGTTGAAAGAGCCATATTGGACCACAAATACAAAAAAGTAATCTGTCTGGAGCCGCAAAAAAATTAAAAGACTTATATAAGTGTTATAATGATGGCAACACATGATGTAAGTGTCTAATTGCCGTATTTTTCGGATTATAAATCGCAGTTTTTTTCATAGTTTGGCCGTGGGTGCGACATATACTCCGGAGTGACTTATGTGTGAAATTATTAACACATTACCGTAAAATATCAAATAATATTATTTATCTAATTCACGGAAATTTATAAAAACTGACCAAAAATGGCACCGAAAAGGAAATCATAGACTGCAGATTACAAGCTGGACGTAGTGAAATATGCAGCAGAAAACGGCGATCGAGCAGCACAAAGAAAGGACGCTAGCGGCGCATACCAGGAGCGACAACGAGGAAGAAGATTTCATCGGATTTAGCGATTAGGAGTGACAGATTGTTTGGTAAACGTATAGCATGTTCTATATGTTATAGTTATTTGAATGACTCTTACCATTATATGTTACGTTAACATACCAGGCACGTTCTCAGTTGGTTATTTATGCGTCATATAACGTACACTTATTCAGCCTGTTGTTCACTATTCTTTATTTATTTTAAATTGCCTTTCAAATGTCTATTCTTGGTGTTGGATTTTATCAAATAAATTTCCCCCAAAAATGCGACTTGTACTCCAGTGCGACTTATATGTTTTGTCCCTTCTTTATTACGCATTTTCGGCCGGTGCGATTTATACTCCGGAGCGATTTATAATCCGAAAAATACGGTAGCTATATTAGCCTATTATTAAAATGACTATGTTTCGCAGCTGGTGTGTTGTAAGTACAATACTTACAGTATAAATACTTTCTAAGGCGCAGCATAAGACTAGACTGGCACATTGAGCTAAACGGCAATACACTGTATATTATACACTACTGCCATCTAACGTCTTGTAAGTGTAACTGCATGCAAAATCTGCTATATAATATTTACAAATGAGACTCGGAAGCAATGTTCCCTCTAATTTTTCATGTGTGTGAGCAAACGCTAAAACTCCCTAAGCATTCAGTGGAGCCCATGTGAGCAACACAGTGGCTACACCAGCAGCACACCTGTCCCAAACCTGACTAAATAACAAGTTAAATCTCCATCCATCCATCCATTTTCTACCGCTTGTCCCTTTTGGGGTCGCGGGGGGTGCTGGAGCCTATCTCAGCTGCATTCGGGCGGAAGGCGGTGTACACCCTGGACAAGTCCCACCTCATCGCAGGGCCAACACAGATCGACAGACAACATTATCTTATTATTTTAATCAAATGACAGCAGTCATTTCCATTTCTAATATAAGTGTTTAGGCCCACTTACAATGACAATAACAAAAAATATTGTTTTTCATGAACTGTGCACTTGTATTGTTTGTCTGGGTGGAGGTCCTGCTTTGGAAATAATTTCTACCCCTTTCAGACATTGCATTTAGTTCCCATTAAAACATTCACATGTTGCACAATGAGATGTAAGCAGGGGATCATGTGTACATTCCTGCAACTTCCTGTTTGTAAAAATATATATTTTTATTAGTACTTATTTAATATACTAACAGCATTTCATGATTAATATTTATAAATTAAGATTCCTAATAAATGACACTAGAATAAGCACACATTTGATTGGTAAATCATAGTGTAACGACCTGGAATGACACTTTATGTGTGGTGTTGGAGTTGTGCGACTTTTTGTGTGGCTGTAAACGCATCACTGGCTAAGTGCCATATGTGCATGTGTTGCCGCAAGTGAGAAAGAGCGAGCGGCTGTTGTTGATACTGTATAACAAAGTTGCTTTTGGTCTGGTTTGTACTGCAGAAAATGACCAGTTTTGATAGATATAATTTTTTTTACCACTGTTTTGGTGATGTGTTTATGGCCGACAATAAAGAGTTTTGCAGTGTTTTTCAACCTTTTTTGAGCCAAGTCACATTTTTTTCATTGAAAAAATTCGGAGGTACACCACCAGCAGAAAATTTTGAAAAATTAAACTCAGTAGCCGATATTGACAGTAAAAAGTCATTCTTGCAATTGTTGGATATGAATTTAAACCATAACCAACCATGCATCCCTATAGCTCTTGTCTCAAAGTAGGTGTACTGTCATGACCTGTCATATCACGCCGTGACTTGTTTTGAGTTTTTTAGTGTTTTCTTGTGTGTAGTGTTTTAGTTCTTGTCTTGTGCTCCTATTTTGGTGGCTTTTTCTGTTTAGTTAGTATTTTCCTGTTGCAGTTTCATGTCTTCCTTTAAGCACTATTCCTCACACCTGCTTTGTTTTAGAAATCAAGAGCATTTAAAGGCCTACTGAAACCCACTACTACCGACCACGCAGTCTGATAGTTTATATATCAATGATGAAATCTTAACATTGCAACACATGCCAATACGGCCGGGTTAACTTATAAAGTGCAATTTTAAATTTCCCGCTAAACTTCCGGTTGGAAACATCTATGTATGATGACGTATGCGCGTGATGTCACGACGGCAACGGAAGTATTCGTACCCAATGTGTCACCATACAAACTGCTCTGTTTTCATCGAACAATTCCACAGTATTCTGGACATCTGTGTTGGTGAATCTTTTGCAATTTGTTTAATGAACAATGGAGATTGCAAAGAAGAAAGTTGTAGGTGGGATCGGTGTATTAGCGGCTGGCTGTAGCAACACAACAAAGAGGACTTACTTGGATAGCAGCCACCTGTGATCGGGTGAAGTCCTTCGTCGCGCCGTCGATCGCTGGAACGCAGGTGAGCACGGGTGTTGATGAGCAGATGAGGGCTGGCTGGTGTAGGTGGAGCGCTAATGTTTTTATCATAGCTCTGTGAGGTCCAGTTGCTAAGTTGCTAAGTTAGCTTCAGCGTCGTTAGCAACAGCATTGTTAAGCTTTGCCAGGCTGAGAATTATTAACCGTGTAGTTACATGTCCATGGTTTAATAGTATTGTTGATCTTCTGTCTATCCTTCCAGTCAGGGATTTATTTATTTTGTTTCTATCTGCATTTGAGCCAGATGCTATCACGTTAGCTCAGTAGCTAAAGAGCTTCGCCGATGTATTGTCGTGGAGATAAAAGTCACTGTGAATGTCCATTTCGCTTTCTCGACTCTCATTTTCAAAAGGATATAGTATCTGAGGTGGTTTAAAATACAAATCCGTGATCCACAATAGAAAAAGGAGAGTGTGTGGAATCCAATGAGACCTTGTACCTAAGTTACGGTCAGAGCGAAAAAAGATACACCCTGCACTGCCTCTCTAGTCCTTCACACTAACGTTCCTCATCCACGAATCTTTCATCCTCGCTCAAATTAATGGGGTAATCGTCGCTTTCTCTGTCCGAATCTCTCTCGCTCCATTGTAAACAATGGGGAATTGTGACGAATCCTTCCTCCTGTGACGTCACGCTACTTCCGGTATAGGCAAGGCTTTTTTTTATCAGCGACCAAAAGTTGCGAACTTTATCGTTGTTGTTCTCTACTAAATGCTTTCAGCAAAAATATGGCAATATCGCGAAATGATCAAGTATGACACATAGAATGGATCTGCTATCCCCGTTTAAATAAAAAAAATTCATTTTAGTAGGCCTTTAAGTTGTTGCTATCCTTTGTTGATTGTCATGTCATGCACGGATGTACTTTGTGGATGCCGTCTCTGCTCCACACGCTGTAAGTTTTTGCTGTCGTCCAGCATTCAGTTTTTGTTTACTTTGCAGCCAGTTCAGTTCTAGTTTCGTTCTGTATAGCCTTCCCTAAGCTTAAATGCGTTTTCTTAGGGGCACTCATCTTTTGTTTATTTTTATATTAAGCCTTAGATACCTTTTTACCTGCACGCGTCATTTTTGGTGATTTAACCCCCAATTCCAACCCTTGATGCTGAGTGCCAAGCAGGGAGGTAATGGATCGGCACAATATTTGCGGATTATACAAACCCCGTTTCCATATGAGTTGGGAAATTGTGTTGGATGTAAATATAAATGGAATACAAAGATTTGCAAATCATTTTCAACCTATAATCAATTGAATGCACTATAAAGACAAGATATTTGATGTTCAAACTCATAAACTTTTTTTTTTTTTTGCAAATAATAATTAACTTAGAATTTCATGGCTGCAACACGTGCCAAAGTATTTGGGAAAAGGCATGTTCACCACTGTGTTACATGGCCTTTCCTTTTAACAACGCTCAGTAAACATTTGGGAACTGAGGAGACACATTTTTGAAGCTTCTCAGGTGGAATTCTTTCCCATTCTTGCTTGATGTACAGCTTAAGTTGTTCAACAGCCCGGGGGTCTCCGTTGTGGTATTTTAGGCTTCATAATGCGCCACACATTTTCAATGGGAGACAGGTCTGGACTACAGGCAGGCCAGTCTAGTACCCGCACTCTTTTACTATGAAGCCACGTTCATGTAACACGTGGCTTGGCATTGTCTTGCTGAAATAAGCAGGGGCGTCCATAATAACGTTGCTTGGATGGCAACATATGTTGCTCCAAAACCTGTATGTACCTTTCAGCATTAATGGTGCCTTCACAGATGTGTAAGTTACCCATGTCTTGGGCACTAATACACCCCCATACCATCACAGATGCTGGCTTTTACACTTTGCGCCTATAACAATCCGGATGGTTCTTTTCCTCTTTGGTCCGGAGGACACGACGTCCACAGTTTCCAAAAACAATTTGAAATGTGGACTCGTCAGACCACAGAACACTTTTCCACTTTGTATCAGTCCATCTTAGATGAGCTCAGGCCCAGCGAAGCCGACAACGTTTCTGGGTGTTGTTGATAAACGGTTTTCGCCTTGCATAGGAGAGTTTTAACTTGCACTTACAGATGTAGCGAAAAACTGTAGTTACTGACAGTGAGTTTCTGAAGTGTTCCTGAGCCCATGTGGTGATATCCTTTACACACTGATGTCGCTTGTTGATGCAGTACAGCCTGAGGGATCGAAGGTCATGGGCTTAGCTGCTTACGTGCAGTGATTTCTCCAGATTCTCTGAACCCTTTGATGATATTACGGACCGTAGATGGTGAAATCCCTAAATTCCTTGCAATAGCAGGTTGAGAAAGGTTTTTCTTAAACTGTTCAACAATTTGCTCACGCATTTGTTGACAAAGTGGTGACCCTCGCCCCATCCTTGTTTGTGAATGACTGACCATTTCATGGAATCTACTTTTATACCCAATCATGGTACCCACCTGTTCCCAATTTGCCTGTTCACCTGTGGGATGTTCCAAATAAGTGTTTGATGAGCATTCCTCAACTTTATCAGTATTTATTGCCACCTTTCCCAACTTCTTTGTCACGTGTTGCTGGCATCAAATTCTAAAATTAATGATTATTTGCAACAAAAAAAAATGTTTATCAGTTTGAACATTAAATATGTTGTCTTTGTAGCATAATCAACTGAATATGGGTTGAAAATGATTTGCAAATCATTGTATTCTGTTTATATTTACATCTAACACAATTTCCCAACTCATATGGAAACAGGGTTTGTAATTACTGGTTTGCAAAATATATTTTCAACCCAATTAGGTAAAATTACGTAATCTCAGACTGTATCTTGGCACAGTGGTTGAAAAACACTGCAATAAAAAATAACTAGCAGAGAAGTTACATTTTATTATTTTTATCAGATTTTGGTGTCATTTGAAGTATAACTACATTTTAAACTTGGTAGTGTGTACAGAGTTAATGTTGTGAAAACAACACAAAAGCACTTAAATGGTTGTCTTCATCATCTGTTGTGCTTTAATGAGGAAATGTGAGGCGAGAACAGTTTTTTTCCTGTGCAGTTTGGAATTGATTTAGTGCTTTAAATAGTTAATTACTCTCGTCGTGTCTCTGGGTGTCTGGGTGGCGACAATGTGTGTGTGTGCGTGTGTAGGGGGGAGTGTGCGTGGAGGGGGGCATGGATTCTGTCTTTTTCCAGGCCAGCCGTGCAGGCCCAGCTATATATTTTGCAGCTCATGTCTGAAAGAGTGGCTCCAAGCGCTCGGGGTGGGCTCCAGCCCTCTGATGGTTTTCCAGTGAGTATTTGTCAGGTCAGACTGTGCACCGCCCGCCGGTCTCCGCTCCTCTCCTCGGGTTATTTATTACCTCTCTCCCCCGCCGGCAGCGTTGCGGCTCCGCGCCGCTGCCAGTAACGGCGCAGAGGCGGGGGCCCCTTCCGGGGGGGTTGCCGAAGGACGAGCAGGAAACGCAATGGACGCATAAACATGAGGCTTGTTTGCACGAGCACGTGGGATTATGTGTTGCCACTTGCCACACGCTAATATTAGTGCGTGGGGGTGGGAGGGGGACGACTTATTCCAAGGGTGAAACATTATTTTCACGTATAAAAACAATTAGGTCACTAAGCAGTTAAGTGTGTGTGTGTGTGTGTGTGCGTGTGTGTGTGTGTACACACACATACACGCACACACACACACACACACACACACATGTATTTGTTACCTTCTTGAGAAATCCGAAAACTCTTTAGGACCACCCTTTCTAGATGCATAAAGATTTGTATTTACAACATTAATAATATATACATACTATGCAAATATAAAAAAGGTAAGCTTTTTGTTCATTATTATTATTATTATTATTATTATTTTTGTAATTGGTTTTCAATCTTCATTATTTACTTTGTTATTACAGTATGTCTCGATATACATATTTTTTCATTTTTGGTGCATTTCAATTTCTTACACACACTTGTTATTACGTGTGTTGGCCAGAGGGGGAGCACTTCAAATTGTTGCACACACTTGTTATTTCATATGTTGACCAGAGGGGGAGCACGTTTAAAACTGACACACAGTCAATTTGAAAACATATCTCCTTTTTGGGACCACCCTAATGTTGATAGATTTCACCACCTGGGGTGCAAATGATACATTCTCTATTAGATGCAATGGTTTGCCATATTGGGACCATGATTTATGTCCTAGCTTGTTTACCGGTCCTCATAAGGAAGGTACTTTTCCTTCTTCATGTCTCAAGAAGGGTATGAATACAAGAACACACACACACACACACACACATGCACCTAAAGCCACACACACACTCTTGTATTTGTGACCTTCTTGAGACCTCCGAAAAATGCCTACCTCTTTAGGAGCACCCTTTCTAGATGTATAAAGATTTTTATTTACAACATTAAAAATATATACATACTATGCAAATATAAAAAAAGGAAAACTTTTAGTATTTTTTTCTTTTGAATTGTTTGTTTGTGAATGGTTTTTAATCTTCATTATTTACTTCAAGTTATTACAGTATGTCTCTATAAACATATTTATTTTTTAAAATTAATTTTGGCCAACAGGGGTGCATTTCAATTTCTTACACACACTTGTTATTTCATATGTTTACCAGAGGGGGAGTACTTTTTAAAACCGACACACAGTCAATTTGAAAAATCCCTCCTTTTTGGGACCACCCTAATGTTGATAGATTTCACCACCTGGGGTGCAAATGATACATTCTCTATTAGATGCAATGGTTTGCCATATTGGGACCATGATTTATGTCCTAGCTTGTTTACCGGTCCTCATAAGGAAGGTACTTTTCCTTCTTCGTGTCTCAAGAAGGGTATAAATACAAGAACACACACACACACACACACACACACACACACACACACACTCTTGTATTTGTGACCTTCTTGAGACCTCCGAAAAATGCCTACCTCTTTAGGAGCACCTTTTCTAGATATATAAAGATTTTTATTTACAACATTAAAAATATATACATACTATGCAAATATAAAAAAAGGAAAGCTTTTAGTATTTTTTTCTTTTGAATTGTTTGTTTGTGAATGGTTTTTAATCTTCATTATTTACTTGAAGTTATTACAGTATGTCTCTATAAACATATTTCATTTTTTAAATTAATTTTGGCCAACAGGGGCGCATTTCAATTTCTTACACACACTTGTTATTTCATATGTTGACCAGAGGGGGAGTACTTTTTAAAACCGACACACAGTCAATTTGAAAAATCCCTCCTTTTTGGGACCACCCTAATTTTGATAGATTTCACCACCAGGGGTGCAAATGAGATCTCTATTTTTTTGTTTTTTGTAATGTGCTTAAGGCTGATGACAAACGAGTCACGGACCACAGATGGCCCCTGTGCCGCACTTTGGGCAACCCAGCTGTAGAAGCTAACTGTTTATGGCCACAATAGTCTTAGTACCATAGTGTGTTTGTTCATCCTATGGTCACATACGGGATGTGAGTTGTCTTACGTCAGCACTGGAAGTCGTAAAATCAGCTGTTCACCTGGCTGTTTTTTTCGGTGATGAATAGGGAAGTCGTTCTTTAGCTGTCGTCTTGTTTTATCATATATTACTGCCTTTTGCACCTGTCAATGTTTACTTTTGTATGCACATTAAATCAACAAAAAATCCTGACTTTGGAGCAATGTTCACGGACCCTATGAGTCTTTGGCTCTCTATTAGATGCAATGGTTTTAAGTATTGGGACCATGATTTCGGTCCTAACTTGTTCAGCGGTCCTCATATGGAAGGTAATTTTCCTTGTTGATGTCTCAAGAAGGGTAGAAACACACACACACACACACACACACACACACACACACACACACACACACACACACACACACTTTATTCCAACCTATCTCCCAACAGCAATGCCATAAATCAGGGGTATACAAAGTACGGACCGGGGGCCATATGCAGCCCGCAGCTACATTTTTATTGGTTTGCAGCACATTCTATAGACAAAATAAACACGGAAAATTTAAACTGGCCCAATCACTCAACAGACTGGGACCTGAAATCCAAAACGGAAGACGACCTGTGGGTTTTTCTGGTTTTGATGAATACCGTGCATCCTGTCTTGATGCATACATACACATATCTTGCATGATATGGTAGGTTTTCGAGTGTGCTAAATGCCTCTAAAACGTTTTGGTTGGCGGTATAGTAATAATATTAATAAAGAGCAATAATAATAACAAATATGACATCTCAAGGGGGTAGCAGTGGATTCGGAAAGTATTCACAGCACTTCATTTTTTCCAAATTGTTTTTATTTTACAGCCATATTCCAAAAAGGAATACATTCATTTTTGTCCTCACAATTATACACACAATACCCCATAATGACAATGTGAAAACAATTTTATTTTATTTTCTGGCAAATTTATAAAAAATAAAAAAAACTAAGAAATCACATGTACATAATTATTCACATCCTTTGTTAAATTACAGCATCAAGCCTTTTTGAATATGTTGCTACAAGCTTGGCACACCTATCTTTGGGCAGTTTCGCTCCCTTCCTCTTTGCAGCACCTCTCAAACTCCCATCAGGTTGGATGGAAAGCGTCGGTGTGCAGCCATTTTCAGATCTCTCCAGAAATGTTTAATCGAATTCAAGTCTGGACTCTGGCTGGGTCACTCAAGGACATTTACAGACTTGTCCTGAAGCCATTCCTTTGATATCTTGGCTGTGTGCTTCGGGTCGTTGTCCTGCTGAAAGATGAACTGTCGCCCCAGTCTGAGTTCAGGAGCGCTCTGTAGCAGGTTTTCATCGAGGGTGTCTCTATACATTGCTGCATTCATCTTTCCCCCCATCCTGACTATTCTCCTAGTTCCTGCTGCTGAACCCCCCCCCCCCCCCCCCCCCCCACACACACACACACACACACACACTGCATGATGCTGCCACTACAATGCTTCACTGTAAGAATGGTATTGGCCTGGCGATGAGCAGTTCCTGGCTTCCTCCAAACATGGCACCTGGCATTCACACCAAAGAGTTCAATCTTTGTCTCATCAGACCAGAAACATTTTTTCTCATGGTCTTTCAGGTGCATTCGGCAAACTATTACGAGGGAACGGCTTCCGTCTGGCCACTACACCATACAGGCCTGATTGGTGGATTGCTGCAGATATGGTTGTTCTTCTGGAAGACTCTCTTCTCTCCACAGAGGAAAGAGTGACCATCGAGTTCTTGGTCACCTCCATGACTAGGGCCCTTCTTCCCCGATCGCTCAGTTTAGACGGCCGACCGCTCTAGGAAGAGTCCTGATGGTTCCAAACGTCTTCCATTTATGGATGATGGAGGCCACTGTGCTCATTGGAACTCTTAAGGCAGCATTTATTTTTCTGTATCCTTCCCTAGATTTGTGCCTCGAGACAATCCTGTCTCGGAGGTCTGCAGACAAATCCTTCAACTTCATTCTTGGTGTGTGCTCTGTCATGCACTGTCAAGTGTAAGACCTTATATATAGACAGGTGTGTACCGTTCCAGGTCATGTCCAACCAACTGAATTTACTGATTTAATGGACACCAATTAAGCTTGTAAGAACATCCCAAGGATGATCAGTTGAAATCAAATCAACTTTATTTATAAAGCACATTTAAAATTTACCACAGGGGTAGCCAAAGTGCTGTACAATGGGCAGGTTAAAAGATAATACGAGAACCGAGCAAACACAACACAACACAAACAGAACACGATAAAAAATAAATAAATAAAATAAATAAAACATAAAATCATAAAAACAGGTTCACAGCAGGTGTATTATGGGGCGCCATTGCAGGATGGATATCACTCAGTGTTAAAAGCCATGGAATAAAAGTAAGATGCCCTTGAGCTCTCTTTTGAGCTTCATGGCAAAGGCTATGAATATTTATGCACATGTGGTTTCTTAATTATATATTTTTAATACATTTGAAAAAAATGTTTATAAAAAAACATTTTCAGATTGTCATTTAAGGTAATATGTATAGAATTTTGAGGACGAAAATTAAGTTAATCCATTTTGGAATAAGGCCATAACATAAAATGTGGAAAAAGTACTTTCTGGATGCCCTGTATATTAGGCAAGGCAAGTTTAATTTATAGCACAATTCTTACGCAAGGTGAATACAATCATAAATAGAGCTAAAATCATCATGATGATAATTACAAATTAATATAATTTGCTTTGTTACCTATAACACAAAGCTAAGATCTAGATGTTTTGTTTAGATATTAGCATATGAATTATACAGTATAGATTCAGTGGAAAATATATTTCTGCCAACTTTACATTAAAAACATGCTGACAAATAGAAAAGCCACACCCATGTTGAGTGCTGACTGCTGATGACACTCTTACAATATATTCCTTAGCTTGCTTGCGCACTAAAGCCTGGAGAAAATATTTGCCACTGCCTCGTCTGGCTTTTACCCAGTGTTCAATCAGTGCACTTAGGAATAGGCACAGTGCACAACAACTGGTAAGTTTGCTTGTGCACTAAACAGCTGGGAAAGTATAGCTGCAGCCTCATATGAGGCTTGTAATCGTACAGAAAATATATTTATACTGCAGTTGAATGGACAAATACTAATATTTACTTGTTGTTGTTGTTATTGGTTTTCTACCACAAAATTCATCTATTTATTAAACTTCTTCAACTTCTTCTTCTTCTTCAGAGTTTATCTTACACATGTTTACCCAATTCAAACCATTCCAACTTCAAACTGTTCAGCCTATTCGGGAATCGCAGGCTTTCTCTTGACAAATTCCAAGAATTCCCCGATTTCCAGGTTTTCCGGGACATTTTTCCCATTGGCCATTTTTCAAACTTCCACCATTTCCACATTTTTCAACCGATTAAAACCATTCCACCTTCAACATATTCCACTCATCCATGACATTTAAACTATTATTTTTCCAAGTTAAAAAAAAATTCCAGGAATTTCCAGAATTCCCGTTTTTTCAAACCCTTTTTTGACCCTTTTTTCTGGTGACTACTCCTTCCACATTTTTCAACCCACTTCAACTGTTCTACCGTCCAAACATTCCTCTTAATCAGGACAAAAAACAAAGTGGTTTTTCAAACTGGAAAAATTCCCGGTTTTCCCGAAATTCCAGGAATTCCTTAATATCATTTCTCAATTAAAAATGTTGCTACTTCAACATTTCTCAAACGATTTGAAAAATTCCAACACCAACCATTTCAACTCATTCAGACCATTCACGTTTGTTTTTACCATTTAAAAAAAAAAATCCCGCTTTTCCCGAAAATCCCAAACATTTTTGGAAATTCCCTTTGAAATCGATGAGATATTCTTCAAAGTTCCACAACTTCCACATTTTCAATCTGATTCAAACGGATCCAACTTCAAAATATTCAGCCTGTTTGGGAATTGTGTGCTCTACTTCAACTATTCTAAACAAATTCCAGGATTTCAGTTCAACGTCAGCATTGGAGCATTCACATGCAATTATTTTAGGAATCGCCTCATCTAGTTAATTGTTTGAGATTTTTCATGTCCCTCCTCTGATCCTTTGTAGTGGACCACCAGATTCAGCAGATCGAGTTTGCCACTTGTCGCAGTAGGCCCGCAGTGTGTAGAACTCATAACTGCTTCCTAAAGGACCGGAGTGGAACAGTATTGCCCAGCGAGTCTTGAATTTTGTTGGACAAATGAAGCATTCTTTGCCCACTGTTCTGCACGTTCCTGCTGTCTCATACTCTTCCATGCTGTTGCAATAGCAAAGCGCTATTATTTTTTCTTCTTCTGGAGGTAGAGAGGTTAAGCAAAGTTTTCCTTCACGTCAAACCCAAGAAAGAGTGATGGAAAAGTCTGCTGTGAGTTAAAAGTGATGGCTGAAGATGTGAAAGTTGAAGCGTTGATGTCTTAAAGGTTCGGGGAACCCCTCCAGGATGAGTCACGACTTGGGACGGGGAGTGGGCGTGCGAGTGGGTGTGGGGGCTCCCTTTTATGACAGCTCTCAGCACAGGGCTCTCCTGATGGTGCCACCAACTTAAGTTTCCATCGAGACACTTTGACATTTTAGGTGAAGGTTGGTTTGATAGCGAGAGAACCTCAAAGCGTCTCATGTGCAATACTTCCTAGAAATGGCTGCTTCGAAACACACACGTACACACACACGCACACACACCATAAATGTCAGCCACTCACAATTTATGTCAACGCTACTGTTCAGTGCGCTCATAAACGGGGAAGTGACATTATTGTTTATTTCCAAATATATCTGCTTTCATTCTTCAAGCTACATGCGCTCTGATTTGTGTCTCTTTCTGATGTCAGCCCACCTTTTGGCTGGTAGTGCGCGCCACACGTCACAGGTCCTAAAGGAGACTTGTCGGCATTCATCTCTGCTGTGGTGGCAGTCATGTGTTTTTGTTCATGTCTGCAGTGGCTTTGCCTGCCTGGTTCTGGCTTCAAGCCTTCTACCAGATCTGGCCACGATGTGGTCTCTGGCTCTCCTGTGCAGCGCGTCCGCCTGCGGTGCGGCGTGCCTTCTTCCTGTGTGTGTGTGTGTGTGTGTTTGTGTGTGTGTCAGAGGCCGCTTGGTTTAATTTATAGGCCCTTTGGACACACAGTACTTTGGACTTCAGCTCTTCTGTTGGAATAGCTATTCCATGTGTCGGAGGAGAATCCACCTGGGTGGTTCTCCACTGATGGGGGTCAGATGTGGACCTGCTTACAAGCTCCAAGAGCTCAGGGCAGTGTGCCTTGCTCACAGAGTGCAGGGGAGAAGGTGCTTCAGCTAAATTTGCTTCCCAGGTTAAAGCAACATGCATCCAGCAGCGCAAGACCACATCAAAAGCATCCGTTGCTTCTGAACTTTTCTACAGTTACACCTGCTTCTGGCCCCTGACAAACTAAGAAACATGTTGAATATAATGCTGTTCAATCACCGTCTTCAGGGTTTTATTATGGCAACACAGGCTTAGACCTTTTCTCTGGGTGTCTAAAAAACACATTTAAAAAAACATGCATGTTTGGTTAATTGGAGACGGTAAATTGTCCACAGTTGTGATTGTGAGTGTTTGTTTATACAGTATGTTCCCTGTCAGTGTAGCACCTTCTGCACAGGATAGCAGGACAGCAGGGATCTTATGTACAAGACACAGGTTGTAGAACTTGAATCGATGGAGGGATTTCAGGGTGCTAAACCAATTCTATCCGTTGCCTTACACTGCCTCAGCTTAATAACACTGCTGCACTTATGATGGATAGAAACACGCTAATTAAACTCATTTAAATAGGTACAGCAACTGTACCTATTTAAATGAGTTGAATGTACTGTACTACAGTTGTACCTTAAAGTTAAAGTAAAGTACCAATGATTGTCTCACACACTGGGTGTGGCGAAATTATTCTCTGCATTTGAGGGGAGCAGTGAGCATCAGCGGTGGCCACGCCCGGGAATCATTTTTGGTGATTTAACCCCCAATTCCAACCCTTGATGCTGAGTGCCAAACAGGGAGGTAATGGGTCCCATTTTTATAGTCTTTGGTATGACTCGTATAGTCTTTGGTATGACTCGTGCTTAACGTACCTAACGTACGATCTCAATTACTTTGACGACTGAGCTATAGTAGCTCAAAACACTTGTGTCTCAAATCAGAATACATTTATATACTTGGCTCCTCCAAAACACCAGCATTTTAACATGTAACACACCTTTTAAAAAAGAAAACGTACTTATAGATAAGAAATATTGTTTGAAAATTCAAGGATTCAAGGAACTTTATGGTCATACCAGCACACCTGGGACAAATGGAACAAAATATAGCCCAATGAGTAGCAGAAGTATGATAGTATGTACATGATCATTTGAATAGAATATGATATAAATAGCATAGTTTAATAAGAATAGAATAGCATAAATAGAAACATTTAATACATTGTGATCATGTAGTGTAAATAGAATGTAAACGCAATGACAGCAAACCAAAACAAATAAAAGCCCAGTTCAGCACTGTTGGGACACTTGTGCCAGTTAAGGGACAGTAATTTTATGAAATAATGGAATTATTTTGCATTTACCTTGGAAACCGAAATAATGCAGTGGTACGGATCGAACCGTGAAAAGGTTGTATCCCTATATCCACAACACCCATGTTGTATCCCTATACCCACAACACCCATGTTGTATTAAAAAACAACAACAAACATTTGTTCATCTGCATCTTGTATTTCAGTATTCATTTCTCTCTAGTTCTGTTTTTTTAATCGCCATAGCTTGTATTCTCTCAGGGTACTTTTTCACGGAAGTGAACAAAGAGCCAAACCAACATGGCTACAGCATGCAAACTATCAGAGTATGCAAGGGACCTCGAATCTTATCGCTAACAGCAGATATGAGCACAAAACCAAACAAAGCAATATAATTGATCCCTATACGTTATCAAAAAAGATTGCATGATTTATTCGTCCTTGTAAACAAACTGCAAGTAACACTCATGATTCACTGTATTTCATTATCTCATTATGTCAAGTCATTATGTTAAGCACTGGTAAAGACAACCAGAGACACTACTGAAGACCTGGATGGTTGTGAAAGAAGACATAGAAGTGATCACAGCTCAGTTTAACTGCATTGGTAAGTTGTTGTTGTTGCACGCATGGTTTGCCCAGCTCTTATCAAAATGTAACTACAAATATCAATCTTGTGTATACTGAAAGCTTCATTTATAGTTGCTGCTTTTGGTAAAAGATCAACTCTTTTAGGTTTTGCTCACATTTGCTTTATTTTATTTAGACTCGCTGGGTTGGTGGTTTGCGAAACACTCGTAGCACACATGCCTTGTAAGAACTCCGAAACTAGATAAAATACTTCAGTGGGAAACACTAAACATTAAAAGTATATCAATCAAAACTTTGTAAGTCATCACTGCAATTTTGTGCATTCTTCGACTCCGCTCCCTTGGACTGGAGTGCCAGAGCCACTTTTTTCTCGTTGCCATTTCGTAAAATCTTGACATCTTTCGCCCTTTTTGATTTCCTCTTGAGGAACTCTCAAGAAACTTTTGTCCTTTTTGCGATTTGAACAGTTTCAACAACCTAAAACAACACAAGCATGGGGCATTTTTCTTCAAAATGACGGCCAGAACGCTTTGACAACAAACACTCGGTGGACCACCTCTTTGAGCCCCGCATAGTTAATGTGACGTCAGATGAATACAACCTATTAGAACTGGAAAACTTTGTTATTTTTTGCAAATATTAGCTAATTAGGAATTTGATGCCTACAACATGTTTCAATAAATCTAGCACAAGTGGCAAAAAAGACTGAAAAAGTTGAGGAATGCTTATCAAACACTTATTTGGAACATCCCACAGGTGAACAGGCTAATTGGGAACAGGTGGGTGCCATTATTGGGTATAAAAACAGCTTCCATGAAATGCTCAGTCATTCACAAACAAGGATGGGGCGAGGGTCACCACTTTGTGAACAAATGCGTGAGCAAATTGTCGAACAGTTTAAGAAAAACATTTCTCAACCAGCTATTGCAAGGAATTTAGAGATTTCACCTTCGAAGGTCTGTAATATCATCAAAAGTTTCAGAGAATCTGGTGAACTCACTGCACGTAAGCGATGATATTACAGACCTTCGATTCCTCAGGCGATACTGCATCAAAACGGGACATCAGTGTGTAAAGGATATCACCACATGGGCTCATTAACACTTCAGAAAACCACTGTCAGTAACTACAGTTCGTCTCTACAACTGTAAGTGCAAGTTAAAACTCTACTATGCAAACCCAAAGCCATTTATCAACAACCCACAGAAACGCCGCCGGCTTTGCTAGGCCCGAGCTCATCTGAGACGGACTGATGTAAAGTGGAAAAGTGTTCTGTGGTCTGACGTGTCCACATTTTAAATAGTTTTTGGAAACTGTGGACGTCGTGTGAGGAAAAAAAACATCCAGACTGTTATTGCCGCAAAGTTCAAAAGCCAGCATCTGTGATGGTATGGGGGTGTATTAGTGCCCACGGCATAAATAACCTACACATCTGTGAAGGCGCCATTAATGCTGAAGGGTACATACAGGTTTTGGAGCAACATATGTTGCCATCCAAGCAACGTTTTCATGGATGCCCCTGCTTATTTCAGCAAGACAATGCCAAGCCACGTGTTACAACAGTGTGGCTTCATAGTAAAAGAGTGTGCATACTAGACTGGCCTGCCTGTAGTCCAGACCTGTCTCCCACTGAAAATGTGTGGCGCATTATGAAGTGTAAAATACCACAACGGAGACCCCCGGACTGTTGAACAACTTAAGCTGTAGATCAAGAAAGAATGGGAAATAATTTCACCTGAAAAGCTTCAAAAATTGTTCTCCTCAGTTCCCAAACGTTTACTGAGTGTTGTTAAAAGGAAAGGCCATGTAACACAGTGGTAAAAATGCCACTGTACCAACTGTTTTGCAATGTGTTGCTGCCATTCATTTCTAAGTTAAGTTTCTCAGTTCGAACATTAAATATCTTGTCTTTGCAGTGTATTCAATTGAATATACGTTGAAAAGGATTTGCAAATCATTGTATTCTGTTTTTATTTACGAATTACGCGACGTGCCAACTTTACTGGTTTTGGGTTTTGTATATGACTGGCTACATTTAAATTGTACTTTGATAGGAAGCAAATATACATTCATTATATGTGCAGTCATTATATTTGTGTTACTTTGTGGTCATTTGTCATTCAGTAGAGGCATATTGTCTTAATTGAACTTTTACACAAATACTGAGACTTTAAGCAAATACTTTGCATCAGGAAAGTATTGACAGCACTGTTATGTTACAGCCTTATTCCAAGATGGAATAAGTCTGTTTGTCCTCGAAAATCTACACAAAATACCCCATTTATGACAATGTGATTATTTTTTAAAAGATAGAGAGAAAGATGAATGCAGCAATGTACAGATACATTCTGGATGAAAACCCACGCTTCCCATCCAACCTGATGAGGAATGGGCAAAGTGGAATGGGCCAAACTGCCCCCAGATAGGTGTGCCAAGCTTGAAGCATTGTATTCAATAAGACTTGAGTCTGTAATTGATGCCGAAGATGCATCAACAAAGTATTGAGCAAATGCTGTGATTTTTATTTTTGTTTTTAATAAATTTTCTTTTTTTTTTTCTTAAAAAAAAACTTTTTCACATTGTCGTTATGGGGTATTGTTTGTAGAATGTTGAGAACAAAAAGGAATGTATTCCATTTTGGAATAAGGCTGTAACATAACAAAATGTGGAATACTTTCCGGACGCAGTGTATTTTTTGACCCTTTGGTAAGCTACTTGTTGGAGACCCTTGATCAAGGCCCTGTTTACACCAAGGTTATCCAGGGTAAATCCCACTTAACCTTATCCGTGTCCACACACAACAATGCCACTGTTTAAGACCCCCGCCCCCTCCATCCGCCGGCGCAACGCGCACGTCATAGTCACCTCCAGTGTTGCTTTGTGTGCAAGTTCTTAAATGTAACTTATCTGAACAATATCCAGTGTTGTGGTATTTCAATTAACTGGAATCCAGTGCGCTGTGGGGCCCTATTGTAGTGAATCACACCTGAGCCATCATAAATTAATCAAATCTTTATTAGACACGTAAACAATGTGATAAAGAACATTTTACATCAAACAATCTCGGGATCTAGATATCTGGTCAGGACACTCCTCACTCTTTTGCCTTTACCTTCATTGTCCATTCCTTTTTGGTGACTTTATATTTTCTGGACCTAGACGTTGAGTCCGCGACATACAATAACAATAACTGATACAGTCTGCTTTGCCACTCCAAATGCATTCGCCGTTTTCCGTAGTCTTACCTCGACGGCCAGGTAATACAAAGCACATGCTACCTTTTTTATCACATCCACGGGAGCCCGCATTCTCGTTGTCTCTCCTTCGACAAATGGACAAAGTTTTTTGATAAGTAGAATCACAGCTGACCTGGACATTAGAAAGTTCTCTTGCCGTCTGAGAAGTGTTGTATCCGAAATAGCTGCAATCGCTTTCTCTTAAGGTATTCATGTGTGATTTCCACAAGCGTCTGTACATGTAGAACAGGGGTCGGCAACCCGCGGCTCCGGAGCCGCATGCGGCTCCTTGACCACTCTGATGCGGCTCAGCTACATACATGCCGACACCCCCGATTTTCCCAGGAGATTTATGGATCTCAGTGTCCCTTATAGATTACTCCCAGGGAAAGAATAATACTTTTTACACTCTAATTATTAAATTAAGGGCGTGCCCTAATTGCACTGCAGTAATTGTCCTCTATAGCATTTACATACAGCGTGCCAGTTCAGCCACATGTCGCATGTTGTTATTACTTGCGCACACAGGAGACAGCAAAGCATACTTACTCATCAGCCACACAGCTTACACTGACGGTAGCCGTATCAAACAACTTTAACATTGTTACGTTACAAATATGCGCCACACTGTGAACCTACACCAAAAAAGAATGAAAAACACATTTCTGGAGAACTTCCCACCGTAACACAACATAAACACAACACAACCATTACCCAGAATCCCATGCAACCCTAACTCTTCCGGTCTACATTATACACCCCCGCTACCACCAAATCCCCCCCACACATCAACCCCCCCCCCCCTCTCCGTGCGTTGGTTGAGCGGAAGAGTTAGGGCTGCATGGGATTCTGGGTATTGGTACCGTCAGTGTAAGATGTGTGCCTGCTGAGTTAGTACGCCTTGCTGTCACTTACGTGATTAAGCTGAAATTGCTTTCTACGTGTGGTCGAGCAGGTACACTGTTAGGGCAGACTGTAGAGGGCGCCAAATGCAGTGTCATCACGCTCTGATATTCGGGAGTCTCCCGGGAAAAATGAGAGGGTTGGCAAGTATGACGCTATCAAGCGCCATTCATTCAAAACTCGCGGGCTGCACTAACATATAATTTCCACATTAAAGTGCGTGCCGGTGCCGGTAACATAGCACAAAGCGTTTAAGCTTTGTATGCGGTGTTTTTCATTTAAAACATTTTTTTTTTGTGGCTCCCATTACTTTCTTTAATTTGTGAAACTTGCCAAAATGGCTCTTTGAGTGCTAAAGGTTGCCGACCCCTGATGTAGAAGAATGAAAAAACATGGGCATGTCTGATTGACTCGCCTCCATCTTTCCAGTGGTTAGCTCCGGTTGTTATGAAGCTGGCTGTGGCGTGTTCTTTCTGACGTCACTTCCTGTGTGGGGCGCGGCCTTTCTGGCGTCACTTCGTCTCCGAACTCAGTTTGTAAACGATCAATGAGTCCATACAAAGCTAAGAGCCGGAGATTCAAGAAATACACGGTGCACTTACCCGTGTAAAAAAAAATACTTACCTTAAACACTGGCTTAGTGTGGCTGAAACGTGGCTTAGGCTAAATAATTTCGCGTTTAAGGGGTTAAACCATAGGGATTGTCATAAAGAAATACAATCATGTGTACTTACAGCAGGGGTGTCCAAACTTTTTCCACTGAGGGCCGCACACGGAAAAATTAAAGCCTGCGGGGGCCATTTTGATAGTTTTCATTTTCAAATCATAACAAAATATATGGATTTTTTTTTTTTTTTTTACTTTTAGGGCTCCCGGGGACCATAAAGGGTCTAAGTCATTAAAATGTTAAAAACAAGTCAAATTATTTTTTTATTTTTTTTATTTAACGCTTACATAAATCTCTACAGTATATCAACTTTAGGTTGATATAAAATTTAAAAAAACAAAAAGGTTTTATGCCTTTTCTGTCAAGACAACTTTGTTTTTTTATAATAAAACTGAAATATGCAGTATTTCCCCCACTTCCCGAAACATTCAGAAAGCAATGTTTGATGTGAAATAATTAGAGCATTAAAAACATCAATAATGCGAGACACCATTGATATTAATTAATTGTTATTTTTGAGTAATCACAGTGAAAAGATAAATAAAATCCCATTAAATATATTTAGGATAAAAAAGGTGCGCCACTCAAAGTGATACATTTGTATTAGTTTTTTTTTACTTTCAACACTTAAGTTACGAGATCAACTTCAGATATATCTGTCAATTTTACGTTTGAACTATTATTTTGTTTGTTTTATGCTCTTTTGTCAAAGAAAACGTTGATGTTTTTGTATGACAACCACACAATATATGCAATATTTTTCACATAAAACATTTTAAAGTGAAATATTTGAAATAATTGGAGCCTTGAATAGGTCAATAATTCATTATAACATTGTTTTTTGAGGTTTTTTTTTAGCAATGGCAAAAAAAGAAAAATAAAGATAGACAAAAGAAAAAAACAGCCTGCATGGCAGCTTTGTGTCAACTTTGCAACTTTTTCTAGTTAGATTTCACCTCATTCTACTTTTTTTTAATGTTTATTTTTTATTTTTGCAATAGCATTTCCAGAATGTGTGGCGGGCCGGTAAACAATTAGCTGCGGGCCGCAAATGGCCCCCGGGCCGCACTTTGGACACCCCTGGCTTACGGACGGTTTCCCTGCAGACTGTATTGATCTATATAAGAGAAAGTCAAACACAAATAAAGAGAAAGTCAAACACAAATACAAATAGACGGAATAGAAATTGAAAGAGTAAATGAAACCAAATTTCTAGGTATAATGATTGATGATAAATTGAACTGGAAATCTCACGTAAAAAATATACAACATAAAGTAGCAAGAAACACGTCAATAATGAATAAAGCAAAACATGTTCTAGACAAAAAATCACTTCATAGTCTATACTGCTCACTAGTGTTACCATATCTGAGCTACTGTGTAGAAATATGGGGAAATAATTACAAAAGTACACTTCATTCATTAACGGTGTTACAAAAAAGATCAGTTAGAATAATACATAATGTTGGATATAGAGAACATACAAATCCTTTATTTATTGAATCAAAGATACTGAAATTCCACGACATAGTGAATTTGCAAACAGCTAAAATTATGCACAAAGCAAACTATAACCTGCTACCCAAGAATATACAACAATTCTTCTCAACAAAAGAGGAGAAATATAATCTTAGAGAAAAATGTAATTTAAAACATTTGTACGCACGTACAACACTTAAGACCTTCAGTATATCAGTATGTGGAATTAAATTATGGAATGGATTAAGCAAAGCAATCAAACAATGTACTAATATGATCCACTTCAAGAAACTCTTCAAACTTAAAGTGTTTACAAAGTACAAAGAAGAAGAACCATGACAAACATTTTCAATTTATTTCATCCATTCATTCATTCATTCTTAAAGTAATCTTACGTATCTCATCATATGAAATATGACTTTCTTCACCAATTATTATTATTAAATTCTTACTATTATTTATTTATTTATTTTTATTGTTATTACATATGGAGTTTATTGTGAAAAAATTGAGAACAGGAAGTGAATAAAAAAAAGTTTCAGCAACTGTTATGTAAAGAAAAGGGGTAGGATTAAATAAGCTCTGCTTCTTCCTACTCCTTTTCGAACATGTTGAAAAGAGAAACTGGAAATTGTGATGTATCATGTTGTATGCTTGCATGTTCGAAATAAACTCAAACTCATGGATGCAGAGTGCCTCAGGCCTCAGCAATCCATCTGATTTGATTTAAAATATTGATATATAATGTAGGAACCAGAAATCTTAATAACAGAAAGAAACAACCCTTTTGTGCGTATGAGTGTGAATGAGTGTGAATGGGGGAGGGAGGTTTTTTGGGTTGGTGCACTAATTGTAAGTGTATCTTGTGTTTTTTTATGTTGATTTAATAAAAAATAAAAAACTTTTTATTTTATTTTTATTTCTTGTGCGGCCCGGTACCAATCGATCCACGGACCGGTACCGGGCCGCGGCCCGGTGTTTGGGGATCACTGGGTTAAACGACTTAGTGTAGACATGGCCTAAAGATCCACCTGCAAGTGGACATGCAACTTTCCCACACAGGCTCTGTTAAACATGGTGCCTTTATTTTCTTCTCTCGGGCGTCGTCCCTCGCGTCCCCCCTTCTTTTTTGGAACGTCTCCCGCCGAGCCTCTACTGTTTAAATGGGCCAAGTCGAGACGCGGCGGCGAGTGCAAATCTTGTTTGGTCTGCGTCTGTGAACTTCAGCCCGACTCCACTCAAACAACACCGGCGTGAAAATGCAAAACACCCCCCCACCCCTAAAAAAAAGCTGCAAAATGCCGCTGCGTGATTACGCAAAAGCAACACAAAGTGCAGACGCCGTATGGAAGTTTTATTGTGTAAGATAACTAAGTCGAAATGGCTGCAGAATCACGCCGAGAGCGACAAATGATGAAAAAGTAGGCAGGGCGAGCGTTAATGATCCCCGCATGCATCATCACGTCCGCGCCCAGTGCGCGCAGCATGTCAGGTCTTAGCAGAGAGTGTGTGTGGGTGCGTGTGGGAGGTAGGAAGCTGTGGGGCTGGCGGAGAGCGCTGCCGCCACTGCGAGCGTCACACTGCTGAATGGGAATCTTCCCGGCAACTCCAGCAGACCGCCGTCTCACACGCGCGCCCCGCGTAAACCCAAGCGGCGCGTCTCCAAGTCCGGCTCGGGTCGACCCACGCTCGGATCGGACGCACCGTTTCCCCTCCGCGCTTGTTACCGACTCCACCGCCACAACATGCCCGCCATCAAGAAGGAGCGCCCGGACGGGGACGACATGGCTCTGGCCGCCTTCAAGCCGTCCGAATACCTGGCCCCTTTAAACGCCGTGGTGACCCCGCACCCGCCGCCTTACGAGCACATTCTGGCCCACCACCGCGCCTACTTGGGGCTCCACGACTCGGCGCTGCATCACCAGCACCTCCAGCACCCCACGGACGACTTGATGCTGGAGAGGTTCTCCTCCATACCGGACTTCCAGCCTTTCTTTGACAACGGGGAGCCGTGTATCGAGGTGGAATGCGGGGAAAACAAAGCGTTGCTTTATATTAACAAACTGTGTCAAGGCAGCAAAGGACCCTCCATTAAATATCGGGGCGAGTGGCTCACTCCCAACGAGTTCCAGTTTGTTAGTGGCAGGGAGACCGCCAAAGACTGGAAACGGAGTATTAGACACAAAGGTAAGCTTTATTGCGCATTAGATGACGGGAAAGCATTTTTCATCCACTTTGCAAGAGGAAGGAAGTGGGACATCCATCCATCCATTTTCTACCATAACTTTTATTCATTAAAGTTCTGAAAACAGTCATTTTATTCGTTGAAGTTAGAAAAATAGTAATTTTTTTCATTAAAGTTCTGAAAAAAGTCATTTATTTAGTTCTGAAAACAGTCATTTTATTTATTAAAGTTCTGAAAACATAAATTTAATTCATTAAAGTTCTGAAAACAGTATTTTTATTCATTAAAGTTCTGAAAACAGTCATTTAATTCATTAAAGTTCTGAAAACAGTCATTTTATTTAGTTCTGAAAACAGTCATTTTATTTATTAAAGTTCTGAAAACATAAATTTAATTCATTAAAGTTCTGAAAACAGTCATTTTATTCATTAAAGTTATGAAAACAGTAATTTTATTCATCAAAGTTCTGAAAACAGTAATTTTATTCATTAAAGTTCTGAAAACTAATTTAATTCATTGAAGTTCTGAAAACAGTAATTTAATTCATTAAAGTTCTGAAAACAGTCATTTTTCTCATTAAAGTTCTGAAAACAGAAATTGTATTCATTAAAGTTCTGAAAACAGTATTTTTATTCATTAAAGTTCTGAAAACAGAAATGTAAATAATTAAAGTTCTGAAAACAGTCATTTTATTCATTAAAGTTCTGAAAACAGTCATTTAATTCATTAAAGTTCTGAAAACAGTTATTTTATTCGTTAAAGTTCTGAAAAGAGAAATTTAATTCATTAAAGTTCTGAAAGCCGTCATTTTATTCATTAAAGTTCTGAAAACAGTAATTTTTATTCATTAAAGTTCTGAAAACAGTCATTTAATTAATTGAAAACAGTCATTTTATTCATTTAAGTTCTGAAAACAGAAATTGTATTCATTAAAGTTCTGAAAAGATGATTTTATTCATTAAAGTTCTGAAAACAGAATGTTATTCATTAAAGTTCTGTAAATAGAAATTGTATTCATTAAACTTCTTTAAACAGTAATTGTATTCATTAAGGTTCTGAAAAAAGTCATTTTATTCATTAAAGTTCTGAAAACAGTACATTTATTCATTAAAGTTCTGAAAACAGTAATTTAATTCACTAAAGTTCTGAAAACTGTCATTACATCCACTTTCATTAACTAGTGATATTTACAAGTAAAGTAAAGTTAAAGTACCAATGATAGTCACACTCACACTAGGTGTGGTGAGATTATCCTCTGCATTTGACCCATCACCCTCACTCCCTGGGAGGTGAGGGGAGTAGTGAGCAGCAGCGGTGGCCGCGCCACAAGTGCACTATTTCCTTCAACCAACACAACAAGGTGAGGTGAAACATGCTCACGTGGGGGTGGAGGGTGATGCCCCCCTCCCCCCCATCCCTGAGCCTAGCCAAAAGGTCTAAAGTCAGGGATGCTTCCGGACACATGCTGGGTACCTCACTGGACTCTGGACGTCACTGGAAAATAGGCAGTGATTACTTGATGGTGACCTGTAAGACAAAAACGTGACGCTACTCTAAAAGGAGGCGACGCCTGCTTGGGGTTCATGTGCTCCTGCGCTCGCTCACAGCTTGTCTTGTGTTTGTGTCGCAGGGAAAAGTCTCAAGACGCTCATGTCCAAGGGAATCTTACAGGTGCATCCTCCCATCTGCGACTGTCCCGGTTGTCGCATCTCATCACCAGTGGTAAGAATATTTGATCGTGTGTCACTTGTGGTGCAGACTTAGATGAGATTATTTGTTGTTGTTTGCGTCAAATGTAGAGAAGTTTCAACTTGTATGTGTTGTCTTTGGAGGGTTTGTACCAACAAGACATGTTTCTGACCTGGCTTTTCTTGCCACTGCTATGGCACTTAAACTGTATGAAGGATGTAACTCAGTACTGTGCAAAGTGGCAACGTTATCCATGAAGAAGACTCACATCATTTTTAATGTACGTGTCCAAGGTGTTGCATTCTGTAGTTTTGCCATTATGTTCCGTAAAAAATGACGCCTCTGCCGCCAATTACTGGACTGCGGTGTGTGTAGCTCCACCCAGAGCAGTTGGTAAGATCTGTTATTGTGGTATCTTTTACAACTTTTGGCAATGGAAATACAAACAAGACTGCAGTACAGACTGGTGGTTTTCAAAGTGTGGCACAATCACGGTTCCTCAGAGTACAGATGGTGCCTGTTCTTGAAGGGATGGTTACTTTTCACGTTTGAATCAATGCGGCACCAACTACCAGTAACTGGGAATTGGTACTGGTGCCAGTTTTCTGTACTTTTTTGTGTGTTTAATTGTGTTAAAAGATTTTGATTGTTTAAATACATTTCTATAATGTAACATTCAAAACAGAGCTGTGCTGTCAGTTGTTATTTAGTTTTCTTACACTTGTTTGTCTCATTTGGAAGTACTGTTCTGTATTGTATTATATAGTAGACTTTGCATGCAGTTGCAATTCCAAGGCGTTAGATTGCAGTGGTGTATAGACTGCATTGTGTTGCCTTAGCCAGGAAGTAGTCTTTGCCATTTAGTTGAATGTCTTGTCTTTTGTTAAGTCCTTTATACTTCATACTGCAAGTATTGTAATTAATACACACTAGCTGTTTGATTGTAACGTGCATCCTAGTTGTTGTTTTCATTACCAATTGTGGAGGGGTTGAAATCGCCATGTAAAATGGCTAATGCTAATCGGTAGCATGTCTATGGCAAATCCAGCTAGCACATTTTGTAAAGTGGAGCCCTACTGTACTTTTGAGTGCCTTCTTCTTGTCAGAGCCTTGCATTGTCATTTTAACCTCGCTAGCAAACACTTTTACGCAACTAAAGGCATTCCTCAAGGCATCCCTTTAAGTCTTCTACTTTTTGGCAGTTAGTTTTTTTTGTCTTGTGTTGTTTTGTTGCTGTAGCTTGTTTACTTCAGATGCAGCCAGTGGTCAACTTCTTTATTTATACTAGCGGTGTTCCTCAAGGTTCCATTTTCGGTCCTCTCTTTTTCATCTTTTGGGCTATTTTAACTGCTTGTGTTCCAAAAACTTGCAAGCGACACACATTTTCGCAGTAAGATTCTCAAAAACACTAGAGTGCTGCCATAGAGATGATCTTTGACTAGCTTTTGGGCATAAGGTCCTTAAAAATAGCAGAGGGCTCCTGTAATTGTGACCAAATAAATGGACCTAAATGGCATGTCTACTGAAGAGGACACTGGTTCTCAGGATTATACAAAATAAGACTTAAAAATTTAGTCAGACTTTCTGGAAATGTTGAATAGTCCCCTTGACGTCTTGTTTCCTGGCCAAATGCTTGAGCCGGAGCAGAGGCTGCAACTGGACAGGCCACATGTGCAACAAGGGTATCAAAATATGGTATCCTTTGATTTTATGTGAATCAGAACCTATTAGTTCTGACGGACTTTGGTTTCTACCGATAAAAGTACAGAATTTGGTACCCATCACCACTGCCCCACCACCTGAAAAAAGGACTTTGTAAAGTTTTCCTTTCATTGCACCATAGAAACAGCTGTTAATGTTGGTTTTGACATACAGTACATTATGTCAGCTTGGATTATAGCAGGATTAAAAAGGATGTTTTTCTTGATTTTTGGTGCCTTCCAATTCGAAAACCCCTATAGTGGAGCACCTAACCTAGTGGAATACAGTCATGGTCAAAAGTTTACATACACTTGTAAAGAGCATAATGTCATTGCTGTCTTGAGTTTCAAATCATTTCTACAAATCTTATTTGTGTGACCAAATCTGCTGGGTCAAAAGTATACATTAAGCAATGTTAATATTTGGTTATATGTCCCTTGGCAAGTTTCACTGCAATAAGGCGCTTTTGGTAGCCATCCACAAGCTTCTGGTCGAATATATGACCACTCCTCTTGACAAAATTGGTGCAGTTCAGCTAAATTTGTTGGTTTTATGGCATGGACTTGTTTCTTCAGAATTGTTCACACGTTTAAGTCAGGACTTTGGGAAGGCCATTCTAAAACCTTAATTGTAGCCTGATTTAGCCATTCCTTTACCACTTTTGACGTGTGTTTGGGGGTCATTGTCCTGTTGGAACACCCAACTGCGCCCAAGACCCAACCTCCGGGCTGATGATTTTAGGTTGTCCTGAAGAATTTGGAGGTATTTCTCCTTTTTCATTGTCCCATTTACTCTCTGTAAAGCACCAGTTCCATTGGCAGCAAAACAGGCCCAGAGCATAATACTACCACCACCATGCTTGACGGTAGACCTGGTGTTCCTGGGATTAAAGGCCTCACCTTTTCTCCTCCAAACATATTGCTGGGTATTGTGGCCAAACAGCTCAATTTTTGTTTCATCTGACCACAGAACTTTCCTCCAGAAGGTCTTATCTTTGTCCACGTGATGTCAGATGAAACATAAATGTATCTGTTTGGCCACAATACCCAGCAATATGTTTGGAGGAGAAAAGGTGAAGCCTTTAATCCCAGGAACACCATGTCTACCGTGGTAGTATTATGCTCTGGGCCTGTTTTGCTGCCAATGGAACTGGTGCTTTACAGAGAGTAAATGGGACAATGAAAAAGGAGGATTAACTCCAAATTCTTCAGGATAACCTAAAATCATCAGCCCGGAGGTTGGGTCTTGGGCGCAGTTGGGTGTTCCAACAGGAAAATGACCCCAAATACACGTCAAAAGTGGTAAAGGATTGGCTAAATCAGGCTAGAATTAAGGTTTTAGAATGGCCTTCCCAAAGTCCTGACTTAAACGTGTGGACAATGCTGAAGAAACAAGTCCATGTCAGAAAACCAACAAATTTAGCTGAACTGCACCAATTTTGTCAAGAGGACTGGTCAAAAATTCAACCATAAGCTTGTGGATGGCTACCAAAAGCGTCTTATTGCAGTGAAACTTGCCAGGGGACATGTAACCAAATATTAACATTACTGTATGTATACTTTTGACCCAGCAGATTTGGTCACATTTTCAGTAGACCCATAATAAATTCATAAAAGAACCAAACTTCATGAATGTTTTTTTGTGACCAACAAGTATGTGCTCCAATCACTCTATCACCAAAAAATAAGAGTTGTAGAAATGATTAGAAACTCAAGACAGCCATGACATTATGTTCTTTACAAGTGCATGTAAACTTTTGACCACGACTGTATTTAAAAAATCAGCGGTAGACATTCAATATCAGTGTTTCTGTTTTGGCCCAGTTGCACGATGGGAAAGTGCGTTTAACGAACGTTGTCTTTGTTTATAACCTTGCTAGTGCAGACCCAACAGGCACAGAGTGACACGTTTGACAGTCTTTATTATTATTTTTATTTTTTTTAAAGCATCAAGCGGACATTTATCCAGGTACAACAAGCTGCTTGATGTGTGTGTTTATGTGGATGTGTGTGCGTGAGACATTCACTGTTGGTCAGTAAGCCTCCTCACCTGGCTGGCTCACTGGGGGCATGACGCCAAACCTGCAGGCCTCGCAGGTGTGTCATGACTACGGCATCGGCTTTGCACGAGCGCCATCACCATCAGATATGTTCACACAGGTGCGCTGAGTCTGCGTGTGTGTGTGTGTGTGTGTGTGTGTATATTTTCATTACCACGGCGCGCATCTGCTGTCGCTCCCGAACCTTAATCTTGAGGGAAGGGTGTAAGAGGCTTAGCGAGCGACTCAGTGTGGCGACCACTGATTATTGTGTGTGAGACACGCCAGGCGAAGGCAGGTTAGATAAGTCGCAGGTGTTTGAGTGATGCAGGTAAACTGCTGACATTGCTCACACAACTCCACCAAGGACAATTATACAATTACACCTGGAGGAGGTAATGGCCGGAGAAAAACAGATGTGAAAGTCTTGCGGAGAACGTGTTCACATCCCCAGCGTGGGGTTATCGTCGAGTGACTTTTTGGCCTGTCGAGGCTCGTACTCTTTTCAACCTCAATTTGCAGACGTGATGGAGTCAAACTTTGTTGTTGACGTCAGCAGGAAGGCGAGAGCCCGGAGGTGGTTGTTGTTGTTGTTGTTGTTGTTGTTATGGCCCTCATTTCCTCGTCTGGCGGTGAAGCCAGAAGTTTAAACCCGGAGAGTGAATACCACCATGACGCCTTCGGACACACACACACACATACACACTTGCACGCACACACACACACTTGCACGCACACACAGGCTAAGAATGTCAGCAGTTTCACGCGAGGGCGGCGAGGGTGAGTCGGAGGAGGGACGTCAGCGAGGCTTCTGTGGCCTATGCTGGCGTCTCCCATCCCTAAACCCCCACCCCCACCCCCCCATCCCCCCGCCCCTCTGACTCCCCTCAGGGCATGGCAGCCCCGCGCCCCCCTCCACCCCGCCCCGCCCCCCTCCGTCGCTCCCTCCCTCCTTCGCTCATGCTCCCTCGCACACACAATATATGCCTGCCTACTGACACAAATTACCTCATGCAGACATTTATTTTGAAAGTTTGACAGCTGAACTTTAAGTGATCCCGTTTCGCTAAAGGCATGAGGCGAGCCGTCGTAAAAAAAAAAAGAAAAAAAAAATTTTTTTTTAAAAAGAAAAAAAAAAGAAAAGGTGCAGCTGTTTGGGAAGACGCTCCACCTGCCCGCTCAGATAATTTGCAGCGTCAGCATGAGCTCTTTGTCACGTTAGCACACAAACACTCGACAGTTAGTCATTAAAAGACGGCAGTGACGTCACGTGTTCACACTTGAATGACTGATGCTCGCGTATTAGATGCCTTTTATTCACTGATATATTTATAAAAGTTTGTTGCAGAAGTTGAATCCTGCCGCCCTAAATGTCCTTTTTGTTCATTTTGTATGTAAGCACGCCTCTCTGTGTGTGTGTGTGTGTGTGTGTGTGTCTGAGCCCAGGGTGGCTGCCTGATTAGCTAGCTGTGTGTGTGTGTGTGTGTGTGTGTGTGTGTGTATGTTTGTGTGTGTGTGTGTGTGTGCGCGCGTGTGTGTTTGCTCCTCCCGGGAGAGCTCGGCTTCCTCTGCTCTGTTATTTCAGCGGAACTGGCGGAGGATGGGAGGAAATTACAGTCGCCTCCTCTGGCTCATAAAGGCCCCCCCGCCCACCTCCACTCCAATCATGGGCCCCTGTTGCAAAGCGGAATTAAACCCACACGCTCACAAATATTTCGAAAGGCACAAACACACTCCCGCTTCAAAATAAAAGCCTCTCGTGGAGTCTCCAGGAGGCTGAGTATAGGAGTTGCTCTATGTTGTGTTTTGCATACGTGTTGCTGAAGCTATGCTGCCATGGCAACACCGGACTCGGCCATTGGCTCAGAAGTGTGGTCAGGTGGAGAGTGTTTGTGTGCTTTGAGACCGAGTGACGCTTCAAGGGATGTGCTCGCCGTTTTACGCACGCTAATGGAGATCAATAGCAGTTGCGCTGTGTCGGACATGTTGTGCACACACCTACTTCTTGTTTTCATTCAGTTCAGTAATGATTGTCTTTAATTGGCGTCTCATTTCTCAAAGAGGCTGTACTGGGTGCATGTAGCATGCATGAACAAACTGTGTC
This sequence comes from Entelurus aequoreus, assembly GCF_033978785.1. Classification (NCBI taxonomy): domain Eukaryota; kingdom Metazoa; phylum Chordata; class Actinopteri; order Syngnathiformes; family Syngnathidae; genus Entelurus; species Entelurus aequoreus. The sequence goes on from NC_084737.1 coordinate 66,238,185, forward strand.
TGGGACTACGTTCACACTGCAGGCCCAAGACGCCCAAATCGGATTTTTTCGTAATCTGATTTTTTTTCCAGCCGATTGTTTGCACAACAGGAAAATGTGTTCTTTATCAAACTCCAGTAAAAACGGGCACGGGCCCCAATGGCCTCAATGTAACTTACATGCGCATTTCGATAAAGTGATAATAAATTGATTCCGTAAATGAACAAGGAAGTCGCTCTTACTACTACTACTTTGCAGAATAAAAGTTGCCTACCCTTAAAAATGGGTGTTTTTACGTAAATAAATGAAAGTAATATAATGGATATTTGGGAGGGTTGTAATTAGAGATGTCATTTATCGGCCGATAATATTGGCAGGCCGATATTATCGGCCGATAAATGCTTTAAAATGTAATATCGGAAATTATCGGTATCGTTTTTTAAATTTTTTTTATTAAATCAACATAAAAATTACAAGATACACTTACAATTAGTACACTAACCCAAAAAAACTCCCTCCCCTATTTACACTCATTCACACAAAAGTGTTGTTTCTTTCTGTTATTAATATTCTAGTTCCTACATTATATAACAATATATATCAATACAGTCTGCAAGGGATACAGTCCGTAAGCACACATGATTGTGCGTGCTGCTGGTCCACTAATAGTACTAACCTTTAACAGTTAATTTTACTCATTTTCATTAATTACTAGTTTCTATGTAACTGTTTTTATATTGTTTTACTTTCTTTTTTATTCAAGAAAATATTTGTAATTTATTTATCTTATTTTATTTTATACATTTTTTAAAAAAGGACCTTATCTTCCCCATACCTGGTTGTCCAAATTAGGCATAATAATGTGTTAATTCCACGACTGTATATAAAGCGGTATCGGTTGATATCGGTATCCTGATGGCTGCTGGTTAGCGCCTTGCATGGCAGCTCCCGCCATCAGTGTGTGAATGTGTGTGTGAATGGGTGAATGTGGAAATACTGTCAAAGTGCTTTGAGTACCTTTAAGGTAGAAAAGCCCTATACAAGTATAACCCATTTATCATTTATCATTTATCGGTTGATATCGGTGTCTGTAATTAAGAGTTGGACAATATGGGAATATCGGATATCGGCAAAAAGCCATTATCGGACATCCCGAGTTGTAATCTTTGTATGCCTATTACGGTAAGTAAAGGAGACATGGACACCAGCGTGGATCTACCTGAGCTTTAGTTTTCAACTGACGCAATGTACGTAACATATAAGCAAATTTGGCACTACCTGGCACGTCAATTATGTTCCTTCAACAATTGCTATTTCTTCGGAATAAAAATATATACATTTGTACATATATCTTCATTTATTACATTTAGCCTACCGTATTTTCCGGACTTTAAGGCGCACTTAAAATCATTTTTTTCCCCCAAAACTCGGTATGGTTATGGTATTTTTGTATTTATTTTTTGTCATAAAGAAATACAATCATGTGTACTTACGGACTGTATCCCTGCAGACTGTATTGATCTATATTGATATATAATGTATATACTGTGTTTTTTATGTTGATTTAATAAATAAATATATATATATATTTTTTTTAATTTCTTGTGCGGCCCGGTACCAATCGGTCCACGGACCGGTACCGGGCCTCGGCCCGGTGGTTGGGGACCACTGATGTAGACCACAAGGAAGTGTTTTCCATTTAGAAAAAAAAAAAAGAAATATGACTTCTTTAATGCGCCCTATAATCCGGTGCGCCTTTTTTGTATGAAAAAATATAAAAAAATAGACCATTCTTCGGCAGTGCGCCTTATAATCCGGTGCGCCCTATGGTCCGGAAAATACGGTACTATTTGTGCACTATCGACTAGTGATGCACCAAAAATTAGGCCGAAAACCGGATGTTGTGATGGAGTATCCACTTCCGCTGGCGGGCTGCGTCTCATCCTGCGCACACGAACGACGTAGCTCGGCCAAAGATGACGTAAAAGTTGCATTCGTTTAGACTGAAGTCACATTTGAAACAATCAGATTCCATTTGGATTCAGACTACCTCCTGATGTGGACTGAATCTGATGCGGAAAAGATCCGATTTGAAGCACTTTGGAGCTTTTAGACTGGCAGAAAATATCCGATCTGTGTCACTTAAGGGCAAAAAAATCGGATTTGGTTTGCGGTAGTGCTGTAACAATACCAATATTTTGGTACCGGTACGAAAATTATTTCGGTACTTTCTGGTGCTTTTCTAAATAAAGGGGACCACAAAAAAATGGCTTTATTGGCTTTATTTTAACAACAAGTCTTAGGGTACATTAAACATATGTTTCTTATTGCAGTTAAGTCCTTAAATAAAATAGTGAACATACAAGACCACTTGTCTTTTAGTAGTAAGTCAAAGGCTCCTAATTAGTCTGCTGACATATGCAGTAACATATTGTGTCATTTATCATTCTATTATTTTGTCAACATCATTAAGGACAAGTGGTAGAAAATGAATGATTAATCTACTTGTTCATTTACTGTTAATATCTGCTTACTTTCTCTTTTAACATGTTCTATCTACACTTATGTTAAAATGTAATAATCACTTATTCTTTTGTTGTTTGATACTTTACATTAGTTTTGGATGATACCACTAATTTGGGTATCAATCCGATACCAAGTAGTTACAGGATCATACATTGGTCATATTCAAAGTCCTCATGTGTCCAGGGACGTATTTCCTGAGTTTATAAACATAATATACATTAAAAAAAAACGAAAGAAGATGTTGTGATGCCAAAAAATATCGACGTAATCATAGTAGTATCGACTAGATACATGCCTGTACTTGATATCAATACAGTGGATGTTAGGTGTAGATCCACCAATGGCATTTGTTTACATTTTGACGGCGGTGAGCTACGGTGTGTAGTGACGCATGTTTAGCTATTCCCCGTCCTGCAGGGATGATACTTGTAAGAAACGTACTTTATTTGTCGCCATGGATACCAGGATTAGAGATTTAGAGGTAGCTAAAACGCTGCCGACGGCGGCTGGACGTTAGTCGCTGGCTAGCTAGCCATGTCTTAAAGCACCTCTTCCTGAGGGCGTGTCAGTGTTATAACTTCACCTTCATCGTTAGTTTTTAAGCCAAAATGCGTCCGTTCTCCCTTTTCTGTCTAGACACTGTGTCTGCTTGTCAGTACTCTGTGCTTGTGTGCCGCCGAACATGCTCCTCTGCTCGTAAAACCAGCAATGTCACAACGTGACTTAGGCGCGGTGGGGTGCGGGACCGGTACTTTTCAGAGACGGTTTAGTACCAAATATGATTCATTAGTATCGCGGTACTATACTAATACCGGTATACCATACAACCCTAGTGTGCAGTGTGAACAGGGTTTTCCCAACTCTTCTACAAATGACCTCACCCTTGACTGTTGCTGTGATGGACACTCCTGTCCCATCCAGCGTCATCCATCCATCAACATGCTCCGACATGCACAGGCCGGTTGGATGTAAAGGAATATAAGGAAGTGGAATCCACCGCTAATAGAAACCACACATGAGCCTATTGTGTTGATCATGATAGTGCCAGAAACTGCATATTGCAGGAACAACTTTTTGGATCATTATTGGCGATAAAAGGTGGCGGCAAGTCCGATAAAGAGTGGATTAATTAAATTGCTGGAAGATAAACGAGGGCGGCGTGAGTTTATCTCGGCTTCCTTCGCGCGACGTCACTGATGAGTCAAAATGATTGCATTCCATAGACGGTGGCGTGTGTGCGTGACTAAACCTCATCAAAGTGCTTGTTCAGGCCTCGAGGAGGTGTTGTTTGTTGCAATTTAATAGTACCCTGGCTCAGGTGTGTTTGTGGTACACAACCTTGGCCTCGCCTCCACTTCCGCCGACGCCGAGATCCAGTAGGAACCTGTCTGCAAAGCTCCCCTGCGGTGGTCTCGGCGGTCCAATCCAAACATGCAGGCAGCGGGAGAATGAGGGTGGAGGAGGGGGTGTGGGGGTGAGACAAGAGGGACAAGGGAGCGTGAGAGGCGTGTTGGCACGCTTGACTGCACCACCACTGACCTCCCAGCGCCGCTCCGCCACTCCGGCCCCCCCTCCTCTTCCCTCTGCCTCGCCGCCCTCTCGCCCTCTGTGCCCCCCCTCCCCCCACTCCCGTCACTGCAAACCCCCCTGCAGCAACTCTACCACGCTTCCCCCCCCTCTTTTGCCCTGTGCCGCTCCATTGGGCTGAAACTGCCGCTCGGCTCAGCGCGTGGGGGCCAAGAGTGCAGATGAATGTGTGTGCATGTGTGTGTGTGTGTGTGTGTGTTTCAGGAGGTGGGGGACTTGGTCGCATGCCTGCCCACCCAACGCTGTTTTCTCACTTTTTCTCCCTCCTTTCACAACAAGCCTCTGAAACCAGAAGCAACTTTTATCTCATATGCAGACATAGACGCTCACCCAATGACAACTACTGGCCGCCTAGGACGCTGCAACTTTTGCTCTTCTACTTTAGGAGCTTCATTGGTTCTGTGACCGAGCTCTTGACTCAAAACACTTGTATCTCAAATCAACGTTGCTAGTCAATGATTTGGTGCGTTTGCAAACAGCTAAAATGACGTACAAAGCAAACTACAACCTGCTACCCAAGAATGTACAACAGTTCTTCTCAACAAAAGAGGAGAAATATAACCTGAGAGGAAAATCTAATTTAAAATATGTGTATGCTCGTACAACACTTAAAACTTTTAGTATATCTGTATGTGGAATTAAATTATGGAACGGATTAACCAAAGAAATCAAACAAAGCACCAATATGATTCAGTTCAAGAGACTGTTCAAACTACAAGTGTTCACAAAGTACATAGAACAAGAATTATGATGAACATCTTGAACCCTTTTTTTTTCTTTTTCTTTGAGATAAAGATTATTTATGTATAAAAAATGTTTTTGCTTACAATGGTATATTATTTATTTATTATTTATTTGTTCACTGTTCTGTTACAAAGAATAAGAAAATTGGATAAAATTGCTATGAAAAGGGGTAGGATTAAATAAGCTCTGCTTCTTCCTACTCCTTTTTGGACGTGCTGCAATGAAACAACTGCAAATGTATGATGCATTACATTGCATCGTATGCATGTTCCAAATAAACTGAAACTGAACTGAACTAATTGCAATCAACTCAAATCAATTTAACTGGCGCTTGCCCCTCCAAGCCCCTAAAAAAAAAGCACCATTGTAAAATGTAAAATGCCTTTTAAAAAGAAAAACTAATTTCCAAGTTAGAAATATTGTATTAACAACAGTACAATGTCATTTAGTACAAACAACTTTTTGTTTGGTTTTTATGAAGTAATGTAATAACGTACAGCATTTACTACGGAGAACGGACTTCTACGGGATCTCATTCCGGCTGCTTTTCCGTCAAACACACCATCAGCAGCTTGTCAATATTTTCATTGATAAATGTCAGCCAGTTCGATATTATTTTAACATTCTTCGCTGGCGTTAAACTTATTCTGCTTCAGTGTGGTGCAGGCTAGCAGTGCTTGGCTAAGTTAGCTGGCTACAGGATACGCTGCGTCATGTTTTTGATGGTTTATTTCCTTAATTCAATAAACATCCACTTCTTCTTCTCAGCACTGTCCTTCACACTCGCTTGTTCTTCCTATGGTTGGAAAACAAAGTTATGTCCATTTCTAGCAATAAGCTAATGCTGGCAAGTAAGATCAGATGTTTTGGTTAACACTAACTCCAGGCGGGGATGCTTGCAACTCACATTTTTGCTTGAAACTTAAAGCATAACATTTAGCTGTGAGACAACTCTTATTTCAAAACTCTTTTAATTTGGGGTCCCACTGTACTTCTGCTCTTCTTGGGAATTGGTTAAGTTGTAATGTTTAGGCCAGTAAATTTCAAACTGTGGTACATCTGCAAAAGAATTACTTGATGAAAGTACAGTGTTTTATTTTCCTATATTCACACACAGTATTACTGTTCAAACTGTGTATAATGTTACAGTGGCCAAAAATGTAAAATATACTTGCTTTTTAACGGCGGTCATTATGGTGGTACTTGGAGGGCCACGTTTTTTCTGAGGTGGTACTTGGCGAAAATAGTTTGAGAACCTCTGGTTTAGGCTATTCGCAAGTTTAAATTACACAAACATTGTAAAATGGCCATGTTTGTTTGTTTTTTAGTTTCCAAAATTTCAAAATGATCCTTTAAGTCAGGGGTGTCCAAAGTGCGGCCCGGGGGCCATTTGCGGCCCGCAGCACGATTTTTATTGGCCCGCGACACATTCTATAGACAAACTAAACAGGTCCCAAATTACAACAAAAAACTCAATCAATCAAATTAGAACAAAAAAACGATGAAAAATTCAACGGGACCAAATTCCCTAAAAATGGGACCTGATAACCAAAATGACCGAAAACCTGAGCGTCTTACTGCATGAGGTCTTTGATGATTTCCGTGTGTCCTGTCATGATGAAAAAGTGTACAAACTTCTTGTGAGACATGATACGTTTTTGAGTGTACTAAAGCCTGCAAAAGCATTTCAGTTGACGGTATAATAGCAACATTAGCAAATACAAGCTTACTTAAGAGCACAGTTAACATAAATACAAATAAAATCATTATTAAAATAATCATGAATGATTTTATTGCTTTGTTATCTATAACACAAAGCTAAGATGTAGGAATGTTTTTCAAATGTTAGCAAATGTTCACCTACATTGTTTTGGTTTGAGTATTTTTCTTATACACTACCGTTCAAAAGTTTGGGGTCACATTGAAATGTCCTTATTTTTGAAGGAAAAGCACTGTACTTTTCAATGAAGATAACTTTAAACTAGTCTTAACTTTAAAGAAATACACTCTATACATTGCTAATGTGGTAAATGACTACTCTAGCTGCAAATGTCTGGTTTTTGGTGCAATATCTACATACGTGTATAGAGGCCCATTTCCAGCAACTATCACTCCAGTGTTCTAATGGTACAATGTGTTTGCTCATTGGCTCAGAAGGCTAATTGATGATTAGAAAACCCTTGTGCAATCATGTTCACGCATCTGAAAACAGTTTAGCTCGTTACAGAAGCTACAAAACTGACCTTCCTTTGAGCAGATTGAGTTTCTGGAGCATCACATTTGTGGGGTCAATTAAACGCTCAAAATGGCCAGAAAAAGAGAACTTTCATCTGAAACTCGACAGTCTATTCTTGTTCTTAGAAATGAAGGCTATTCCACAAAATTGTTTGGGTGACCCCAAACTTTTGAACGGTAGTGTACAAAATGTATAAAAGTGGCCCTAGCATCCTTCAATTTTTCTCTATGTGGCCCTCGCTGGAAAATGTTTGGACACCTCTGCTTTAAGTGGACCTGCAAAATGATGACTAAATATGCTGTAATATGCACGCCAGGTTAGTATTTGGCAATCCCACTTTGTGTAAATCTGTGTTTTTCTACCTTTTTTGAGCCAAGGCACATGTTTTTCATTGAAAAAATCCAGAGGCACACCACCAGCAGAAATCATAAAAAAATGAAACTCGGTAGACAATAAAAAGTCGTCGTCGCAATTGTTGGATAAGAATTCAAACCATAACCAACCCTGCATCACTATAGCTCTTGTCTCAAAGTAGGTGTACTGTCACGACCTGTCATGTCACGCCGTGACTTATTGAGTTTTTTGGTGTTTTCCTGTTGCAGTTTCATGTCTTCCTTTGAGCGCTATTCCCCGCACCTGCTTTGTTTTAACAATCAAGAACATTTAAGTTGTTGCTGGTTGCTATGTTTCCGGTTGGTCGTAAAAGTGTTCGTCATGTGTTTGTACCCTGCTCAAATCTCTCAGTAAAGTTATTCATTGGATTATACCTTTTGTTTTGAACTTTATTACACCTTGGAGCGCGGTTCATTGTTTTTCCTGCTTTCGGTATCTGCGCCTAATGACTGAGCTACGTGACGTCATTTCTTGTGATGTCCCACGGGGCATTTCTTGTCGGGACGGGATTCGTTCCCAGGGATTTGAATAAAGAACCAACTCTTTTTATTTACTATAGTGGTCTCGATAACGGGTACCGGTTCTCAAAAAGGGATTCGAGTCCGAGGACTCGGTTCTTTTCTTATCGAACAACCGGGAAAATCGGTTTCGAGTATCATTCCTACATGCTAAACGTTTACCAAACAATCTGTCACTCCTGATCGCTAAATCCGATGAAATCTTATACGTCTAGTCTCTTACGTGAATGAGCTAAATAATATTATTTGATATTTTACGGTAATGTGTTAATAATTTCACACATAAGTCGCTCCGGAGTATAAGTCGCACCCCCGGCCAAACTATGAAAAAAACTGCGACTTATAGTCGGAAAAATACGGTAATTGCGACAAATGCAAACATCTATTTGTTAAATTTGTTCATACAGCACCTTTTAAGTCGAGCAGTGCTAGCCAATGAGCTAAAATCCCTGGGCTGTCGACTCGTATACCAGCGCAGCTCCCAAGGCGTTGGAGAATGAGGACAGCCACACCAGCTGTCATTTTTGACACAAAGTATTTGTGGTGTTGAGATTCCTCTCATGCATCACGAAGGTCACGAGGTGCACGGCGGACGCCAAAGCGTGTTTTTGCAAACAAACCGCGTCACGGCAGGATGGGGGGAAAAGAGCCACTTTGTGATGACAGCAACAAACAACATTGTTATCAATAGTGTTTTTGTCCTCTGGGGGGGGAAGAACATCATCTCGCCATCCTTCTGTATTGTCGTCACGTTCTTGCGGCACTAATCAAGACGACGTTATCTGGAATCATATGGCGTGTATTACACTGTGGTTGCTGTGAACACTTTAATCAAACCACTACTGTATCAATCTGACCGTTAGTCAAGTTACGCCATACTCGTGTTTGCATACGGCGGGATCTCAAGCTAACAAACTAGTGGCTAATCGCCAAACCAGGCGCGCACCTGTGAAAGTGGCCTCGGCGGTTTCCGTGAGACTAAACAAAATAAGAATTTTTAACGTCGTGATGATCGGGCTCGCACACAGAGGACACGCCGTTTGTTTTGGCCCTTTTTCAGAGCGTGGTAATGACCGCTTCACCCCACCCTCATGCCTCCTGCACACTTTTTTTCCTTCCTCTCTCCTTCCCTGTCATCTCCTCACCCCCTCCTTTCCTTCCCTTCGCCTTCCCCGAAGAGCTCGCGCCAAGTCGGACCGCCATCCCGCCTCCACACACTCGCACACACACACACACACACACACACACACACACACACACACACACACACACACACACACACACACACACACACACACACACACACGGCGAGGTAACGGCAGACAGGCGCGTGACTCATTAGGCATTCGTCCCCTAGGGAGTTTGCTTGGGGGGCGCGTGCGAGGGGGAGAGAGCGCCGCAGCTGCAGGAATGTCACGGGCGGCTACCACTGTGTGTGTGTGTGTGTGTGTGTGTGTGTGTGTGTGTGTGTGTGTGTGTGTGTGTGTGTGTGTGTGTGTGTGTGTGTGTGTGTGTAAGTGTTCTTGTATTTCTACCCTTCTTGAGACATCAACAAGGAAAAGTACCGTCCATATGAGGACCGGTGAACAAGTTAGGACATAAATCATGGTCCCATTACGGAAAACCGTTGCATCTAATAGAGAATGTCTCATTTGCACCCCTGGTGGTGAAATCTATCAAAATTAGGGTGGTCCCATAAAAGGAGGGATTTTTCAAATTGACTGTGTCGGTTTAAAAAGTGCTCCCCCTCTGGTCAACATATGAAATAACAAGTGTGTGTAAGAAATTGAAATGCGCCCCCTTTGGCCTAAATTAATTTAAAAAAACGTTTTTTATATAGAGACATACTGTAATAACTTCAAGTAAATAATGAAGATTAAAAACCAATTACAAACAAAAAATAAAATGCATTAACTAAAAGCAGTCTTTTTCTCACAGTGTCGACTTTTTTCTTCTAAAATGGGGAACAATTTGTCATATTCTTTCTGTTTCTGTAATATTGCAATATTTCCTCGTAAAATGATTACTTTATGTGAAATTATTACTTTTTAACGCAAAATGGGGACATTTGTCATATGAAATTTTGACTTTTATTACAATATTGCCAATGTTTTTGTTGTTCTTGTAAAACAGTGACATTTTTTGAGTAAAACTATAACTTTTGTCATAATTTTTGCCAAGTAAAATTCCGATTATTATTATAATATTGCCAAAATTTAAAAGTTTTCTTATAAAATTGTGACTTTTGCCCAACTCTTTTCATAAAACATTTTAAGCTTTTCTTGTAAAATTTCGACTGTTATTGAGTTAAATCCCAGCTTTTATCATAATATTGCACAAATGTTCAGTTTTTCTTGTAAAAATTACCAAAAATTACGACTTCTATGGTAATACTGCCAACATTCTAAGTTTTTCTTGTGAAATTGTGACCTTTTTCTTGTGAAATCCCAACTAATTTTTCACAACAAGCTTTTTTATATTTGCATAGTATGTATATATGATGAATGTTGTAAATACAAATCTTTATATATCTAGTCAGGGTGGTCCTAAAGAGGTATTTTTCGGCGGTCTCAAGAAGGTAACAAATACAAGAATGTGTGTGTGTGTGCGTGTGTGTGGGAGGGTGTGAGCTTGCTAATGCTGCTCAAAGCCAGCGGCAGTCCACCTTTCAGGAAATAACGCAAGGAGTGATGGAAAGAAATGTGACAAAACAAACAAACAACAATCTTATTATTCGTCTTTTCCAGCACTTTTAAAAGTCAGAAATAGATTTAGAGAGATTGATTGCCTTATAATTGCCGCTTGAATTCAACCGCCTTTGCTTTCTTGAGTGGTGTATTGTGTGGTACTCTATATTGTTAGCAATTAAAGGTGTTGTTGCTTTTGAGCCAATTTCCCTTTCCCCATTGTGACACAAATATAAATACACGTCTAATAAATACGTCTAAAATATTTATTTTACCATGCTAAATGCTGTGGTCCATATATTTAATAATACTGTACCAGCCAGGGATGGGTACCAAATTTGGTACTTTGGTACTCGATGCAACTGTCATGTCCAGTTGCAGACTAAAACACTTGGCGAGGAAACAAGCGCTCAGAGCGGGTTCAGACAAACTGCCTCTAGGTAATGTTACAATTGTCAATTCCAACAAAGCAAGTATGCCCGGTAGAAAACCATCAAACTTAAAGTAAGGCTCTACTTTTTTTAACTGCGCAAGCTTAATGCTAATAGATATCCTAATCATTAGCATTAGCAATTTTACATGACGATTTCAACACCTCCACATTTGGTAATGAAAACTACAACTAAGATGCACGTTAGAATTAAACAGCTGGTGTGTTGTAAGTACAATACTTACAGTATAAACACTTTGGGGATGGCGTGGCGCGGTATGGAGAGTGGCCCTGCCAGCAACTTGAGGGTTCCTGGTTCGATCCCCAGCTACTACCAACCTAGTCACATCCGCTGTGTCCTTGAGCAAGACACTTCACCCTTGCTCCTGATGGGTCGTGGTTAGAGCCTTGCATGGCAGCTCCCGCCATCAGTGTGTGTGTGAAGGTTTGTGTGAATGTGGAAGTAGTGTCAAAGCGCTTTGAGTACCTTGAAGGTAAAAAAGCGCTATACGAGTACAACCCATTTACAATTTACTTTCTAGGGCTCAGCAAAATACTGGCACATTCAGCTTAATGGCAAAGACTACTTTCCAGCAAGCCAATACACTGTAGCTTATACGCTACTGCCAGCTAACATCCAGTAATTGTAACTGCATGCAAAATCTGCTATATAATAATTACAAATGAGACTCGGAAGTGTAAAAACAAACAATAGTTAACAGCCAGATAGCACAAATTTAAAAAAATTAATTGCCAAAAATTGGTAACACTGAGTACCGGTATCGATTCCCATGTATTGGAAATTGGTACAGTATCGGTTCAGATCCATCCCTTATACTACCATCTGAAACCTATCCCCTCAACTATGTAAGACTGCTCCAAACAAAGCAATAACCTGTATTTAGTCTTCTTTAGTTTAACCAGTTGTTAAAACAAATGTAAGTCATTTTCGTTTTGGTGGCACAGTGTGATGTGTCATGCTCTTATTGTGAAGCCGGAAGTGTGTGCGTGTGTGTGTCTGTGTGTGGGTGTGAGAGAAGTTGCCTTGACAAGAAGCCAATGTGTTGACGAGAAATGTGATGGTTGTCAATAACGAACGTGCCTCTCGATTCCCTCGTTATGGTCTGTCTTTTGTATTGGACTTTATCTAATTACAAAACCTCGGTTACACAAATAAGCTTATTTACCTTTCGGATGACAGCGTTGATCTCTTTTTTTGTACAAACTACCTCTAGTTGGAACAACGTTAGTTGTTGACATGAATGGCATCTTGTAGCACTTGGTCTTGATTTACAGTATCTCAGCCAGCATAGTTTGTTGTCCTCTGTTTGCTGTCCATGTAGCATTCATGCTAGCGACGCCATCCCCACGTTCATGTTTCGCTTGATGTGTACCGATGATAAGACGGTTTGTTGCTGCAATACTAACTAATTACTTCAGTTTTATCTGAAATTCCATCAGAGGTTTTCTGGAAGGGGCCAGAGCACATCGCTTTAAGGCCCCTTCTAAGGTTATCCAGGGTCAACCCCACCTAACTTTATCCTTGTCCACACACACACAATGGCCGTTTAAGACCCCCTCCCCCCCTCCATCAGCCGGCGCAACGTGACCTAATACGCATGTGCGGAAAATGCGCACGTCATAGTCACCTCCAGTGTTGCTTTGTGTGCAAGTTCTTAAATGTAACTTATCTGCACAATATCCAGTGTTGTGGTATTTCAAGTAACTGGAATCCAGTGTGCTGTGGGGCCCTATTGTAGTGAATCACACCTGAGCCATCATAAATTAATCAAATATTTATTAGACACGTAAACAATGTGACAAAGAACATGTTACATCAATCAAACTAGGGATCTAGATATCTGATCAGGACACCCCTCACTCTTTTGCCTTCACCTTCATTGTCCATTCCTTTTTGGTGACTTTATATACTCTGGACCTAGACGTTGAGTCCGCGACATACATGGCGGACAATAACAGTCTGCTTTGCCAGTCCAAATGTAAACATACTTTAATTCCATGGCTTTTAACACTGAGTGATATCCATCCTGCTATGGCGCCCCATAATACACCTGCTGTGAACCTGCTTTTATGTTCTATTTATTTTAGTTATTTATTTTTTATCGTGCTCTCTTTGTGTTGTGTTGTGTTGTGTTTGCTCGGTTCTCCTATTATCTTTTAACCTGCCCATTGTACAGCACTTTGGCTACCCCTGTGGTAAATTTTAAATGTGCTTTATAAATAAAGTTGATTTGATTTGATTTGAAATGCATTCGCTGTTTTCCGTAGTCTTCCCTCGACGGCCAGGTAATACAAAGCACACGCAACCTTTTTTATCACATCCATGAGAGCCTGCATTCTCGTTGTCTCTCCTTCGACAAATGGACAAAGTTTTTCGGTAAGTAGAATCACAGCTGACCTGGACATTGGAAAGTTCTTTTGCCGTCTGAGAAATGTTGTATCCCAAATAGCTGCAATCGCTTTCTCTTAAGGTATTCATGCGTGATTTCCGCAAGCGTCTGTACAGACGGTAAGGAGAAACACGGGCATGTCTGGATGACTCGCCTTCATATTTCTAGTGTTTACCTCCGAGTGGAAACAGGTTGTTATGAAGCTGGCTGTGGCGTGTTCTTTCTGACGTCACTTCGTGTGTGGGGCGCGGTCTTTCTGGCCTCACTTCCTCTCCGAACTCAGTTTGTAAACGATCAATGAGTCCATACAAAGCTAAGAGTCAGAGAGTCAAGAAATACACGGCGCACTTACCCTTGTAAAAAATTATCCAAGTAGGGGGACCTTAAACGCTGGTTTAGTGTGGCTGAAACGGGGCTTAAGCTAAATAATTATTTGTTTAATGGGTTATCTGGCTTAATATAGACAGGGTCTAACTATCATCACACTGACGTGTGACGCGATCACCACCTTCTGGCGGTCAAAGCAAACCCTGATTAATCTAAGATCTTTTTTTTTTAATTAATCACACGCAGTAACATTGTCAGCCCTTGTTTTTAGCACAAGTTGAATAAGAAATAGAAATAGGCTGGCTGTAAACACATCGTGTGTTCAGAGGTTGTGTGCACTGGTGATACCAAGAAATTGTACTTGTGTTTATTGTCACATATGCACACCTTCATTTGTGCACTTGCTGCCTTGGTTCTTGGAACCACCTTGGTGTGAACCTCTGAAGTCAAGTCGTTCTTCTGCTCCTCCGCCGGCTCGTTAGCAGTCCGAGCACATGGAGGTGAAAGTTTTCTTTCTTTTAATGTCCAAACGCAAAGCCCAGATATTTGTGTTGGCTACCCAACTTGTCAGAGAGAAAGCGTGGGAGGCGATATTCATAGCGGTGCTTTTAGTGGGACTTTTATGAGAGACTTTTTTCCAGGTCTGAAAGGAGGATGACCACACACAGTAAGGTTGCCTCAGCTCACACGCACACACGCACCGCACGAGCGTTCAGGCGTCCTTCCTTTTAGCGCTCCTATGTGGGCCGCCAGGCGTCTGTTTTGCTGCGTGTTTTTTTTTTTTTTAAATGTGTGTGTATGTGTGTGTGGAAGAGCACCTCCCCCGTTCTGCGGAAGTGTTGCCGGAAGCAGTGGGAGCTTACCCCCAGTTCTGCGTCAGTGCCACGAAAGAAAGGATGGGGGCTTTCCGGGAGGGGAGGCGAGGGTGTGAGTGTGTGTGTGGGGGCGGGGGGGCTCGGACCCCGGGTATGTCATGGCCAATGTGGGTGGGTGTCTCCCCACTCGCATACACAGTGGGCTCAGACAAGCTATTCTTGTAGAGTATATGCTATATTGCTGGCATGCTCCGTGTAAAATCCCCTGCTTTGGAACAGGTGTGTGTGTGTGTGTGTGTGTGAGTGTGTGTGTGTGTGTGTTCTTGTATTTCTACCCTTCTTGAGACATCAACAAGGAACAGTACCTTCCATATGAGGACCGGTGAACAAGTTAGGACCCAAATCATGGTCCCAATACGGCAAACCATGGCATCTAATAAAGAGCCAAATACTAGAGTCCGTGGACATTGCTCCAAAGTCAGAATTTTTTGTTGATTTACTGTACATAGAAAACTAAACATTGGCAGGTGCAAAGGCAAAAATATATGATAAAACAAGACTGCAGCTAAAGAAGGACTCCCCTATTCATTCAGGTATTTTACGGAGGTCTCAAGAAGGTAACAAATACAAGAATGTGTGTGTGTGTGTGTGTGTGTGTATGTTTTTGTATTTCTACCTTTTTGAGACATCAACAAGGAAAAGTACCTTCCATACGAGTTAGGACCGAAATCATGGTCCCAATACGGGAAACCATTGCATCTAATAGAGAACGTCTCCTTTGCACCCCTGGTGGTGAAATCTATCAAAATTAGATTGGTCCCAAAAAGGAGGGATTTTTCAAATTGACTGTGTCGGTTTTAAAAGTGCTCCCCCTCTGGTCAACATATGAAATAACAAGTGTGTATAAAAATTTGAAGTGCTCCCCCTCTTGCCAACATATGCAATAAGTGTGTGTTAGAAATTGAAATGCGCCCCCTTTGGCCAAAATGTATTTAAAAACAATAAATAAATATGTATATTGAGACATACTGTAATAAATGTAAGTAAATAATGAAAATTAAAAACCATTTACAAACAAACATAAAAATAAAACCAATTAACTAAAAGCTTGCCTTTTTTATATTTGTATAGTTTATATATATTATTAAAATTGTAAATACAAATCTTTATGTATCTAGAAAGGGTGGTCCTAAAGAGGTAGGCATTTTTCAGAGGTCTCACGAAGGTAACAAATACAAGAATGTGTGCGTGTGTGTGTGCTTTCTTGTATTTCTACCCTTATTGAGACATCAACAAGGAAAAGTACCTTCCATATGAGGACGGTGAACAAGTTAGGACCCAAATCATGGTCCCAATACGGCAAACCATTGCATCTAATAAAGAGCCAAATACTAAAGTCTGTGGACATTGCTCCAAAGTCAGGATTCTTTTGTTGATTTAATGTGCATAGAAAAGTAAACATTGAAGGGTGCAAAGGCAGCAATATATGATAAAACAAGAGCTAAAGAAGGACTTCCCTATTCATACCCAAAAAACCCGCCAGGTGAACAGCTGATTTTACGACTTCCTGTGCTGACGTAAGACAACCCGCGTCCCATATGTGACCATAGGATGAACAAATACACTACGCTACTAAGACCATACTGGCCATTAACAGTTCGGTTAACAGGTCCGTGACTCGTTTGTCATCGGCCTTAAGCACATTACAAAAAACAAAAAATAGAGATCTCATTTGCACCCCTGGTGGTGAAATTTAACAAAATTAGGGTGGTCCCAAAATAGAGGGATTTTTCAAATAAACTGTGTGTCGGTTTTAAAAGTGCTCCCCCTCTGGCCAACATATGTAATAACAAGTGTGTGTGAGAAATTGAAATGCCCCCCATTTGGCCAACATTAATAAAAAACATAAAACAAATATGTATATAGAGACATACTGTAATAACTAAGTAAATAATGAAGATTAAAAACCAATTACAAACAAAAAAAATTTAAAAAGCAGTCTTTTTCTCACAATGTGTCGACTTTTTTCTTATAAAATTTGGAACAATTTCTCATTTTCTTTCAGTTTCTGTGATATTGCAATATTTTCTCATAAAATTATTACTTTTTTATGTCAAATTATTACTTTTTAATGCAAAATGGTAACATTTGTCATACAAAATTCTGACTTTTATCGCAATATTGCCAATTTTTTGTTGTTCTTGTAAAATAGTGACATTTTTTTGAGTAAAATTATGACTTTTGTCATTGTTTTGCCAAGTAAAATTACAACTCTTTTCATAAAATTGCACAACATTTTAAGCTTTTCTTGTAAATTTGCGACTGTTATTGAGTAAAATTCCAACTTTTATCATAATATTGTACAAATGTTCAGTTTTTCTTGTAAAATTTTGACTTGCGTTGAGTAAAATTACGACTTTTATTATAATACTAGAAGTAGGCATTTTTTGTGAGTTCTCAAGAAGGTAACAAATACAAGAGTGTGTGTGTGTAGGTGTGTGGGTGTGTGTGTGTGCAGGAGAAGAGTGCATGTGTGTTTCCCTTTTAACAAGAGCAATAAAGGGACTTGGACTTGGACAATTTGCATTGACCAGATGTGTGTGTAACAGATGTGAGAGTTTTGGTTTGCTGTCCTTGATGTGATATGGACTCACACCCCTGCCGTCCGAAGTCCAATCACAAATTCGTCAAATACTGGACCGCTACTCGTGGAAAGCAAAGTAGAAAGAGGGCAAAGTGAGTTTTTTTTAGCTCAGGCCAATAAAGGCATAGGAAAGCGAGAAATATGGCAGAAGTTTGTGGCTTGCTCATCCTGGGGGATGTTTTCAACGTAATTCCCCCCCTCCCCTCCCACCACCCCGTCCCATCTCGTCCCCCCCTCCTCCTTCCAACTCTCTTTAATGTCTGCCATTTGAGAGACTCCGGAGGGGCTGCACCTGTTTGCCTCTTGGCTAGGAGCCCCCCCACCCCCCATCTCCCTCCTCCCTCCGCCAGCTTAGCTGCCACTCACGCTGCACCGCCTCCTGGGATGCGAGGAGCGAGGCGAGGCGGGAGAAGGGGTAGCGGGGGTGGGGAGGGGGAGGGGGCGGCTGAAGAGTGGGCTTGCGTGTGGTGGAAGGGATAGCTGGAGGGCTGCAAGGCGTCTCCGAGTATGGAGCGGAGATGTCGGCGGAGAGAGAGAGAGCGAGGGACGAGGGAGGAAATTCAGTGAAATGTCCACTCTCCCACACCACACCTTCCTCTTGTGCAACTTTGACTCTCTTTTAGATCTTTTTTCTCTCTGACCTTGACTTGTACAAACCAAAAAAAAACACACTTTATCCCTTCTCCAAATGTCTTCTTTCTCTACTCCAATTTCCTCCTGTTTGTTGTCTGATAGGACCATGATGGTCTGCATTGGTCACCCAGCATCACTTCCTGAGGCCCCAAGCTGCAGACTCTTTTCCTTATTCTTGCCACGCTCCTCTTCACGAGGGCAGCCTACAAACAACTTGTGTATTCCAGGACTATTTGAACAATCATTATCTGATCTGGTTTTGGCTTACCTTCAGGCCATGTCCACACTAAGCCGGATAACCCCTTAAACGAATAATTATTTGGCCTAAGCCCCGTTTCAGCCACACTAAACTATCGTTTAAGGTCCCCCTCCTCAAACAAATTTTTACACGGGTAAGTGCGCCGTGTATTTCTTGAATCTCCGGCTCTTAGCTTTGTATGGACTCATTGATCATTTACAAACTGAGTTCGGAGAGGAAGTGACGCCAGAAAGACCTCTCCCCACACAGGAAGTGACATCAGAAAGAACGAGCCACAGCCAGCTTCATAATAAAGCGGTTTCGTAACTCTGAGTTAACCACTGGAAATATGAAGGTGAGTCATCCAGACATGCCCGTGTTTCTCCCTCCGTCTGTACAGACGCTTGTGGAAATCACACATGAATACCTTAAGAGAAAGCGATTGCAGCTATTTGAGATACAACATTTTTCAGACGGCAAGAGAACTTTCCAATGTCCAGGTCAGCTGTGATTCTACTTAGCGAAAAACTTCGTCCATTTGTCGAAGGAGAGTCAACGAGAATGTGAGCTCCCGTGGATGTGATAAAAAATGTAGCGTGTGCTTTGTATTACCTGGCCTTCGAGGGAAGACTAACTACGGAAAACGATGAATGCATTTGGACTCAACGTCTAGGTCCAGAGTATATAAAGTCACTAAAAAGGAATGGACAATGAAGGTGAATGCAAAAGAGTGAGAAGTGTCCTGACCAGATAACTAGATCCTTACATTGATTAATGTAAAATGTTGTATTGTCACATTGTGTACTTTCGTGTCCAATAAAAATTGTATTCATTTATGATGGCTCAGGTGTGATTCACTACAATAGGGCCCCACAGCACACTGGATTCCAGTTAATTGAAATACCACAACACTGGATATTGTTCAGATAAGTAAAATTTAAGAACTTGCACACAAAGCAACACTGGAGTTGACTATGACGTGCACATTTTCCGCACATGCCTACTAGGTCGTGTTGCGCTGGTGGACGGCAGGTGGGAGGGGGTCTTAAACGACCATTGTGTGTGTGTGGACAAGGATAAGGTTAGGTGGGATTTACCCTGAATTACCTTAGCCGGCTTAGTGTAAACGGGGCCTCAGACCCTATAGCAGTGATGTCAAACATGCTGCCCACGAACCGGATCAGGCCCTCGAACAGGTTCAATCCGGCCCGCGAGATGAGTCGGTGTAAAATTGCGCTGCATTTTTAACTTAAATAAACTGTTTTCCTAAATGTGTCCACTGGATGTCGCAATAGAAATTCTGTTAGGCAAGCAAATAGTTTATATTGGGGCGAGCAAGTATACCAAGCAAGAGGTACACGGTAAAGCCTCCTACTCGACCCAATGTAAAACAAACAGGAGTGAAACTCTAACCACTAGGCCATTAGTTGAATAATAGTCTTTCAAATATCCACTGACCAGCCACAATATTAGATACACTTGCTAATACAAGATCCCAATTGAAAACTATTGCTGAATCCAAGATAATATTTCTCAGAGGTACTTAATGTTATGTGTGCACAGAGGGTTGCCCAGATACAACCTGTTCACTTCCGATACCGTACCGATGTTGGCACTTTGAGTATTGGCCAATACCAAATACCCAATACGAGATCAGCACAAATCATAGTCCATTGTTGTGTAGTGTGGAATGTTAAAAAAAGGCTTGCTCAAGTGAAATGACTGTGACAACAATGACAGGAATGAGAAACACTAACCTTGTGACAGATTTATGTTGTTAAAGTGGCACAATAGTTCAATAAATTAAGCACATAATGCAGTAAATTGAATGATCCAGACACGTTTGTTACTGGATGTTTTCCTGTAAGCTTTCCCCTTGTAAGTCATATGCAACTATGATTCTTTGTTTATATTGACATACGCTGTGTTTTGAATGGGTATATTGTTCAATTGAGGACGCTTTTTACACGTCTAGCTTGTGTGCTATTGTGTGCTTAGCTGTTGTGTAGCTGCTAGCTCCTAGTATAGCCCAACATGTTTACCTTTTGGAAACCACACGAAAAGACCAACCTAGTGTGCTTATTGGAGGACATTTAGCTGTTAGCTGAACAAGCAAACAGGACTGCTCGTATAAGAGCTTATATTGGAGATTTAAAATCCAATATCATTCGATGTTTGCTGATATCGGACAAATATCCAATATAGACTCGGGACACCCCTAGTACACATGTCATTATTTAATGGTATGATGTTGCAGGTGTAGAACTGCATTGAGAGGAATTATGAGAGGTGTTTTTAGATGTTTTATGGGTAAACAGGATTCTATGTAAAGTATGATGCAGTGCAGTTCCTTTTCTAACCTTGTTCATTGCTTTCACTATGGGATATTGAATTCAATTAATCACTATAAGCAATATTCTATCATTAAACACCTCACCCTGTTATCAAAGAACCAAGGTTAGGTTGAGTAACCCAAAGTTCTACACTCCCGACAACCACAATATTAAACATTGCTATGATTATGTCAATCGAAACTAAAATTGTTATTCATTTAAACATTTGTTTATTGGTTTTCAGACACATACTTGGAACAAGTTTTCAAACATACATCAGATGTGCTGTTTTTTTCCCAACAAGTAAAATAATAATGAATTAATAAATTTAAAGTTAAAGTACCACTGATAGTCACACACACACTAGGTGTGGTGAAATTACCCTCTGCATTTGACCCATCCCCTTGTTCCATCCCCTGGGAGGTGAGAGGAGCAGTGAGCAGCAGCTGTGGCTGCGCTCGGGAGTCATTTTGGTGATTTAACCCCCAATTCCAACCCTTGATGCTCAGTGCCAAACAGGGAGGTAATGGGTCCCATTTTTAAAGTCTTTGGTATGACTCGACCGGGGTTTGAACTCACAACCTACCAATTTCAGGGCGGACACTCTAACCACAAGGCCACTGTGCAGGTAATATATTATAAAATAATAATAATAACTAAAAAAATAAACAAAAGTACAAAACCACAGACAGAAGTCAACATAAAACCACAGACAGCTACATTCCTGAATTGCCTTAGAGAAATATAGCAACCCACAAGCACACAAAAGGCTCATCAACCACCCATATTTCAATTGCGATTCAACATTATCTTTTTTAAAGGCTGAATTTCGGATGCACTTTTTGTATCCGACTTTAAAAGATGGTTTCGGTGTACCTAATGTTGTGGTACTGTATATCCAATTCCTACAGTAACAGAAAGAGGTACAGTCACAAGGGATGTTCTCTATGTCGTGTACTTAGCCAAATTAAAACTCAACCACTTGTAATCACGGAATGTATTGACATGGTTGGAAAGCTGAATTCATAAAGCCATTTCTTCTCGCTCGTGCAGAACCGTGGTCGCCTGGCCGAGAAGCGCACCATCCCGCTGCCCCCCAACCGAGTGCCCAAGAAGGAGCTGGCCTCCATCTTCAGCAGTGACGACAGTGAAGGTAGTGAGCGTGCCAGCGGGGAGCATAGCCACATCAAGCAGGAGGACGAGCTGCATTACAGTATAGTCAGAAAGAGGTAAGGCAGTGTCATGTTTACATATCTGGCTAATTAGCTTTGAAGGGCTCTTTGGAGGACAAGAGGACCACTTCAATAATATCGTCATGGCTTGGTGTCGTGGCTATTGTCCCAGCTTATGCATCTTGACGTTATGTCGTCTCATTGATGCATTTTTCACGCCGTCAAGAGCTGCGCTTGGTGTGTGCTTATGCGATTATACATTAGCAAGTATGGCTTCATGTCACGTTGTTACACCCTTGCACAGCTTCAGTGTGAAATGACTCGCATTGGAGCCTGCGCTCATCCTGATAGACTTCTATTCTTGCAGCCCAGTTAAAACGATTGAGGATCTTCGCACATCAAGTGATTAATTCATACAAACAGAGTAAATTAGTCTAGGATGAATTGATGGAGGGGCGTGTGTGTGTGCTGCGTCAAAGCATGCCTGCAGAAATAGAAATTCAAAAACATAAAAAAACCTGAGCTGTCTGGTATTCAAAATTGAGAAACTTGTTGTCAAAATTGGATCTAGAAATGATCATTCACGCGTTCATTTCGTCTCGCATTGACTATTGCAATTCTCTCTTCACCCTTTTCAACAAGTCAATGCTAAAGAGACTTCAGACTGTACAAAATGCGGCTGCCAGACTTTTGACCGGTGCACCCAGAACAGCCCATATCACCCCCGTTTTATCCAGTCTTCATTGGCTTCCAGTTAAATTCCGCATTGAGTTTAACATTTTAGTCCTGACATTCCGTGCGTTGCATGGTGGGGCCCCTCAGTACATAGACTTAGACTCAGACTTAGACAAACTTTAATGATCCACAAGGGAAATTGTTCATCACAGTAGCTCCGTTACAATGATGGAAAGTGTAAGGATGGAAAGGACAATGCAGGTATAAATAGACTAATATAGCGATAAAAAAATCTAACATATATACGAATATATACATAATATGTGTACAGAATAATATATATACAGATATATTATATTATGTCTATAACATATATACAATATATACCAGTGACCATGTACAATATTACAGCATATGTGACAGCAGCAGCATAAAATAGAGAGTAGATCCAGCAGGAAATAGAAAATAGACATTATAAACATTATAAACAAAGAGAAGTAGCTAACATGTCAGGTGTCAAGTAATAGGCAGATGTCATCTATTGCTGTATGGCGAGTGATTATACAGCTAGATGGAGTACGGAATGAAGGAGTTCTTGAATCGCACAGTGCGGGAAGGAAGCTGAAGGAGCCTGTTGGAGTATGAACTCCGCTGTCCCTTAACTGTCAGGTGTAGTGGGTGGGCAGGATTGTCCATGATGGCGAGCAGTTTGTCCAGTGTCCTCCTGTCCCTCACTGACACAAACGCCTCCAACTGCGTGCCAATAGTTTGGCCGGCTTTCCGGATCAGTTTATCAATCCGGTTTGAGTCCCTTTTGCTGGTGCTGCTCCCCCAACCAACCACTGCAAAGTACAGTGCACTGGCCACAACAGACTGATAAAATATCTCCAACAGCTTGCTGCACACATTAAAGGACCTAAGCTTCCTCAGGAAAAAGAGTCTGCACATGCCCTTCTTGTAAACAGCTTTGCAGTTGTCCTTCCAGTCCAGTCTGCTGTTCAAGTGGACTCCCAGGTACAGTACTTATACTGCTCCACTACTGCCACCTCCCGGCCCTGGATCTTGATGGGCTCCACCGGGGTCACTCTCTTCCTGAAGTCGATGACCAGCTCCTTGGTCATCACGGACTTGTTACGCCCCTACTCCTCAGGGTGCAGCCTCCGGTCTTCAGGCCAGGGTCTTCTAAAGATCCCGAAAACTTGTTTTAAAACCTGTGGAGACCTGGCATTCCAGGCTATAGCTCCCAGACTCTGGAACAATTTGCACCAGTCCCTCCGTGATCTTGACTGTGTTGAAACTTTTAAGAAACATTTGAGAACTTCTCTTTTTAGTAAAGCTTTTAGTTAATGCACCTTTTAACTATCATTTTTAATCCACTGTGTATCCTTTTTATAATGTTGCCCCTGTTGTTTTAAATTGAATTGTTGTTTTACTTCACCTAAGTTTTGTACAGCGCTTTGTGATTTTATCTGTGAAAAGCGCTTTATAAATAAAATGTACTAACTTACTTACTTACAAGTGGTATCCATTATCTTAAATAGAACGACACATGTTTTATTCATGGTAACGCAACATCATGAATCAGCAAATGGGAGTAGATACAACTGTCAGATAATAATCAACTTCATAAAGGTCACAGTGAGGTCATCTCATTGGTTTGAGTCAATCAGGCTGTTGCTCTCTGATGGCGTGTACGCCACACTGTCGCCGAGGCCACCATAACTGAAAACCAGCTCAGTGGCCTTGTGGTTGGAGTGTCCGCCCTGAGATTGGGAGGTCGTGAGTTCAAACCCCGGCCGAGTCATACCAAAGACTACAAAAAATGGGACCCATTACCTCCCTGCTTGGCACTCAGCATCAAGGGTTGGAATTGGGGGTGAAATCACCAAAATGATTCCAGAGGGCGGCGCACGCCACTGCTCACTGCTCCCCTCACCTCCCAGGGGGTGAACATGGGGATGGGTCAAATGCAGTGTGACAATCGTTGGGACTTTAACTATAACTTGGAATAAAATTGCACCCTTTACAATGAGTCTTTTGAAGACTTTTAGAATAGGAGTGGCATGAATTTGCGGTCAGTCGATGCGTGAATAAACACATTTGTGTGATCCCGAAATTTGACTGTGGCCGAATGTAATGCAGCGGCTCTTCATTGATTAACTTCAGAAAGTCCCCAGCTGTATTATTAGCAGCTTGTGCAACCTCATTAGGGGAGGGGATGTTTTTCATGTCTTGAGACTCGCGTGTGACACAGCGGACAGCACACCAACTGTGACGCTTTAAATGGATCCACTAACCTCATTTAAGAGGGCTTCCCATCCCCCTGACACTTGCGCCGCTGGCGTGTTAAGATGATAATGAATTTAAAGAACACTTATGACTAATATGTCAGGCTTTTACCCTTTGAAAGGCGACGGACTCGCTGGAGCCGCAGCTCCAGTCTGTCCCGGGCATCCGTCTCAGCCCCGCTTTATCCGCCGATGCAGGTCTGGACGAAAGGGATAATGGGATGTCCAATCACAGAAATGTGATTTCCATTGACCGCAGCTTCGTAAGTGAGTCGCAGAAGGGTCCTAACAAATTGGATTTGCCCAATGGATGTGAAAAATACAGGACGTCCCTATATATTTGTGTGTGTGTGAGAGAGAGAGGAAGTGTGTATCATCAGGGCTCCCGGCTGCTATGTGTTGTACACACTTGTATGCGACAACCTTCATTTAGATCAGTGGTTCTTAACCTGGGTTTGATCGAACCCTAAGGGTTCGGTGAGTCGGCCTCAGGGGTTCGGCGGAGCCTCCGCCGCGGAGGTCAAGACACACCCGACTCATCGTGTAAATAAAAACTTCTCCCTATCGCCGTATTATGGATAACCCTAAACAATGTTCCCTCTAATTTTCCATCTGATTTGCAGGTGTGTAATTTGTTGTGAGTTCATGCACTGTGTTGGTTTTGTTCTTTGAACAAGATGATGTTCGTGCACGGTTCATTTTGTGCACCAGTAAAAAAAACATATAACCTTGTCTTGAATTTGAGAAAAAAAACCATTTGATTTTTCACTAAAGAAGGGTTCGGTGAATGTGCATATGAAACTGGTGGGGTTCGGTACCTCCAACAATGTTAAGAACCACTGATTTAGATTGAGGCCAAATGTGCCAAGTATTTATCCAAAATATGCCATCCTAACGTAACCTTGGACAACCTTGGTGATTGGTTGTTTAAAGGACAGATGTTAGCTTTTCTTTCTGGAGGTTTTGTTACCTTGAGCCACGGTGTAATACATTGATAGAAACTGGGATTACCTTTGGAATTTGGTGTTGGGATGTTGCACAGGTTTTGTACAAATTTAAGATTTTTTTTTCGGCCCATATATAATTCATCAACAAGACTTCATAAGTGTTAATATAAAATTAATATAGCCGTGTAAGTTCTAAGACTAAGTACTACAGCCCCGATCAAAAATACAAAATGGTTTGTACCACCTGGACAGCGGCAAACCTAACTTGGAACAATCAACACAGACGTCATAACATCATCAAAGCTGACCTTTCAGCATTCACTCACAGAGGCGATCGGAGTAAACATTCTCAAATCTATTTGTTGTAGCATAGGAGGAAGGTATGTTTTCACTTTTTAATCTTATTGCCCGTAACTGTGGTGCATTCAAATACCCTTGATTAAAATAAAAAACAGAGGCATCATTAGCTTTTAAGAAGAGTATATATACTGTATATACACTGTATATATAATGATGTATTATTACGATTTGTATTATCCACTGATGATATATATATATATATATATATATATATATATATATATATATATATATATATATATATATATATATATATATATATATATATATATATATATATATATATATATATATATATATATAGTACAGTCCAAACGTTTGGAAACACCTTCTCATTTTAATGTGTTTTCTTTATTTTCATGACTATGAAGGCATCAAAACTATGACACCTGTGAAGTGAAAACCATTTCAGGTGACTACCTCTTGAAGCTTGTCGAGAGAATGCCAAGAGTGTGCAAAAGTAGTAATCAGAGCAAAGGGTGGTTATTTTGAAGAAACTAGAATATAAAACGTGTTTTCAGTTATTTCACCTTTTTTTGTTAAGTACATAACTCCACGTGTGTTCATTCATAGTTTTGATGCCTTCAGTGACAATCTACAATGTAAATAGTCATGAAAATTACGAAAACGCTTTGAATAAAGGTGTGTCCAAACTTTTGGCCTGTGCTATATATATATATATATATATATATATATATATATATATATATATATGTATATATATACTGTATATATACAGGTATGTTCTAGATGTGTTAATAAATAGATGTAGGTATAGATATGTCAAAAAATGAGGTCAAACACCTAATTAAGATTTTTATGTGTTTATGGTAGAGTGGTTGTCCTCCCAATCTGAAGGTTGCGGATTTGACCCTCAGTCCCTCTATGACCATGTTGAAGTACCCTTGGGCAAGATACTGAACCCCCATCTGCTCCTGATGCTGAGTCATCAGTAGGGGAATGTGGCAATAGTGTAGTGTCAAAGTGCTTAAAGGTAGAAAATCGCTCGACAAGTAAAATTTACCATTGTAAAAAAAAGCTGTTTTCAATCAAATCCATGCAATGATAAGTTTTAAGTGCATGTAAACATACAAAGTATGTTTTTATGACATTGGATTTAGTGTGGGATAGGTGGCTCTATATTTGGTGCTACGCCCATGCTGGTTGGTTTAGCATATCAGAGCAATCACTGGATAAGATGCAAAGTGCCTGTGACTTGTATTGCCATGACGCCTGGTTGGATTGTATACTTAGTGGCAAAATTGTTTGTTTCAGTTCATTTAGACTTTGATTAAAAAGTGCTGACTAAGAATTTGGGTAATTACCCAGCGACCATCTGCGGAGCCTACTGATGTCTTCTGTGTAGCCTACTGGGAAATATATATGCAGCTGAACAAACCATTTAGCACTTAATCACCTTCATTTATTTAAAACGTATAGTATTACTGAATAAAGTAATAATTGGTGATAAACAAAATTTGATGAAGAGGGTATGGAACATATTTAAATGAACAGTTAAGTGTGAGTTGTGTTTCTATCCATCCATAGCCAGAGATGTATATCAATATATGTTGAAATGAAATAAATTGATTTTCAATTATTCCGTTCTGGGCTCCCAGAAAACACCACATTATTAACACGTAATATGCTTTTTAATGAAAATAAACAAACTTCAGGGGTGTCCACATTTTTCCACGAGGGCCGTATACTGAAAAATGGTAGAATGCGAGGGTGCCACTTTGATACATGTTATACATTAAAGATGCTGAAACCAATTCAGTTTACATCAGAATATGCTAAACTATTTGGGGAAAAAATAAATATTTTTTTGGTATAGGTGACAAAGCAAATAGTGTTCTATCAAATATACCTCATTAATAATTAATTAATGTAATCTCCAGAACATGTCGCCGGCCAATGAATAACGAGCTGCGGGCTGAAAATTGACACATTTTTGACACCCGTGTCCCAGATCACGAACATTGTATCAAAAACAATACAGTAGAAGGTACTGCAGATAATTACATTAGTTTTATACAATCATGTCGTTGGCTACTTCAACATCAAACACACCATCAGCCGCTTCTTCATATTTTCATGGATAAATGTCCGCCGTTTAAAAATTGTTTTAATATTATGGTTTGGTGTTACTATAGCCTTTATTGACTGCTTCCATATGGTGAAGTTGTAAAGTGCTATGCTCGTACTGCTTCTTTGGTCGTGTATTTCGATTATTTATTTCTTTAATTCAACAAGGATCATTCATGTCTTCTTCTTACTACTGTCCTTCACACTTACTTTCTTCGTTCCCACGGTTGGCAAAAACAATGTTATTGCTGGCTAGCTATCAGTTAATGCTAGCAAGACACCTCAATGTTCTGGTGGGATCATACAGGGGTCACTCTGGCATTCAATTTATGCCAACTAGTGGTGGGGAGGCTGGTTACTTTAACCAGGGGTGTCCAAAGTGCGGCCCGGGGGCCATTTGCGGCCCGCAGCTAATTGTTTAGCGGCCCGCCACACATTCTGGAAATGCCATTGCAAAAATCAAAAAAACATGAAAAAAGTGGAATGAGGTGAAATCTAAGTAGAAAACGTTGCAATGTTGACACAAAGCTGCCATGCAGGCTGTTTTTTTAAAATTTTGTCTATCTTTATTTTCCTTTTTTTGCCATTGCTCAAAAAAACAAAAAAAAGACAAAAAATCAATAATAACGAATTATTGACATCTACAAGGCTCCAATTACTTCAAATATTTCACATTAAAATGTTTTATGTGGAAAAATATTGCATATATTGTGTGGTTGCCATATAAAAACATCCAAGTTTTCTTTGACAAAAGAGCATAAAACAAACAAAAAAATAATAGTTCAAACGTAAAATCGACAGATGTATCTGAAGTTGATCTCGTAACTTAAGTGTTTAAAGTAAAACAAATAATAATAAGAATGTATCACTTTATGAGTGGAGTACCTTTTGGATCCCAAAGATATTTAGTGGGATTTTATTTATCTTTTCACTGTGATTAATCAAAAATAATAATGAAAATAAAATCAATGGTGTCATGCATTATTGATCTTTTTAGGGCTCCAATTACTTCACATCAAACATTGCTTTCTGAATGTTTTGGGCGGTGTTTTGGGCATATTTCAGTTTTACTATAAAAAACAAAGTTGTCTTTGACAGAAAAGGCATATATAATAATAGGCAATAATAATTTGACTTGTTTTTAACATTTTAATGACAGGATCCCTAATTGTTAAAAAAAAAAAAATCTATATATATTGTTATGGTTTGAAAATGAAAAATATCAAAATGGCCCCCGCATGCTTTAATTTTTCCGTGTGCGGCCCTCAGTGGAAAAAGTTTGGACACCCCTGCTTTAAGCATAACCGACAAAAAAAACTTGTGAGCTGGGGTTCTCGTAGACCGGGGAACCAACTTTATTTGTAATGCATTCAACATTTTGTCTTCTGGCAGTATTGAACAACTGTGTCATTCCCTTCTTCCAGGCATGGGGGTCACGGACCCTGTGAATTTACTGGAAACGTCTCTCTTCTCAGTGTTAATTAGAGAGCTTCGGGGGTGGGTTTATGGTTTTCCGGAAGAGATTTTTGTTTGAAGCCATTTCGGCATTGTTTACACTCATTTTCCATGGCCAAACTGTGTTAGCTACAGTACAAATAACTTGGTGTCTCGTACATTTGATGCCGTCATGGTCTTTATCTACAACTAATTCTTGTGAAATGTCCTATATGAAAATTAGATGGGTAAAAAGTCTAGACAAGAGTATTGGTGAATAACCTATATGATGCTGATGATGACACTATTTCTTTTTGTGCTGTT
The DNA here is from genome assembly GCF_033978785.1 of Entelurus aequoreus. Classification (NCBI taxonomy): domain Eukaryota; kingdom Metazoa; phylum Chordata; class Actinopteri; order Syngnathiformes; family Syngnathidae; genus Entelurus; species Entelurus aequoreus. Next base: position 66,267,974 of record NC_084737.1, read on the forward strand.
GTGCCGATAGAGCAGGGGTGTCAAACTCAAATCCAGAGTGGGCCAAAATGTAAAACTGAACAAAGCCGCGGGCCAAGGTTGAACAAATTAACCTTTTAATAGGGACCCAAACAAGTTTTGCATTGTATATTGAACAAGCAAGGCTTATATAACTTTATAGTGACATGCAAAATCGAGTTTCAAATAATAATAATAATAATAAAAAAATATCAATGGCATATCAAATACAATTTAAATAAAAATTGAATGCCTCTTTTCTATTTGCAGCCTTCTGAGGTAAATATCAACATTAACTTTTTCTACAGGCTAATACATTTGAAAATAAAATAACAATGAATAAACCAACCATTCTGGACTTTAAACTGCTCAGTTTGCAACACACTGATCTAATGTGATGTGCCCAAGCCAGATACCTGGATGCATCTTGGATGCTAGTTCATTAATGTCGGGGCTCAGGCTTTGAGCTGAGGCAACCTTCATTATCGAACGAAGGTGTTCAACAGTCATTATATCTCGTAGTCCACCCGAACCACAGTCTTGGGGGCGTGCCTTAAAGGCATTTAACGTCCTCTACGAGCTGTCGTCACGTCCACTTTTCATCCTTTCTAACAACGTGCCGGCCCAGTCACAAGATATGTGCGGCTTCTGTAAGCACACACATGTGAATGCCACGCATACTTGATCAACAGCGATACAGGTTACACTGATGGTGCCATATAAATAACTTTAACACTGTTAGAAATATGCGCCCTGAGCGTCGGTTGAGGTGGGCGGGGTTGGGGGGGGGGGGCGGGGGGGGGGGGTTATATTGCAGCCCGGAAGAGTTAGGGCTGCATGGGATTCTGGGTATTTGTTCTGTTGTGTTTATGTTGTGTTACGGTGCAAATGTTCTCCAGAAATGTGTTTGTCATTCTTGTTTGGGTGTGGGTTCACAGTGTGGCGCATATTTCTAACAGTGTTAAAGTTATTTATATGGTCACCATCAGTGTAACCTGTATCACTGTTCATCAAGTATGCGTAGCATTCACGTGTGTGTGTGTGCAGAAGCCGCACATATTATGTGACTGGGCCAACACTCGTTGGACTGGATTAAAAGCGGACGTGACGATTTTAGGTGGGGGCACTGAAATTTGGGAGTTTTCCGGGAGGGTTGGCAAGTATGAGAATAAGCGGTGAATGCGGTGTTACCGCAGCACCAACGCTGTATATAATCGGCGGGCCAGCTCTAGTGTTAATTTGCAATCGCCTCAAGGGCCAAGTGAAATTACACGGCGGGCCAAATTTGGCCCGCAGGCCAGAGTATGACACCCAAGCGATAGAGGAACAACAAAAGGGAGATGTGAATCCCAGTTACATTTATTTCTATATTTTTTTGTTCCTACTTCTGCTTGCTTGGCTTCTGTATATGTGTGCCATAGTACGAGCCCAAAACACAGCAGATGTTACCATACAGGCTAAACATTGGATAGTGCTTTATACTATTTAAATATATTCTGGATACACCTCCTAGTAAATCTCCAAACACAATGTTACCCCGCTCTCGACTTGCTTCTCTCTCTCTCTCTCACTCTCTCACTCGTCTACCTTCACATCCCCGCAGTCCTTCTGTCAGCACTTTGCCAGTGGCGGTGTGAGACGTGGCGTCTGGGTGCCTGAGCCGCCAGCTCCTGCCAGCTCACACTGTGACCTCCAGCGTTGCCACCTCAGAATCTGCACGCCAAGGCCTCAGCGGGGCACCGTTGGGTGTTTGTCCTTTCCTGTAGTCTGGACTGTTCTGAATTGTAGATTCCTGTTGTAAAGGGAAAAGAGCAGAAAAAAAAGCACATGAACAGAGTTTCTCAGCATCATGACATTATGCAATAGACTTTGCTTTCCCTGAAATTTGTCATCAGTGGTGTTCTCGGAGTCATATGTTTGGAGCAACTTTGAAGCAGTAGAAACTTTAAGATTAAGATTGATTTTGGTTTTCAACCACAATTTTCAGGTCAAATACATCTCTAAGGTCGGACAAACTTGAACTGTCCTCATGTAATAAGTAAAATATGCGCAGTGTTTCCCATAAACTGCCAACATACCTGTGGCGGTGGGGGTGTGGCTATGGGCGCGGTCACTATGACATCATCGAGTAATTTGCATAATTTACTACAATCATATGATTTTCTCTAAAAAGGCTAAAAAAATGTATACTTACTAATTAATAATAACAGTTTTGTTTTAAACGTCCATCCATCCATCCATTTTACAATATAATTACAACACTTTATGTACATATTTATATACAGATACTTAAATATATTTATTAATTGTGGTTCTTACAAAAAATATATCTTATAAAATATAAAAGATAAAATGTCTCATAAAGCTCTGCCCCTTTAATTAGTGCATACTAAATCATCAATCAATCAATGTTTATTTATATAGCCCTAAATGAACTTTAGCCTACTACTACAACCATATTATTTACCAGCAACATAAAGTGAAACAGAGGCAGAGGTGTCCTGCCACAGTCAGTAACAAATAAACAGAAAACAGTAGTGGTGGTAGATAGACACAGAGCTTCATCAAACATCTGATCCACTGAACAAAGAGCTCCAAAAATCTTGAACTTTAGACTGCCATCAGTTTTACTCCCTACACTTAACCACGTGTTTCCTACTGCCTGCAGACTTTGCACCCTTTGTTATATACACATGTTGTGTTTCTAATATAAATACATTTAATAAAGTCAAATACAAATAAGGCAACAAGAGAAGTATCCTACACTTCTCTTTTGTAAAGTAAATCTGAACAGCCGATATGGGCATCTACATGAACTTTATGATTTGCCTGACAAGCTGGAGAGGACAACAAAAAAAAAAAAAAAAAATTTTTTTCTTTTTTTAATTTTTAATTTTTTTTGTGGCGGGCCGCCACAAATAAATGAATGTGTGGGAAACACTGATGCGTCTTTTGCCTTTGCTTTGTTTTTAACGGCTTCTTTGCGACACCTGTTCCATAAAAAAAGACCAGGCTCAGCAATAACACTCCAGGTGTTATTTTTAGTCATCAGAGCAGTGGTGTCCAAAGTCTGGTTCACCGGCCATTTGTGGTCCGCAGATAGGTTTTTATTGGCCCACAAGTTGTACAACATATATTTTTTTGACATATCGTTAAATATGGCTTGCATCAGAACATTACAAAGGATGAAAAGTGCCATTTAAAAAAAAAAAATTGGATTAATAACATTTCTGATTTTGATTACAGTATTTTTCGGACTATAAGTCGTGTTTTTTTTTCATAGTTTGGCCGGGGGTGCGACTTTATACTCAGGAGCGACTTATGTGTGAAATTATTAACACATTACCGTAAAATATCAAATAATATTATTTAGCTCATTCACATAAGAGACTAGACGTATAAGATTTCGTGGGATTTAGTGATTAGGAGTGACAGATTGTTTGGTAAACGTATAGCATGTTCTATATGTTATAGTTATTTGAATGACTCTTACCATAATATGTTACGTTAACATACCAGGCACGTTCTCAGTTGGTTATTTGTGCGTCATATAACGTACACTTATTCAGCCTGTTGTTCACTATTCTTTATTTATTTTAAATTGCCTTTCAAATGTCTATTCTTGGTGTTGCGTTTTATCAAATAAATTTCCCCAAAAAATGCGACTTATACTCCAGTGCGACTTATATGTTTTTTTCCTTCCTTATTATGCATTTTCGGCCGGTGCGACTTATACTCCGGAGCGACTTATACTCCAAAAAATACGGTAATCCCAATTATTAATTTGCTTGGAAAATATTAACAAACTTTGGTAAAGACCCCCATATTTGAATACAAATGCACTTTTATTCTCAAAATGTCATAAAATAACAACAACAAAAATTCTTGAATGCACATAATTTATTTGGTCAAAACTTAGATTTCTAGTTAGTAAGTACTGTCAAGTTTGTTTTGAAGCAACATTTGCCACCAGTGGGAGTCTCCTCACTCATCCTTGCACTGGTGTATGCATTGACCTGATTAATGACCGTATTTCAGGTAACCATCCATGGTCAAGGTAAAAGATCATGTACGGACAAATTAAATTGCATAATCAATATGTGTTAATTAGTGGTGCGCCAAAAAATCGATTGGCATCCGAATCGCAATTCTTATTTATTCCACCGTGCTGTATATTAGCTTGTATTGTATTGTGCTGTATTGTATATATTATATAATCATATAATATATCAGTATATATTATATAATGTATATATAATATGTAAATTAGTGCTGGGCGATATGGCCTTTTATTAATATCTCAATATTTTTAGGCCATGTCACGATACACGATATATATCTCGATATTTTGCCTTAGCCTTGTATGAACACTTGATGCATATAATCACACCAGTATGATGATTCTATGTGTCTACATTAAAACATTCTTGTTCATACTTCATTAATATATGCTTATTTTAAACTTTCATGCAGAGAGGGAATTCACAACTAAGTCAATTGACCAAAACTGTATTTATTAAACAGTTATTAAGCAGTGGCACAAACATTCATGTCATTTCCAAAACAGAAAGTGCAAGATTGTGAGACATTTTAAAACAAGCTATTAGTGCACTTTTGTGAATGATGTCACTAAGATGACAACACTAAATTAAAGTGCACTTTTTGTACAGAACACCACTACAATAGTTTAAAACAAATAAAGTGCACTTTTGTGCATGATGTCACACAATATATTTCAATAACTGTTAAATAAAAATGAGCTGCATAATAAGAAATCAAATAGTGTATGTCCTTCACTGTGTGGTAGGTTCCTGCGGTCGTTATCTCCTTCTGTTGTTGACTATTATTTTCATACGGTGTTGATCTGGAAATGGTTGCTTCGGCATTTTGTGGGTGTGGCACCGAACGGAGATGTTGACATGCGGAGTTTCAAGCACTCCTCATTCTCTAGCGGGTGACTTTTGAAATGATGCTACATTAGCAGTGCTGCTACTTTTTGTAGCAACGCTTTTGCCGCATACTTGTTCAACATCTTCCCGCTTGAAGCCAAACCACCGCCAGACGATGGACCCCGTGCCGTTTTTCTTGGGAATGAATTCTTCCTTCATTTTTTACCAGATTCGCACCTTCTTTCTCTCGTATTACCACCGTTAGCATCACAGCTAACGTTACCATGTTGCTACCTCTCTGCTCCGCGGGAGCGTGTGTAAGAAGGTGCGCTTGTTTTAAGTCTCTGTGAGAAGGAGGAAGGAGAGACAGTGTAATGCCCGCAGCTAAAAGCAACTGCGTGAGAACGTATACTCGAATATCACGATATAGTCATTTTCTATATCGCAGAGACAAACCCGCGATATATCGAGTATATTCGATATATCGCCCAGCCCTAATGTAAATATTACATATATGTTATATTTTATATTGATACTATGGTACATTTTTAGTCTACTTTATACCTGCATTATCCTTTCCATCCTTTGTAACCGAGCTATTGTGTAGAACAATTTCCCTTGTGGATCAATAAAGTTTGTCTAAGTCTAAGTTCAGTTTTGGACGTAGTTACTAGGGGTGTGGGAAAAAAATCAATTGGAATTCAAATCCCCATTCTCATGTTGTACGATTCAGTATCGATTCTCATTTTTCAAAAATCTATTTTTTTTTTTAAAAGTTTTTTTTTTTTAAATTAATAAATCCAACAAAACAATACACAGCAATACCATAACAATGCAATCCAATTCCAAAACCAAACCCGACCCAGCAACACTCAGAACTGCAATAAACAGAGCAATTGAAAAGAGACACAAACACGACACAGAACAAACTAAAAGTAGTGAAACAAAAATGAATATTATCAACAACAGTATCAATATTAGTAACAATTTCAACATAGCAGTGATTAAAAATCCCTCATTGACATTATCATTAGACATTTATTTAAAAAAAATTAATAAAAATGAACAATAGTGTCACAGTGGCTTACACTTGCATCGCATCTCATAAGCTTGACAACACACTGTGTCCAATATTTTCACAAAGATAAAATAAGTCATATTTTTGGTTCATTTAATAGTTCAAACAAATTTACATTATTGCAATCAGTTGATAAAACATTGTCCTTTACAATTATAAAAGCTTTTTACAAAAATCTACTACTCTGCTTGCATGTCAGCAGACTGGGGTAGATCCTGCTGAAATCCTATGTATTGAATGAACAGAGAATTGTTTTGAATGGGAAAAATGTCGTTTTTGAATCGAGAATCGTGTTGAATTGAAAAAAAAATCGATTTTGAATCGAATCGTGACCCCAAGAATCGATATTGAATCGAATCGTGGGACACCCAAAGATTCGCAGCCCTAGTAGTTACAGAGTTTTGTGACATCCCTAACACGATAGAGAGTTGGACTTTTAACAGCCTTCAATCACCCCAGCGTCTGGGTCAGTGTGTCTCTCCTGTAGTTCAGGATAAAAGGACAGAGTTGGCCAGTACGGGGATGAGCTCAGGATAAAATGGCGGCTCGTGTCCTTCTTAGCGACCACTAATAATAATAGCCCCACACGCCATCCTGAGGCTCTCGTCCTTCCTAACTCGGGCTTTAGCGGCTCCCGTGGGAGCGCTGACTCAGGTGACTGGGTTTTAAACTTCAGCCGCCTCTCCATCTCGCAGGGCTTGAGTGTGACCTTGCCGCCACCCACTGAGAAGAAAAAAAAGGAGGGGTGATAGTCCTCGGCCCCTCATTAGGCGGGACAGCTCAGGAAAAGTGCGCTAATTACCTCACTAACAATGTCCTTGCCGTCCATGGCTTAGAGCGAGCAAGCGGCCATGGGATAATAACCCCCTAACCTCTCTGAGAAGTTCAGGACAGTATTATCATGATCACTTTGAGTGACGGGCCGAGGGTGGCGTTTTAACGCAGCTATCTGATTGATGGACTTGGCTTCCAGCAGGGTGTCAGGCGTGGTTTGTTAGCATTTCGTCTTGACATATGACTTTAAAGCACTCTTTTCTGCATTTAATTTTCATTGTGAAGAAAACCCCTCGCTCTCCCAGACAAGGACGGTTTCTGGTTTTAAAGTTAGCGTCTTAAAAAGAAGTCTATAGTTAGCGTAAAAATGTTTGCTGTTCGCCGGCCAATCCGAGTGTCTCCTTGCTTAGGTGACCGTGTGACTGTTTTCTGAGTCATCGCCTCTGTGACACTGAGCATTAGGCCCCTCGGCGCTCGCCTTCATCTTTTCTGTTAGCGTGTGGAGAGCAGCCTGGCGGCCCGCAGCCTGACATTACGGCGGCAGCCTGTAATCATGAGGCTGTAAAAAACCCAAATCCGGCGGCCGCAAACAGTGTGGCATCGTCATAGCGGTGGCAGCGAAGCACCATTCACCGCTTCTGTCCCATAAACGGCTGCCTTGCCGAGTCACAGCAAGACCCCCTTCAGAGAGTCCTCTGCTTCCAATCAGGATTATTTGTGTGTGACATGTGAGGATGCTTATGACATCACACAAAAAGCTCTACTTGGGTGATAACGTGACAAAATGAGGAAAACTTAGCCGAAAAAAAGTCGAGCCTGAGCCTCTCCACAAGCTGTTTGCCATTAGGCGTGACTACATTTCCACTACACTCCCCCTGAATGCTAAGCGGCTATTTCCCATCATTATGGCATTTAATGCGATCAGGATGGTAATCAGATTGCAAATGAAATACCCCCATGACACAGTTGTGCGGGTCTACTGGCGAGGAAAAGAGGTAATTGCTGGAAATTGGGCCGCTCCAGCCAACTTTGAAAGGTAACCCCGCTTTTTTTGGGGGGGCGTGGGGGGCTCTCCGCTGTGTGGGTTTTGAGTTTAAAGAAAGCATAAGGATACGTTTTCTGCACCAGAGCTCCCCCTACAGTTGGGAAGTCCCTGTCTCTGCAAAGTTTTAGCAAGCACGAGTTCAGTTCAGTTTATTTGGAACATGCATACGATGCAATGTAATGCATCACACATTTGCAGTTGTTTCATTACAGCACGTCCAAAAAGGAGTAGGAAGAAGCAGAGCTTATTTAATCCTACCCCTTTTCATACCATAGCAATTGTATCTAATTCCCTTGTTCTCTGTAACAGAACAGTGAACAAATAAATAATATACCATAGTAAGTCAAATATTAAATACATAAATTATCTTTGTCTCAATGAAAGAAAAAAAAAAAAAAAAAGAGGTTCAAGATGTTCATCATAATTCTTGTTCTGTGTACTTTGTGAACACTTGTAGTTTGAACAGTCTCTTGAACTGAATCATATTGGTGCTTTGTTTGATTTCTTTGGTTAATCCATTCTATAATTTAATTCCACATACAGATATGCTAAAGGTTTTAAGTATTGTACGAGCATACAAATGTTTCAAATTAGATTTTCCTCTAAGGTTATATTTCACCTCTTTTGTTGAGAAGAATTGTTGTACATTCTTGGGTAGCAGGTTATAGTTTGCTTTATACATCATTTTAGCTGTTTGCAAATGCACCAAATCGTTGAATTTCAATAATTGTGATTTAATGAATAGAGAGTTTCTATGTTCTCTATATCCAACATTATGTATTATTCTAATTGATCTTTTTGTAACACATTTAGTGAATAAAGCGCACTTTTGTAGTTGATTCCCCATATTTCTACACAGTAACTCAGATATGGTAACACTAGCGAGCAGTAAAGAATATGAAGTGATTTTTGGTCTAGAACAGGGGTCCCCAAACTACGGCCCACGGGCCGGATACAGCCCTCCAGCGTCCAAAATCCGGCCCGCGGGAAGTCCCAAGTAAAAAAAATATATATATATAATTTTTTATTTTTTTATTTTAATTTTTTTAAAAATTTGTCCTTACTAGTCCATTTTCTACCGTCTCCTAGCCACTCAGGCAAATCATATTGTCTAAAAATGCATTTTACCATCGATAACGTGACATGCAGCAAGTGCGCTCTTTAAGTCAATTAGTGCGCGAGGAATATATATGTATGAATACATATATATATATATATATATATATATATATATATATATATATATATATATATATATATATATAGATATATATAGATACTCGCACATATAGACACATATACATATATACACATATACATATATACACATATACATATATATATATATACACATATACATATATATATATACAGTACATGGACATATACATGTACATAGACATATACATATATACACACACATATATACACATTTACATATACATATATATATAGACACACACACATTTACATATAATATATATATACAGTATATATACACTACCGTTCAAAAGTTTGGGGTCACATTGAAATGTCCTTATTTTTGAAGGAAAAGCACTGTACTTTTCAATGAAGATAACTTTAAACTAGTCTTAACTTTAAAGAAATACACTCTATACATTGCTAATGTGGTAAATGACTATTCTAGCTGCAAATGTCTGGTTTTTGGTGCAATATCTACATAGGTGTATAGAGGCCCATTTCCAGCAACTATCACTCCAGTGTTCTAATGGTACAATGTGTTTGCTCATTGGCTCAGAAGGCTAATTGATGATTAGAAAACCCTTGTGCAATCATGTTCACACATCTGAAAACAGTTTAGCTCGTTACAGAAGCTACAAAACTGACCTTCCTTTGAGCAGATTGAGTTTCTGGAGCAGCACATTTGTGGGGTCAATTAAACGCTCAAAATGGCCAGAAAAAGAGAACTTTCATCTGAAACTCGACAGTCTATTCTTGTTCTTAGAAATGAAGGCTATTCCACAAAATTGTTTGGGTGACCCCAAACTTTTGAACGGTAGTGTATATATATATATATATATATATATATATATATATATATATATATATATATATATATATATATATATATATATATATATATATATAGCGCGGCCCCCAGCCAAATTGTTTTACCCCAATGCGGCCCCGGAGTCAAAAAGTTTGGGGACCCCTGGTCTAGAACATGTTTTGCTTTATTTATTATTGATGTGTTTCTTGCTACTTTATGTTGTATATTTTGTACATGAAATTTTTACAAGTCAATTAGCACGCACACAACTCTGAACTAGGAATGTTCCAAACGGGGATTTATGCTGCCGATTCCGATAAAGATCATCCATGAGTGAGATCGGCCGATACCAATACCAATACGGATCACTTGTACCAACTGTAAATGTTTTACCTTATTTATAGTGAGTGCTATTGACAGTTGAACAATATCAGCACAATATTTCAACTAAATTTTATTTCTTCTTTTATTTCATAAAATAGTTTGAGCAAAGCAAAGTCAATAGTACCTAGTAACTAAACAAAATCAAAAATTACTATCCATTATGCATTGAAATCATGTTTTCCGTGGGTCCGTGTACCTTCCGTTCATTCGATTTCCAAGTCTGAAACGCAAGTCAAAAAACTAAATTAGGGCCGTTTTTCGATTTTTATTATATACGGCAGATTTTAAAACAAACAAAAAAGGGTTGATTTTCATTAAAATATTGCCATAAACTAAACTGGTGGCTGCTTCTGCTTTGTCTCAAACTTGCTAAAAGTGAATACTAGATTATAATTTAGAACCTTTTTTTTAACCTGGGGATTGCGATTATTTCTTCACCTAAATGGAATTATGTGAGCGCCCCCTCGGTCAACATCCCAGAGAGTGGAATTTATACAGTGAGTGTTCTATTATGGTTAGTCTGTATGTTTAGCACCTAGTAATGCTGCACATGCTATAGTGTCACACTAAAGCTGCATTCGCCGGGTAGGAGTCGGCTTTTAAAACTTATTGCTCATCCTCTTTGTGTTCGGACTCAAAAATATGAGGTTCTGGATCATCATTTTTCCAAAAGTAATAGGTGTTGGCTCTTACAAAGTCTGCTTGATTAGCATTGTTGTCGATGGGGAAGGGATCTTTGGTTCCTAGCGCGACGTCACGCAATCACGTGACTGGCTTCCTCATTCTCTATCAAAATGGCTCGGAAATCTCCGTGAAATTGGTGCTATTTTGATCGTATCTATTTGCTCGCAAACTTTTGGTGTCATACATCAGTTGAATATTAGAATAGCTTCAAAATAGATGCAACTTGTTTTTCCACTCTACTGGTTAAATCTACATTTAATTCACTTCCTTGTGGTCTAGATAACATGTATTGGATATGCTTTGGTGTAAAGTTTGCGTACATTTTGCTCCAGTCACATTTATAACCCGTTTTTTTAAAAGTGTCTGGAAGATGTTTGATTGTGGAGACGTTCGTAGATTGCAAATGAAACCACGCCCCACCCTCTCCAAAAGTATCATCATTTATATTTTGAAAATGTTTGAATATATATCTTGAAGTTGTCACAGAAATTATTTTTACCCAGACATGATCAAAAATAAACTTCATAAACATATATATTCACTCGGCCACAACAATAAGTACACCTGCACACTCTCAGATCGATTCAGAGCTGCTTTTAGTAGCATTTATGTCACTGCATGTCCCACGTCGGTGTTATTATGTGCATGCCAAGATTCTATGAAAATTATACTTTATCCTCCCTTTTTGTGTGTTTTCTCATAAGCCAAAGCAGACAGAGTGGGGATGAGCTCCTCCCCCTCTGGCTGACAGCTTGACTTAATGTCCAAATAAGTGCTTCCACCTCGTGGTGACATCACACTTAGCCAAAGAGAGGCATCCAGAACCGCGTCCAAGCTCGAAGCAAAATGCATGAACCTTATGATTTGACACTTTGGCATTTTTTAACATGATTATCCAACATTGTAACAATATTTATTAGTCAGAAAAGACAAAAACCATCATAGCTTTGATGTAGGTCATACAAGTTACAATGCAATAACGCTCCTTACTGTAAGCCATTGCGGTTAAAGCAGAAAGTAATTCAGGCTTGTGTTTTCAGGTCTTTTTTGGAGTATAAGTCGCTCCGGAGTATAAGTCGCACCGGCCGAAAATGCATAATAAAGAAGGTAAAATACATATATAAGTCGCACTGGAGTATAAATTGCATTTTTTGGGGAAATGTATTTGATAAAACCCAACACCAAGAATAGAAATTTGAAAGGCAATTTAAAATAAATAAAGAATAGTGAACAACAGGCTGAATAAGTGTATGTTATATGACGCATAAATAACCAACTGAGAACGTGCATGGTATGTTAACGTAACATATTATGGTAAGAGTCATTCAAATAACTATAACATATAGAACATGCTATACGTTTACCAAACAATCTGTCACTCCTAATCGCTAAATCCCATGAAATCTTATACGTCTAGTCTCTTACGTGAATGAGCTAAATAATATTATTTGATATTTTACGGTAATGTGTTAATAATTTCACACATAAGTCGCTCCTGAGTATAAGTCGCACCCCCGGCCAAACTATGAAAAAAACTGCGACTTATAGTCCGAAAAATAGGGTAATTATTTGTGCATTGTAAAGTGGTGACTATATTATTGTTCCAACCTGGTTATGAGATGACTTTTTAATTAATAGTATACCTCAGACAACACAACTTAAAATTCACAACTGTGCAAACGGATTATTTTCCGTGCAGTGCATGAAAAACATAATTTACGGACCACGTTATTTCACCGTCACCCAACTCATTTTAATATGTCTGCAATATTCAATCTTCCCTTCAAACAAGCGCTATGGAGGTCTAAGAAGCTCCATAATCAGGTTTTAAGCTGTTAAACGACTTAGGAGTGGTGAATCTGCATCCGAGTATGGAAGATGGGTAGGGATGAGACCCAAAAGTGCTGGATGCAGTAGTTTGTCAGAGTGCATTACACACCTGCGCCGACAACAACAACCACAACAACACTTGTAGCTGCTGAGTTTGTGTTTTGGGGGGTTAGTCCTACTGTCTGCTTGGAGCCTTTCTCGTGTAAGTCAAGTGTGGCGAGAGTTTATTCCAAAGTGGTTTGGATCTTTTTTTTTTTTGTGGGATTTCTGTTTGTTTGGAGGTGTTTAACAGTTTATTGCTCTTCTCTTTCTCTTTCTGGTGTGTGTTAGTCGTGACAGTGACCTCTCTACAATCATCTCCAACCTGCACCACAGCAGACAGCATGGCGTGCCTGAGGGTCAGTCTGCTTCCGACCACAACACCAGTACAGGACACACAGGTAGGACCTCCGCTGATGCTGCACATACTGTATAAACTGTACAGTACATGTTTGTGTGACATTCCCTACAACACATGTAAGCTTCATCCTTTTATTTGACCAATTTGTTGCATTTGGGGGATTTTAACTTACTGTAAGCGTATTATTCCTTTCCTGAAGGTCTGTCACTTAATGTTCTTCCTCCATACCGTGCATCACTCCAGGGGGGTTAAACCCCATGTTTTAAATTACCTCTAAATAAATAGCGTTGTTTGCCATTAATCCAGTGCGCAGAGGAGCCATGGTGTGCTATAAGCTAAGAGCTTTTCTTGCAGCTTACAGACAGAACAGACAGCATTTAATCACAGCTATTTGTCAAGTAGTCTGTGTGAGGATATTGTGTAGCCATTAAAGACATATGGCTAGGTAACGGTCCCGCTAATCAGCTATTATCGCGCTGTATTGGACGTTTTATGTCACTTGGGTTAACAATGACATATGCGTGTGTGTAGGCTGAACACTGTAGAAAAACAGCACATCATTTTCATTGGTTACTAGCTGGGCAGCACAAGCAGTAGTTGTTGCAAAACTGTAGGACTGGTTCAATCTGTGTGTGAGATCACTCTGTCAGCTAATTGTTAGGATGTTTTTTCATGTTAAATGTCTTTTATCTGAACTACAAGTTTGGGCTACGGTGCTTAATAACTGGTCGTATTAGAATTAAAGAGTATGTTTGTTGCAAAAAATGTATGATTACGGTTATGTATTAGTTTAATTAGAACATGCATACCGTTACACTATGGTACATAGTCCCCAGTTTGTCATTACAACATGACCGAAAAGGAGTAGGAAGAAGCAGATCTTATTTAGTAACCCAACCCCTTTTCCATTTCATTGCAATTGTTAACATATTTGTTCACTTCCTGTGCTCGATTTGTATCACAAGCAAATGAAATCAATCTTAAAAACAATCCTCATGAATAAATAGTTGTTTATAAGTTGTGAGTCACGTAATAAGATGTATACAATTATCTAGTTTTATAATACGGTTCAAGATGTTTATCAGGATTTTTTGTCTTTGTACTTTGTAAACATGTTGATTTTGAACAGTTTCTTAAACTGGATCATATTAGTACATTGTTTGATTTATTTGCTTAATCCATTTCATAATTAAATTCCACATACTAAGGATTTTTTGTGTTGTATGCAAACACAAGCAAGGATTTTCAAATACAGGAAGTAAAATTAAAAGCAACAAACAAATATTTTAAATAAATTATTTATATTATTACTGTTTTTAATAATAATGATATAAATGTGCATTATATATATATATATATATATATATATATATATATATATATATATATATATATATATATATATATATATATATATTTATATATATATATATATATATACATATATATATATTTATGTTTATATATACTGTATTTTTCAGACTATAAGTCGCAGTTTTTTTCATAGTTTGGCCGGGGGTGCGACTTATACTCAAGAGCGACTTATGTGTGAAATTATTAACACATTACCGTAAAATATCAAATAATATTATTTAGCTCATTCACGTAAGAGACTAGACGTATAAGATTTCATGGGATTTAGCGATTAGGAGTGACAGATTGTTTGGTAAACGTATAGCATGTTCTATATGTTATAGTTATTTGAATGACTCTTACCATAATATGCTACGTTAACATACCAGGCACGTTCTCAGTTGGTTATTTATGCGTCATATAACGTACACTTATTCAGCATGTTGTTCACTATTCTTGATTTATTTTAAATTGCCTTTCAAATGTCTATTGTTGGTGTTGGGTTTTATCAAATCAATTTCCCCAAAAAATGCGACTTATACTCCAGTGCGACTTATATATGTTTTTTTCCTTCTTTATTATGCATTTTCGGCCGGTGCGACTTATACTCCAGTGCGACTTATACTCCGAAAAATACGGTGTATTTATATATTTTTTTGTTGTAAATATTACACTGTAATTTAATGATTGTAATGTATTATTTAAAGACATGAAATAAGACTATTCATCTTAATTCTTGAGTTTATAAAGCATCACTACATGGTATATTGTTAATACATAACTAAAAAAAAAAATCTAATAGATGAATAAAAATAATGAATTAAAGGCCTACTGAAACCCACTACTACCGACCACGCAGTCTGATAGTTTATATATCAATGATGAAATCTTAACATTGAAACACATGCCAATACGGCCGGGTTAACTTATAAAGTGCAATTTTAAAATTCCCGCCACACTTCCGGTTGAAAATCTCCTTTGGATATGATTTATGCGCGTGACGTCATAAAATGCACAGAAGTGTTTGGGCCCTATTGGACACAATACACAAAGCTCTGTTTTCTTCGACAAAATTCCACAGTATTCTGGACATCTGTGTTGGTGAATCTTTTGCAATTTGTTTAATGAACAATGGAGGCTGCAAAGCAGAACGTTGTAGGTGGGATCGATCGGTGTCTTAGCGGTTAAGTACAATACTTACAGCAACACAACAAGGACTACTTACCCTGATAGAAGACGCCTAGCCGATGCTTGCCGCCAAACCCACAGATGAAGTCCTTCGTCGCGCCGTTGATCGCTGGAACGCAGGTGAGCACGGCTGTTGATGGGAAGATGAGGGCTGGCTGGCGTAGGTGGAGCGCTAATGTTTTATCATAGTTCTGTGAGTTCCGGCTGCTAAGTTGCTAAATTAGCCTTAGCGTCGTTAGCAACAGCATTGTTAAGCCTTACCAGGCTGAGAATTTTTAACCGTGTAGTTACATGTACATGGTTTAATAGTATTTTTGCTCTTCTGTCTATCCTTCCAGTCAGGGTTTTTTTTTATTTTGTTTCTATCTTCATTTGAGAACGATGCTAGCACGTTAGCTCAGTAGCTAAGTGTGTCACCGATGTATTGTCTTGGAGAAAAAAGTCACTTTAAATGTCCATTTCGCATGCTCGACTCTCATTTTCAAGAGGATATAGTATTCGAGGTGGTTTAAAATACAAATCCGTGATACACAATAGAAAAAGGAGAGAGTACATAGTTCTGTGAGTTCCGGTTGCTAAATTAGCCTTAGTGTCGTTAGCAACAGCATTGTTAAGCCTTACCAGGCTGAGAATTTTTAACCGTGTAGTTACATGTACATGGTTTAATAATATTTTTGCTCTTCTGTCTATCCTTCCAGTCAGGGGTTTATTTATTTTGTTTCTATCTTCATTTGAGAACGATGCTAGCACATTAGCTCAGTAGCTAAGTGTGTCACCGATGTATTGTCTTGGAGATAAAAGTCACTTTAAATGTCCATTTCGCGTGCTCGACTCTCATTTTCAAGAGGATATAGTATCCGAGGTGGTTTAAAATACAAATCTGTGATCTACAATAGAAAAAGGAGAGTGTGGAATCCAATGAGCCAGCTTGTACCTAAGTTACGGTCAGAGCGAAAAAAGATACGTCCATCACTGCCTCTCAAGTCCTTCACTGTAACGTTCCTCATCTACGAATCTTTCATCCTCGCTCAAATTAATGGGGTAATCGTCACTTTCTCGGTCCGAATCTCTCTCGCTCCATTGTAAACAATGGGGAATTGTGAGGAATACTAGCGCCTGTGACGTCACGCTACTTCCGGTACAGGCGAGGCTTTTTTTATTAGCGAGCAAAAGTTGCGAACTTTATCGTCGATTTTCTCTACTAAATCCTTTCAGCAAAAATATGGCAATATCGCGAAATGATCAAGTATGACACATAGAATGGATCTGCTATTCCCGTTTAAATAAATAAAAATCATTTCAGTAGGCCTTTAAGCCAACTGAGAAATGTATGGCAATGTCTTACATATGCATACAATTAAATAGCAAAGCCTGAGAGTAAAAACAACCCCCCAAAAAATGTTCTAACTTTACTAACCTATTCTGAGGCCTCGAAAATGTAGAGGTGCTTTTGCCATTATTTAGAAAAGAACTAATCATACAAGCATACCAGGACTGCAATGATTAATCCAATTAATTTAGACAATAGTTTAGATTAATATATTGTTGTTTCAATTAATCGTTTAATGAGTGTAACTACAACAAAATAATGAAATCCTGACCACATGGAGCGCTCAGAACTTTAAATATGTGGATATAGTGTAGTTTCCACATGGCGGCTGCAATAAAGCGCACATGAGAGCGATGGTGTGTGGCTGCGGCAAACAACGGATCATTTAAAAATATATATATTTTTAGTGTTCATATGTTAAAAGTGTCATTTCAATGTTGATTTTGTGCATTTATTAGAAAAAATAAAAACATCAACTGTTTTCCCTAGAATGCCCATAGAGGCTATACAATTTTTTATTTGAATAATTGAACAAAAAAATCGATTTACATCGGAAATGCGATTCTTATTCACCCAGATTCTAAATCGATTAATAATTTTAACAAATAGATTAAAAAAAATAATAAAAAATTTAGTCATTACTTTATTTATTTTTTTTAAATCTGATTTTAAAAATATGTTTTTTGGCCATCTCCATGCAACCAGAAGGAGCTTTTCTAACCTGTTACCTCTTTGGAAAACCTTTCATTATAATTATAATATCAAATAATAGGGGTGCACAAAACAATCTATTCACATCAGAACCGCAATTCTTATTCATCCTGATTCTAAATCGCAGATTTATCAATTTCAAAATTGCTATTCTTAATAAATTTTACAAAAATGTTTTAAATAATACATTTAAAAAATATATGTTTTTAGGCCAGCTACATGCAGCCAGAAGGAGCTTTTCTAATCTGTAATTTGTTTAAAAAAAATTCATAAAATAATTATTATACCAAATAACATAATAATAATACACATGAGTGAATGCAATGCATACTTGATCAACAGCCATACAGGTCACACTGAGGGTGGACGTATAAACAACTTTAACACTGTTACAAATATGCGCCACACTGTGAACCCACACCAAACAAGAATGACAAACACATTTCGGGAGAACATCCGCACCGTAACACAACATAAACACAACAGGACAAATACCCAGAACCCCTTGCAGAACTAACTCTACCGGGACGCTACAATATACACCCCGCTACCACCAAACCCCGCTGTACAGATAAATATATTACACTTTTTCATATGCATCCACGTTTATGGATGTATGTTATATTGTCTTTATATTCCAGCAAGTTAAAACATGACAATGCGGATTTAATAAACATCATGGGCAAAAAAACAAGATATACGTTTGAGTGTTTGTAGTTTATTCCTAAAACAGGTTAAGATTCATGCTTAAATACACATGTGGGCGTGTATTACGTTGAAATCTGGGGATTATCAGACTGGGAGGCGGATGGGATGGAGTACTTACTACAGAGCAGAAATACACTATATTGCCAAAAGTATTTGGCCACCTGCCTTGACTCACATATGAACTGGAAGTGCCATCCCATTCCTAACCCATAGGGTTCAATATGATGTAGGTCCACTTTTTGCAGCTATTACAGCGTCAACTCTTCTGGGAAGGCTGTCCACAAGGTTGCAGAGTGTGTTTATAGAAATTTTCCACCATTCTTCCAAAAGCGCATTGGTGAGGTCACACACTGATGTTGGTCGAGAAGGCCTGGCTCCCAGTCTCCGTTCTAATTCATCCCAAAGGTGTTCTATCGGGTTCAGGTCAGGACTCTGCAGGCCAGTCAAGTTCATCCACACCAGACTCTGTCATCCATGTCTTTATGGACCTTGCTTTGTGCACTGGTGCACAGTCATGTTGGAAGAGGAAGGGGCCCGCTCCAAACTGTTCCCACAAGGTTGGGAGCATGGAATTGTCCAAAATGTTTTGGTATCCTGGAGCATTTCACTGAAACTAAGGGGCCAAGCCCAACTCCTGAAAACCAACCCCACACCATAATTCCTCCTCCACCAAATTTCACACTCTGCACAATGCAGTCTGAAATGTAGCGTTCTCCTGGCAACCTCCAAACCCAGACTGGTCCATCAGATTGCCAGATGGAAAAGCGTGATTCATCACTCCAGAGAAGGCATCTCCACTGCTCTAGAGTCCAGTGGCGACGTGCTTTACACCACTGCATCCCACGCTTTGCATTGGACTTGGTGATGTATGGCTTAGATGCAGCTGCTCAGCCATGGACACCCATTCCATTAAGCTCTCTGCGTACTGTACGTGGGCTAATTGCAAGATCACATGAAGTTTGGAGCTTTGTAGCCACTGACTGTGCAGAAAGTCTTTGCACTATGCGCTTCAGCATCCGCTGACCTCTCTCTGTCCGA
The DNA here is from genome assembly GCF_033978785.1 of Entelurus aequoreus. Classification (NCBI taxonomy): domain Eukaryota; kingdom Metazoa; phylum Chordata; class Actinopteri; order Syngnathiformes; family Syngnathidae; genus Entelurus; species Entelurus aequoreus. Next base: position 66,287,394 of record NC_084737.1, read on the forward strand.
TTACGTGGCCTACCACTTGGTGTCTGAGTTGCTGTTGTTCCCAAACTCTTCAGTTTTCTTATAATAAAGCCCACAGTTGACTTTGGAATATTCAGGAGCGAGGAAATTTCACGACTGGATTTGTTGCACAGGTGGCATCCTATGACAGTTCCACGCTGGAAATCACTGAGAGTGGCCCATTCTTTCACAAATGTTTGTAGAAACAGTCTCCATGCCCAAGTGCTTGATTTTATACACCTGTGGCTGGGCCAAGTGATTAGGACACCTGATTCTCATCATTTGGATGGGTGGCCAAATACTTTCGGCAATATAGTGTATATGAACCCCACTTTTTCAAATGTAACTTCCTGGTCAGCAACCCTAAGTTTTCCCCCAGTGTGACCCTGTCGTTTCTCATCCTATTAGCTAGTGGCAAATCAGCTCAGACCCAACACCTACATACCCTCTCTCTCTCTGTTTGCTCATCCCTTTGTCTGCAGGATTAATTGCCCATACGGTACCTGTGATAGCAAGGCATTGTGGGTACAAAGTGGCCTCTATTAGAGTGCTCAAAAGCCAGCCGGGCTAGCGCCTTAGCTCACAGTTTCCAATCGATTTCCTTGCCAAATGCTGTCTTAATCAGCTTGTGAACGCGATGACCAAATCAGAGCCTAATGAAAGAAGACATGAAGGTGCGTGGGGGTGCTGACGGGAGAGGGGCCGACTACAGTTTGCTTTCGCCAGAGGGGGTCCAGAACCCGAAAATCTGTCCGCTTGGGCATTAAAGCGCGATTTAACAGGCTGCTTGAGCGCCTCGCTCCGTGTCTGTAAACAAGTCCAATCCGATCAGTGGCTCTAATTCTGTCTGCCAGTGAAATTAGACACACACATTCGCAAGCACACAATTACACACTCATAGAGGATAGTTACACGGATGCGTGCCCACGCAAAATCAACACAGGTTAGGATTGACATCCAAATACACATATGGGTTTGTTTGGGTGGGGGGGGGGATTATTTGACTTGGAGGCTCATCATATTGTGCCTTTCCTGTCCTGTCAACTCCTTTTAAAAGTCTTTCACCCGAAAAATTCAATAAAAGATGAAAAGTAAAGTGACTCAAACAATAAAAGGAAGTAAACGTCCAGAATGCAAAGCAGGCAAAAGCTTACAGCAGTGAGGCCGTGATGGAAGAAACATTTAGAATTAGCGAGACAGGGGGAAGAGAGATGAATGAGTGTGGTGACGGCGTCAAGGGAGGGCTGGCGGCAGCCATGGCGGCCGACAGCGTGTTTCTGTGTGTGTGTGTGTGGGTCAGGAGGAAAGGAGGTCGTCTGTGAGTAGGCCGTTAATTAAATCTGAGGGACAGACAGGAGGGCTGCCTCTCCCTCCTTCTCTTCTCCTTTTTGTCGTCCCCCCGCCCCTCGTTGCCGCTCTCTCGCTCCCCAGCCGCTGGCTATTCAGAGGGTCTGTGAGAGGCGATGAGGGGGTGGGGAGGAGGAGCAGGGGCGCCGGTGCTAAGAGTCTGGCGGCCTGTGGAGACTGTAAACCGTGGCTCTGCGGTCAGACCGGAGACTCAAAAAGGCAGATAAGGTGTTTTTTGGGCTGCCGCCGCCGCCACCTCTCTTTCCACTCAGACTCCCACAGGCAGTTACAACTTGTTGGTGTGTGTGTGTGTGTGTGTGTGTGTGTGTGTGCGTGGGGTGGTGGCGGCAGCAGTTTGAGGCTTGAGCGTGTGTGTGTGTGTGTGCGTGTATGTGTGTGTTTATATGAGTGCACCTCCCCTGGTGTGGTTTGAAGTGCCTGTTTTTTTTTTAGATGTTTACTCGCTTGTGAATCTGCAGCCCAGCATGTTAGAAAAGGGCTTTTATTTTTCTGCGTCTGATTGAGAGTGCAAGCTGCTTTTAAATTATTCGCAGCTACTTATTACGTGATTAGCATAGGAAGACAATTCGAAACAAGGCAAACACTACAGGATTGCTGTTGCTGTAGAGTAGGAAAGAAGAGGAAAGTTTGGGTTGTAAATACTTGAAAACATCCTAATGTACATCATGTACATCATGACTGACTCTAAAAACATATCAAGATGTGATTTGGATAAATGTTTTGGAAAGCAAGTTTTGCTGCATATACAGTGCATCCAGAAAGTATTCACAGCGCTTCACTTTTTCCACATTTTGTTCTGTTACAAAAGCCTTATTCCAAAATGGAATAAATGCATCTTATCCTCAAAATTCTACAAACAATTCCCCATAATGAGAATTTGATGTATTTTTTTTGCAAATGTATTAACAATGCATTTATTAAAAACATATGTACATAAGTATTCACATACTTTGTCCAATACTTGATGCACCTTTGGCAGAAATTACAGCCTCAAGTCTTTTTGAATGTGATGCCTCAAACTTGGTACACCTATTTTTGGGCACTTTTGTCCATTCCTCTTTGCGGCACCTCTCAAGCTCCATCAGGTAGGATGGGACGTGTTGGTTTTCATCCAGGATGTCTCTGTACATTGCTGCATTCATCTTAGTCTAGTCAGGGAGGTGACCCAGAACCCGATGGTCACTCTGTCAGAGCTACAGCATTCCTCTGTGGACAGAGGAAAACCTTTCAGAAGGACAATCATCTCTGCAGCAATCTACCATTCAGGCTTGTATGGTAGCCAGACGGAAGCCATTTCTTGGTAAAACGTTTGCTAACATGCACCTGAAGGATTCTCAGACCATGACAAACAAAATGCTCTGGTCTGATGAGACAAATATTGAACTCTTTGGTGTGAATGCCAGGCGTCATGTTTGGAGGAAACCAGGCACCGCACATCCCCAGGCCAATACCATCCCTACAGTGAAGCATGGTGGTGGCAGCATCATGCTGTGGGGATGTTTTTCAGCAACAGGAACTGGGAGACTAGTCAAGATAGAGGGAAAGATGAACAGAGAGATGTACAGAGACATCCTGGATGAAAACCAAGATTTTCCATCCAACCTGATGGAGCTTGAGAGGTGTTGCAAAGAAGAATGGGCCAAACTGCCCAAAGATAGGTGTGCCAAGCTTGTGGCATTGTATTCAAGAAAACTTGAGGCTGTAATTGCTGCCAAAGATGCCTCAACATCGTATTGCGTAAAGGCTGTGAATACTTAGGTGCATATGTGCTACTTAATTGCTATGAAATGGAAAAGGGGTAGGATTATAGGATTGGGTTCTTCCTACTTCTTTTTGAACATGTTGTAAAGATAAATTTTAAATATGTAAACAATATGATGTATATCACTTGTAATTGCATACATGTTGGAAATACATTTTAACCAATGCTATGTGATTTTTTTTTTAGTTTTAATTGTTGAAAAATTTAAAAAATATTCACATTGTTATTATGTGGTATTGTGAGTAGAATTATGAGGACAAAAATGAATTTATTCCATTTTGGAATAAGGCTGCTTGTAACATAACATGTGGAAAAAGTTTATATTTTCTGCAATTAATAGTCATTATGTCTATTTACAAAGTAATGTTGCCATTTTTTAAAGATGACTTGCAATGTTAAAATAATGCTTGGCTTCATGCTGTATTTGTTAGGGTAACTCTCCTGAGGGGAATGTTAGTCAATGTCTTTACGTGAGATGATGGACCCACAAATTGACTTTTTATGGTCACACAACGCACTCTAAATTACTTTGGCCTATTATTGTGGCCAATACTACAGTAGTATTGATAGTTTTACTTCATTTAGCCATTTTCATTTTTGAAAATGCATAGTTTAAAAATACATAGCATATACTTCATAAAAATGGACCCCCCAAAAATCTACGAGAGAATGAAGCTGCAGACTGCAAAACGCGATGTGGTAAGAGACCACTGTTTATTTAATAAAGGAGTAAACATGCAACAGCACTTTTACAGTTAGTGAAGAGATAAGAGAAAAAGGAGGGGCGTATAGTAGCCGAGAAGACACCACCCTTGTACTTTGCTCCTAGTTCTTTCTTGAATTAAATAGTGTTTCTCATCTTCTTTATCAAAGTGCTGGCACTTGCAACTTTCTTTGACCCTATAGTGGCTTATTTTGCAGTCGTACTCCAAAAAGTCTCAGAGACTAAGTAGTCAACGTGTAGCATTCTTTGTTTGGGCACGCTATTGCGTGCAATTAAACGTTTGCCAACGGACTAGATTGTTAGGCGCAATGACAACCAGGGCGCTACACAAAAACTGGGGACATTTTTGTCAAAAATTAAATCATACAAAAAGTAGAGAGTACGATAAACTGAGGAACCAATGTATGCAGAATCGTTGCATAACTCAGCACTCTTCAACTAAAGTGTTCTAGAAGTCACATTTCCAGAAAGCTAAGGACTTCTCCCTCGCTAATATTTTTATTTTGAAAACCAGCGTTCTCAGAAGTCAAAATTTTTTTCTCGCCTTTTAAAAAAAATAAAAATAAAAACATGTAATATGTGAGTTACAAATTTCTGAAAAAAAAGTTGTGTTTTGCAGAATCCAAGTGTCCACTGCAGTGTAAGCTGGCAATTGAAATGTCAATGCAAGGACTTGCATTGTGTTTACACTGCTCTAAATTCCTCTGTACAACAGGAGAACTCTAGTGTTTTTATTATATTCTATTTTCTTTAACTTCCAAGTCCCTGCCGAGTTTTGAACTGAACCCGGGCCATTTCCTTTCACAGATCAAAGTTGCATTTAGGCCTGAAAAATCACTTTGAAAAATGTGCCTTGTTTGCATTTTTTAAAACAACTCGTTATGTAAATTGTGTGGGCCCACTTAAAATCAGAGAATAATTGAATCTGGCTACCAACAGAGTTGAAATAATGACTAGTTAGCATCTCCTCTGTAACTATCAGCGTTTATCACGGCGCTTCACTTATCTAAATGAGCTAAGTCACGGCTTCTGGAAACTTCGCCTGGTGCACGAGCCACCTGTGCACCAGATGACTTCTAGCGGTTAGCGACACATTTTGTCCTCATGCGCCCCATAATTCTTCTTGAGCTCCTTACTTCTCGTTCCACTTCTCTTAATTTCCTCCGTCCCCCGCCGAATGAAAGACCGGGACAAACAGACGAGCGGCGCGCCCAGCTGTATAACTGTGAGGACTTTGTGTGCGTGTTGGCAGCCGCACATCCTCCCTCGACACGAACACACGATTCCCCCCAGCCCCCCACCCCACCACATCTCCATCACCCACCGTTCCCCTTCCCCTCCCAGCTGCATCGGCCCGTAAGCCAATCAATGGCAGGGCTTTCAGGGCCGGCGGAGGCCCCGGCGCACGGAGGGGGGGATCAATAAGTTATTAGCACCATTCTGTCAGCTGTAATGTGGAGATTGATTGGGGGGCTGCGGCTGGCGGCCCACCCCTCGTCCCCGCCTGTCACCCCGCCTTTCCTCACGCGGCCCCCACCGCCCACCTCCCCCTTGCTGGCCTGATAAAGATGACAGATTAACGGAGTAAGAGAGGAATTAAGGAGTCTGGCTGTCTGAGCTGTCACCACGCTTCCTGGGATGGAGAGAGGAGAGGAGGAGGACTAAAGTTGGAGGAAGGAGAGGAAATCAGACTAGAGAGAGAGAGGATTGCTGCCTTGCTTGATGGCCTGCCCTGACGGTGTCACATGAAAGAATGGTCCGGGTCCCGCTGTTTCCGTTGTCTTTATCTGCTCCTCTTCTCTCGTCGATCTCTTTCCTCAGTGGGATGAATTGCAGATATAAAGGAGGTCAACTTGCGAGGTGGAAGAGGCTACAAAATGCTGTGTTCAACTTGACCTCTTATGGGATTGTCTTTCTGCTGGCTACATCACAGCCACAACTCAATGCTTCTCCACCAGTGGTTCTTAACCTGGGTTCAATCGAACCCTAGGGGTGCGGTGAGTCGGCCTCAGGGGTTCGGCGGAGCCTCAAGACACACCCGACTCATCGTGTAAATAAAAACTTCTCCCTATCGGCGTATTATGGATACCCACAAACAATGTTCCCTCTAATTTTCCATATGCGTGAGCAAACGCAAAAACTCCTTGAGCATTCGGTGGAGCACATGTGAGCGACGTCGTACGTGCACATGCACTGTGGCCTCACCAGTAGCACACCTGTCACAAACCTGACTAAATAACAAGTTAAATGTTTTATTATTATAATCAAATGACAGCAGTCATTTCCATGACATTATTTTCTAATATAAGTGTTTTGGCCCACTTACAATGACAATAACAAAAAATATTGTTTTTCATGAGCTGTGTACTAGTATTGTATGTGGGTGGAAAACGAAGAAAGGGAACAGACTTTGCTGTGAAAATGACATGAGAGTGGCACTTGCCAAGGTGAAGCCACGCATATCTGAACTGGTCTCTCAAAGGCAACAGCAGAAGTCACACTGATTTGCAGGTGTGTAATTTGTTGTGAGTTCATGCATTGTGTTGGTTTTGTTATTTGAACAAGGTTATGTTCATGCACGGTTCATTTTGTGCACCAGTAAAAAGAAATATAACTTTGTCTTGAATTTGAAAAAAATATTTTTTTTAATTTTTAACCAAGGCTTCGGTGAATGCGCATATGAAACTGGTGGGGTTCGGTACCTCCAACAAGGTTAAGAACCACTGTTCTACACAGAGACAAAACACAGCACTATTAAAAATAACTTTATTTTGTATTAGTAACTTAGTTACTAATATCAAAGTAAATTCAGCTCACTATTGCACAATTAGTAAACTGGCTTGCAAGTTTGCTTGAGGGAGTTCAGGAAAAATGATGATAGCTGTGTCAGCGTAAGTAGTGGGACACGGTAAACAAAGGGAGGAACTCTATAGTTTGTCGTATTTCATGTTGACATGTTGCTGTTTATTACGGGTAGACAGTGTTTGAGCTTCTGCACCATTCCACTCTGGTTGCTAACAAAGGTGTACTAAAAAGTAGTACCGAAGTACGGAAACTTACGAATGTTTTGAGATACAAGGTGTCTCTCAGCTTTTTGTTATGCTTTAAATTGCAAGCATAATTGAAGTTAAGATTTAGTTTACTAACGCCCCTAAACATCCGGCCTAACTTGCTAGCAATAGCTCATTGCTAGAAATTTCAATAACCTTGTTTTCCGGTCCAGCCTCCAAGGCCTTCCAGTCTATATTCGCTTGCTGCTAAGACTTGCCCCTCCACCAACGGCAAACCTGAAGTAGGCCTGGGTAACATGGTAAAAAATGTCATCTCTGATTTACGATTTTTCCCCTACTTTTTAAAGAAACCAATGAATACAAATGACAGATAATTCAAATAAGTTTTTCTTTTATTTGATTAAAAACTAGTAGTGTGTAATGCCACTGCATACACTGCATCTTACTCTTAGTAAAATTATAATCTGAGTAATATTGTTATTTTTAGACCAGATATACATTTGACTTTTGATGGAATCATTTTCAAAGAACTAAATTAAGAATTTCCTCTCGGAAGCAATATTTCTGTCTTGAATAAAATAGTTTTGTTTATGGGGATAGGTTGATTGGCAACACTAAATTGGCCCTAGTGTGTGAATGTTGTCTGTCTATCTCTGTCGGCCCTGCGATGAGGTGGTGACTTGTCCAGGGTGTACCCAGCCTTCTGCCCGAATGCAGCTGAGATAGGCTCCAGCACCCCCCGTGACCCCGAAAGGGACAAGCGGTAGGAAATGATTGGGATGGATGAATGTTAACAAAAATGTAGCATTGCACATTGCATGCAAATAAATATTAATCTCCAACATTGAGATCAATAAAGTGCAAACTTAAAACATCTGTTAATAACAACATACTTCTGTAAATAAAAATGTAATATTATACATTGTATGCAAATAAATAATTAAGTATAACACTGAGAGGACTAGTTTCAGTAAGTTGATAAACACAGGCTTTTTTACTGCACACTTCTTGGTGACTGTTTTCTATGGAACAAACATCTCGTTCTCGTTAGCGTTAGCAATGTCTTGGTGGGTGTGTAAGTTTTTGCTAAGGAAATGAGGGGGAGGGTGCAAGCTACGGATGCTGTTAAATGCAAAAAGTATACCTGAGCAAGAGGAGAAGAAAAATAGATTTTTTAAAATCTGCAACAAAAAACTTAAATGTATCGATATTATCAATACTGAAGCTGTTGAGGGTGTATCGGGGTCTCTGTTGCTCTGCTGTGCCATGAACTGGCAATGTCCTCGCCCCTCTCACTGCTGCCGAGTAACACTCCCAGCACATTGCGTGAAAAGCGTCCACTCATCTCAACCACCACACGGATTGTGGGAGATGACATAACTAGGAGTAGCCTCTTTTTTAATGCCATTACTTTCTGCTATCCAAGCCTTATTGACCAGCCTTCTCTCTTCAGTAATGTGGCTTGTTGTATATCTTGGATTTAACGGGATGGGAAGATGCCAATCAGAACAAACTAAAAATTATTTCGAAGTCCTTTTCAATCTGCAGGAAGAGGTAAATGCTTTGGATCAGGGATCAACTAAATTGTTTCGGTCGGCACAATTTCATGGATACTAAGGACTGAAGGGGCCAGACTATTAGTCTTATTTTGTATATTTTGGAGAACCAGCGTCCTCTAAAATAGACATTTGATTTTAGTCTATTAATTTTGTCAGCGTTACATGAGTGATCTGCTGTTGGTAAGGAGCTTTACAAAAAAAGCTAGCCAAAGATCATCTCTATGACAGTACTCCAGTGTTTTTTAGAATCTACTCCAAAAATGTGAACTCTGGGACCACCAGTTGAATAGCACAAATGATGAAAAAGAGAGAACCTAAAATGGAACCTTGAGGACCACTAGTAGTACAACTAAAGAAGTTGAACAAATGACTACGGACTGCAAACTACAGACGTAAACAAGCTATAGCAACACTTTAGTTACAAAAATCCGGAAAAGGGTGGAGTGCCATCTCCGGGTTGGAGAGGAGATCTTCCCCCAAGTGTAGTACCTCGGAGTATTGTTCACGAGTGAGGGAAGAGTGGATCGTGAGATCAACAGGCGGATCGGTGCGGCGTCTTCAGTAATGCGGACGCTGTATCGATCCGTTGTGGTGAAGAAGGAGCTGAGCCAGAAGGCAAAGCTCTCAATTTACCGGTCGATCTACGTTCCCATCCTCACATATGGTCATGAGCTTTGGGTTATGACCGAAAGGACAAGATCACAGGGCGGGGCTCTCCCTTAGAGATAGGGTGAGAAGCTCGGTCATCCGGGAGGAGCTCAAAGTAAAGCCGCTGCTCCTCCACATCGAGAGGAGCCAGATGAGGTGGTTCGAGCATCTGGTCAGAATGCCACCCGAACGCCTCCCTAGGGAGGTGTTTCGGGCACGTCCGACTGGTAGGAAGCCACGGGGAAGACCCAGGACACGTTGGGAAGACTATCTCTCCCGGCTGGCCTGGGAAAGTCTCGGGATCCCCCGGGAGGAGCTGGACGAAGTCTGGGCTTCCCTTCTTAGGCTGCTGCCCCCGCGACCCAACCTCAAATAAGCGGAAGAAGATGGATGGATGGATGGATACTATTGTACTGTATTATTTTTTGAACAATATTTCTTATCTTAAAATTATTTTTTCTTCTTGAAAGGCATTAACATGTGGTGCTGTTTTGAGAGGGCCAAGCACAGATTAAATTGATTTGAATTCATTTTAATGAGCGAGGCTGCTTTTTGATACTGTATTATGAGTTACGAGCTTGGCTGTGGATTGCAATGTGCCAGTAAATTGAGGTTAAGGTACACGGTACATATATGCAAAAAAACAAACATTGTCTTTCTGAATTGTACTCAAGAGATAGGGAGTGGGATGTACACCATTGCATTGTAGTGCTATATCAACATATGCAATATTGCTAAATGCAGTAGTCGCTGCTGCTCAGATTAGTGCTTTTACATGTAAAATGACAGCACAAATAATAATAAATGCCCCTCAGAACATACAGTATATCAAGCACATGATCATGAAGAGCCCGGGGAAGCGAACATGACTGTAAGCCGCCCCTAGTTGGTACAAGACTATAGCACAGACGCTAGCAGAGCTCAGGGCTGGGCATTAAAAAGGAGCTTCAGCGCTTTAAGAAGCCCCATTTAATTGGCTTTAAAAGCTTGCCGCCTTCAAATCTCTGGCCCTCGGGCACCCGCTCAGGAGACGCAGTGTCTTTAGCGAGGTCAGCTGAAGAGACGACTTAAGTGTGTGCGCGCGCGCTTGATCATGAGCGTCTCTGGGCGTGGGTGGACGCATGCTATGTGCATGTTTGCTAGGTTGAGTTATTAGAGATTTTCTCTTTAGGACTAGTGGGTAGAACGCAAAGTATTTGCTTGTAAATATTTTTTTTAAAGGAATTTAATTGAGAAAGTTGTGTTTTCTTCTTCATTAGCGTTTTTAGGGTGGTAATGGTTGTGCATCTCCTCAGGAACTGAGAGGCGACATCTAACAGCGGATCATTAAAGAAGCTCCTCCCTGTCTCCCCTCCGAGCTCACTCGCTCGGCCTCTCATCATCACCAGGGCTCCTTCAGCCTGCCAAACAAAATCCTCAGAGTCCTCTTTAAATCTCTCTCACCGTACGCATCTGAGGGTCTTGTTGCAGAGGAGGAAGAACAAAGGTTTAGGCGCGTCCATGTGCATCCATTTCAAAACAATTCTGGTCCACATTAAAAAAAAACACAACAAAGCAACAGGTGGCACTCAGTCAGCCCTGTAGCCAATGGGAAAGCTGAAGAAGGTTGTTTGGGATAATAACAGATGAGGAAAGGTGGGCTGATCTCTTCAATAGCACAGCTGAATATGAAGATAACAAAGAAAAAGACAAACCAAAATTGTCAGTCTTACTGCAAAATTGCAGTTTGCATGTGGTCAGAGAGTCAAAACGCATATATTGTTTGCTGTTTGTCATACGCAAATGATAAAAACTTTAGAGAGCTGCAGAAATATACTCTCCCCCATCCATCAAAATACCTGCTGAGAAGTATCGAGGATGCAGACAACACCAAAGTGCGTGACTTAGAAACAAGACAGAAAGAAACATGACAAACGTCTTTTCCGTTCCTGCGACACACTCTGCATCTCTTCCCTCCCTGATTATGCCTGGATTGATTCGAGGTGTGTTTGTGGGGTAGGAGGCGAGGTGACGAGGCTGGAAGGAAGAGAGGGATGAGAGAGGAGGAGGAGAAGGCATTGGTACGAGGTGCCGTCGCTGTGCACAAGATGAGGAAGTGTGTGCGTGCGTGTGTTAATGGGAGGAACTCAAGTCAGAGTGAAGAAGGGGCGAGTGGTGTTTTTGATTTGGATAAAAACTAAGAAAAATTGTGTAGACCACTGGTGTCCAAAGTGAAGGCCAGGGGCCATTCAGTGGCCTAGTGGGTAGAGTGTCCGCCCTGAGATCGGTAGGTTGTGAGTTCAAACCCCGGCCGAGTCATACCAAAGACTATAAAAAAATGGGACCCATTACCTCCCTGCTTGGCACTCAGCATCAAGGGTTGGAATTGGGGGTTAAATCACCATAAATGATTCCCGGGCGTGGCACCGCTGCTGCCCACTGCTCCCCTCACCTCCCAGGGGCTGAACAAGGGGATGGGTCAAATGCAGAGGACAAATTTCACCATACCTAGTGTGTGTGTGACAATCATTGGTACTTTAACTTTAATTCGCGGCCGGCAGCTAATTTTTTCAAGGCCCGCGACACATTTAAAAAAATAATATTATAAAAAAAAAACATTACAAGTGGAATAAAGGAGCAAACATGTGTAATGCAAGGAGGAAATGTTGCAATATTGACACTAATAACACAAAGATACCATGCAGCCAGTATTTTTACTTTAAAACTGGCATTGCTAAAAAAAATGTATAAAAACTAATAATCAACGGATGGATCTGAAGTTGATCCAAGCTAATTTATTTAGCCCACCAACCCCAAGTCAAAATGTTTGGAAACCCCTGCTCTAGAGATTCAAGCGTTGAAAGTAAAAATAATATTTATTGATACAAGTTATTTTCACACTTTTATGAGTCAGGGTCTTTTGGAACCCTGAGACCTTTAGTCGGATGATTTTTTTTAAACTGTCATTATGAATTATTTACCTATTCTGGTTCCAATTACTTCACATCAAATATTTCCCTTTGAACATATTTTGGGGGAAAATGTCGCATATTTTGTGTTTTTTTTTCTTTCTGGGCATAACACTTAAACATAATTAAAACTTTATGTCAACAGATAGGTCAGAAGTCAAATCCATAGATGTTTTAGTGCTAAAACTAAAAAAGTAGGGGCGGGGGCTTGAGGGAAGCCCTAATGGTTACAATATATATTGTATTGGTTTTGAAAATGAAAAAAACAACAACAAATGGCCCCCGCATGCTTTCATTTTTCAGTGTGCGGCCTTCAGTGGAAAAGGTTTGGACACCCCTGGTGTAAACTGAAAAGTAGCTCAGAGTCAGAGGCTTTTATGTCGACATCTGGAAAAACAGGAGAAAGACTAGTGGAAGAAGTGTGATAAGACTGGAGGACAGCTTGTTGGAAGAGACATTGGCGAGACGCAGACACTCTTGTTGTCAAACACACACAGAGTGAGTGAGAGGAACAGATATGTCATGTGACAGAAAAAGCACGTCTTCTGATTTGCTTCACTATTAGTCTCTCCAAATATCACTTTTTGTTTACTCCCACCCTCTACCATCACACACACATTCATTTGCAGATACACGGGCGCGGCAACCGCTGCTGCCAACTGCTCCCCTGGGGTGATCAAGGGTGATGGGTCAAAACCAGAGAATAATTTCGCCACACCTAGTGTGTGTGTGTGACAATCATTGGTACTTTAACTTGCAGAGTGGTGATATCCATTTTGTTCTTCTTTTTTTTTAACAGACTGCTCTTTATGTGTTTGCATGTCTCCAGATGACCTTCTAGGCAAGAGGAGAAGCTTCTCTCCCAACAGCAGCAGCGACTCGCCTTCCGACAGTAAAAAGTCCCGTAGCGTATCACCCAAAGGTAAGAGCCAAGCATTGCATTTGCCTTTTGCCTCGTGCACATTATGAAAATTGTCTTTTACTTTGCGGTAGAGCTAAGAGGCAGGCTTATTGTGGGAGTATTGTTACAGTAGCTGCTCGGAGCTGGGTTTACAGTAATATCATTAAACACATTTGCTGAGGAAATCCAGTTTTGTAAGCAAAATAGGTAATTTATCATTTTTCTCTTAACAATTAAACATTAAATGCCTTCTGCCTGAAAAAAACTGAATGCAGCAAATCCTGAGGCTCAGAGCAAAACTCTTTCATGTTAGATAAAATGTACAAACCAACTGTAACAAACCGAAGTAACTACAGTGGACTGATTATTTTTGATGAATACGAGAAATTGAATGGACAAACATTCTCGCTTGGCAGCCCAGCGCACACCACTGCATTCACTTTCTACATTTTACAAGTTGTATTTAAAGTAGAGGTGTACTGATTCTTATAACAACAATTTGATTTGATTCAGAATTTGTGGTTGCCAATAAGATTCAGGGACGGTATTACTATTGTAGAACGATACAATCCGAAACAAATTAGTGAGTTGAAATCGATTCTTTTTAGCAAAAAAAAAACAAAACAAGCAGTGTTACTGTGATTTAAATACTGGACACTGCAGGTTAAGTTTTCTATATTGTTGTTATTTCTTGTAAGGGGACTAGGTATGAATGAATTATGGAAACAAACTAGCAAGTAAACAACAATTCATGGCCAATACATTCGCATCTTATTTGAATAAAGTGCAACAAACACTTTAGGGTTGAATTAACAAGATGAAAACTTTTCTGCTTACATTTTCAACATTCAAGTAATTTTAAATAAAAGTAAAGTAACCAACATTTTAACAGTAGATTTACCTGCTCAATAAAGTTCCCCGACCTGGCCATATCTGTTCTCCGCCCTGGTACAATGTATGTATTCATTCTGGTAGTACCGACATTGAAGCTATTTTATTTGGTACATGTTGTAATATTGTGACCAGTAGATGGCAGTTACACATAAAAGATACTTGTGGACGGCAAGTTGACGCTTGTTCAATAAATCAGTGGTCCCCAACCTTTTTGTAACTGCGGACGGGGGGGGGTTATGGTATTTTAATTTTTTTTGTCATAAAAAATACAATCATATGCTTACGGACTGCATCCCTTGCAGACTGTATTGATCTATATTGATATATAATGTAGGAATCAGAATATTAATAACAGAAAGAAACAACCCTTTTGTGAGAATGAGTGTAAATGGGGGAGGGAGGTTTTTTGGGTTGGTGCACTAATTGTAAGTGTATTTTGTGTTTTTTATGTTTATTTAATAAAAAAATAAAAATAAAAGATAAAAAAATATTTTTAATTTTTTTATTTCTTGTGTGGCCCGGTACCAATCGATCCACGGACCGGTACCGGGCCGCGGCCCTGTGGTTGGGGACCACTGCAATAAATGACCCGTAAGCACCAAAATTGTTATGTTTCATTCAGAATATAGAGCTTTACATACGGTGCCCAAATATCTGTCAAAATATTTTAGTACAACGTTTGGTAAGACGCACTGTGCTTCAACATACGGGTATTATTATAATGTATGTATAAGGATCCCAAAATTGCACCAATTAGGGGAGAAATATCTGGCGTTTTGTTTTGCAATATTATGCAAAACCAACTTGTATTACCTTTCAGTACTTTCGGAGGTGTATTTGGGATCTGCATAAGTCCCGAAACATGGCACGTGTCCGCCATTGTAGTCCGCGCTGTAGTCAATAAGCCCTTGTTTTTTCTATCCTCTTGTTGTGGAGCATTCATCCTCAGCTGTTGCCATTTCTAATACAAAGTAGCATTAAGTTCTGACTTAATCTGTCAGTAGACCTGCTTTGGAAGAGCTAAAAACTACAGGTACAACAAAAATGACGGGGAAAAGACGCAGTCGAAATAAGACTCCCCACAAAATTGCGAATCCTAAAGAGACAATCAGAAATCGGGTTGAGGCGGCTTTTGTATGAAAATAGACCTGAACAGACTTGCTCATCGGCATTGGGCTTTATAATCCAGTGAGCCCTATGGTCCAAAAAATACAGTGGTTGTTAAACCTGTTCTCTTAAACAACCGTTGGTGAAAAACGCCAACCGATGGTGAAAATGAATTTTGAGCTGGTGACATACTGCATCTTTAATAAGTATAGTATAAACAGTAAATACACGTCATTATTAAATTTGTATTAGCCCACAACACGACAAGCAGGACTGTCAGGACTACTTTGACACCATCATTTCGCCTCTCTTGCGCGGCAGTCCTGTCGCCATCCTCTATTATTCATATTTCTCTTATGTGGCGTGAAACTGGGCGCCCGCCGCCGCCAACAGCCTTTTCCCTTCAGGCTTCCTGACTGATGCATTATACAGCAGCAGGCACCCGGGGCACCTTACTGTACATCCAACATGTAAATCTATACATCAGACATAGACACATCAATAGCAGGGTAAATAATAAGGAAATTAGTGATTCAGTGTGTTTAGATAAAGTCTTATATGTTGACCTTTGACTAACAGTAACATTTCCTGGAACATATTCTTTGACTCATACCTAGCTAGCACTTATGTGTCTTTTAAGGCCCATCTCAGCCTCTAAAAGATGCATGTGTTTATATGTGTGTGTAGTGGTTGTTTGTCTGTGTGCTTGTTTGTGTATTCAAGCTTGACATTTTTCTAAGGCTAAGGGGAAGCTTTGTCGTCACAAAAAGTATAATTTTGGCACACTGGGAAAGTTGCTAATAAACTGCAACGCTACGTTATGTTCGGCCGTAAAATGACTTGTCCAGGGTGTACCCCGCCTTCCGCCCGAATGCAGCTGAGATAGGCTCCAGCACCCCCCGCCACCCCGAAAGGGACAAGCGGTAGAAAATGGATGAAAGGATGTTTCGTAGGGTGAAAAAAGCTGTAATTGTATTTACAGATTGCACTAAAAAACAATAGTAAAATAGTGAAGAAGCTAACAAAGACAGGGCTAACGGAGGCTAAAACACTGCTAACAAATACGGCAAACAGATGGCTAACTGGAGCAAATACACTGCTAATAGATGCTAACATATGGACAATGGAGTCATGAGCAGCCCACACACTGTTAACAAGCCTATTAGAGGCCAATTCTTGCTATTATTTTAGGGGAAGAAGCAACTTTATAAATGTTCTTTCTTCACTGTAATTACAAAATATTTGCAATACTATTAACACTTTTGTATTCATTTTAGCTGACCTGTTGGCTCTTAAGTTTGCAGATTTCACTTCATACAACCGTGACTTCTGTCCACACCAGTGGAGGCTGGTGACTTCCAGAATTGAGGAGGCCATTTTTTTCCGCTTGCTCACTTCACTGGCGATGGAATGTTCCCTGTTCTCTTATCTGTCTTTGTGCTGGCCAAAGGCATACTATTTGGAGTGTAAACCACAAGCAAACACCCATAAACATGTATGTCATTTAACTAAACAACAATATATATATGCCTATATATATGCTCAAAGTAAAATACTAGAGACATAATATATTGCATTTCAACAATGGCATATGAGCTAGCCACATTAGCAGCAGCAATGTTATCCCTAACAGGGAGATGTTAGCTCGTAGCATTCTGACAACACAGCATCAATAATATTATTAAAACACCCCTAAATGTTACACAAACACAGTGATGTCTATGAATAAACTAAATTAGTCTTATATAATAATCAACATACTCACATCGGTTGAACTCCATCCTCCTCTTCCACTGGATTCGGACCCAAGCCACCACCACAAGCACCTGTTCCATGTACATTTTCCTCTCTCACATCCATTTTGCCTGGCTAATCTAGGCTTGCTCGAACACACACAGCTAACTGGATGGAAAACAATGAGCTAAACTTCAACTGTAAAAATGTCCAAACTACAGAGATAAATGTCAATGAGCGATTAGCAGCAGCAGCTTTTGCTTTCGAAATCTGTCTCAGAGATGTTGTCAACTCAAGGAGAAATGCCTAGAGTGAAGGGTTTAACGTTAACGCATATCTATCTCCAGCCCAAGATCTCAAATTGCGCCAGAATCTCGCCGATTTCCGAGGTCGTTTTAAGCAAAAGTATTTGGCTATATGAGCTATAAACTTCACGGATGATAGCCAGGGGTGTTCTCTAAATTTCCTGAAAAGCACAAGTTGATAGGACACTCGTAGCCACTATGGCGAGTGTTTGTTTGACTGAAGTGGCTGGCGAATTCTCAAAATGGCTTCTGTGTTGATTAGGAAAGGAAAGGATTGATTCCAAATGAACCAGTAGCATGTGATTGGACGAACAAAATGTCAATCTTTCAGCCCTGGACACAATGCATGGTGAGGCCAGGCCTCCGTTGCCCACCCATTTTCAGTGATCTGGCCAA
Organism: Entelurus aequoreus; assembly: GCF_033978785.1. NCBI lineage: Eukaryota > Metazoa > Chordata > Actinopteri > Syngnathiformes > Syngnathidae > Entelurus > Entelurus aequoreus. Next base: position 66,304,748 of record NC_084737.1, read on the forward strand.
TCACATATTGGCATGAAAAAGCATGCATTACATTGACTTCTATGAGAAGCTAATTTCCTAGGGGAGGCCTGGCCTCCCTTAATACAAACTGATAGGGAAATCTGGCCTGTTGCTTTACAATTGCAATATTGGGTTTTAGCCATGGGAACATTTAGATTTATGAACAAAACTAAAATAATATGAATATAAAAAATAAAAAATATGTTTTTTGTTAAAATAAATAAATAAAATAAATATATTTATTGTTTTTTTTAAATCTCTCTCTTCTCTCAAATTATTGGGGAGGCCAGGCCTCCTCCACCTCTATGGAGGAGCCTCCACTGGTCCACACCCAAACACGGCACCTGTACTGTGTGCGTGAGTGTATCTCCTCCCGGTGTGGCGACAGGGTATATCCATTAATGAGTAATGAATCTGGAGAAATGGACTGAGAGGAGAGCAGATGGAGGTAGTGGCGGTGAGATTGGATGCCGCTGTGTAAATGATGTCTGTTGTTCTTTCTGCACCAAAGTCGCCAGCCCCCCCGCTGTGTTTACAGAGTGAGAAAACTTTTGACAAGCACAGACTAGTTGCGCGCGCACACACACGCGCGCACATTAAAGCCTTGAGCACCTTGGGAGGATTAGCGGAAGCTTTGGCGGTGGAGACGGAGATGCTTGCTCGCTTGGATGTTCCCTTCCTCCCCCGCCCTCCACCGCTACCTCCGCTCCTCAGTGCCACTCCTGCTCGCCTGCCCAGGGCCAGGCTCAGGTTTCAGTAGGAAGGAGCAAGGTAAAAATAGCCCCCCTATACTTCTTCTTCATCTTCATCCTCTGTCTTCCTAACCACCTCCCCATAGCCCTTCCATTTTTTAATACCTTAGATCATGTTTCTATTGACAGAGAGGAGACAGGTCAGCAGATGTAGATTTGTCTTCACCACATCGTAAACAATTAAATACTTAATAAAGTATTAGTTACCGTATTTTTCGCTCCGGAGTATACGTCGGACTGGCCGAAAATGCACAATAAAGAAGGAAAAAAACATATATACGTCGCACTGGAGTATTAGTCGCATTTTTGGGGGAAATTTATTTGATAAAATCCAACACCAAGAATAGACGTTTGAAAGGCAATTTAAAATAAATAAAGAATAGTGAACAACAGGCTGAATAAGTGTATGTTATATGACGCATAAATAACCAACTGAGAACGTGCCTGGTATGTTAACGTAACATATTATGGCAAGAGTCATTCAAATAACTATAACATATAGAACATGCTATACGTTTACCAAACAATCTGTCACTCCCGATCGCTAAATCCCATGAAATTTTCCCCCCCAGTGTCGCCTCTGGTATGTCCTTTCTTTCTGCTGCTCGATTGCCGTTCTCTGCTGCATATTTCACTACGTCCAGCTTGTAATCTGCAGTATATGACTTCCTTTTCGGTGTCATTTTTGTTCAGTCCTTCTCAGTTTTTATAAGTTACCACCAATGTTGATGTGATCCATTTTAATAGCTACGGCAGTAGCATATAGCATATAGCAGTTAGCATCCCATGACCCACAATGCACTTCTGCCATGACCCTCCCCCGCCGAATTCTTATTGGTTGACGTCTGAGTGACGATTGCTGCCATTTGCTTCGTCTCTTACGCGAATGAGATGAATAATATTATTTGATATTTTACGGTAATGTGTTAATAATTTCACACATAAGTCGCTCCGGAGTATATGTCGCACCTACTATGAAAAAAAAACTGCGACTTATAATCCGAAAAACGCGGTAAATGTTTCATCTCCTGCTGTGCTGTCATTTGTGTCAACAAAGTTAATCTTTGATTTACAGCTGCACTGTTTGTGTTTGTTTGTGTGAGCTAACTCTTCTACAGGTCTTTAGGGGTGTGACGAGCACACGTCTGTAAAATTAGAGAAAGATTATTGATTGACACTCGAGTAAAACGTAATTATAAGGGCACGGCAAGACTTAGAAATACAGTATGTTGAATGGGCTAAAATACACTCTCATGTCACGTAGCTTGTGTGACTGACGCCGGCTAGCTACTCCCCCTCCGACGGACCTCTATGTGTACATGCCACTGCCCGATTTACTGAGCTACCGCATTTGCTACATATAGAGCACTTCCTTGTGGTTGACATAAAATGTAATGGCGGTTCTTTGGTCAAAATTTTGCAAAGACTATGTTTTACAGACCAACTTCAAACCGCTTTCTGACTGTCTCTTCAGAATGCGCCGTTTTGTGGGCAGTCTTATCTACGTACCTGGCCTAGCCCTCCTCCAGACCAAGCCCCATTTGACTGTGTCTCCACCTCATCATTGAGCGCTTTTGCCACGACTCCACAGATACGTTAGAATTCTACGCCACTTTGTATCAGAAATGGCAACAGTGGAGGATGCACGTGCATGTAAGAGCCAATCTGCGCCACAACAAGAGGAGAGAGAAAAAGAAAGAACTTAGTGACTACAACTAAATAAAAATGGCGCACTCGCACATCGCTCTTCCATTAAACATTTACCATATATGGAGATTTCTGCTGATACAACCACGGTAAAATATGTCAATAAAGTTTCAATAAGTCCCAAAGAAGGCAACAGTGTTTTATTAATATCTCCGCCACGACTACACGGTTTGGATTCAAATTTTTAAGAGTAAAGGGGATCCCAAATACACAAAAACAGGTACAAATCCTGTTTCCATATGAGTTGGGAAATTGTGTTAGATGTAATTATAAACGGAATACCAATGATTTGCAAATCCTTTTCAACCTATAATCAATTGAATGCACTACAAAGACAACATATTTGATGTTCAAACTCATAAACTTTTTTTTTTTTTTGCAAATAATAATTAACTTAGAATTTCATGGCTGCAACACGTGCCAAAGTAGTTGGGAAAGGGCATGTTCACCACTGTGTTACATGGCCTTTCCTTTTAACAACACTCAGTAAACGTTTGGGAACTGAGGAGACACATTTTTTAAGCTTCTCAGGTGGAATTCTTTCCCATTCTTGCTTGATGTACAGGTTAAGTTGTTCAACAGTCCGGGGGTCTCCGTTGTGGTATTTTAGGTTTCATAATGCGCCACACATTTTCAATGGGAGACAGGTCTGGACTACAGGCAGGCCAGTCTAGTACCCACATTCTTTTACTATGAAGCCACGTTGATGTAACACGTGGCTTGGCATTGTCTTGCTGAAATAAGCAGGGGCGTCCATGGTAACGTTGCTTGGATGGCAACATATGTTGCTCCAAAACCTGTATGTACCTTTCAGCATTAATGCTGCTTCACAGATGTGTAAGTTACCCATGTCTTGGGCACTAATACACCCACATACCATCACAGATGCTGGCTTTTCAACTTTGCGCCTATAACAATCCGGATGGTTCTTTTCCTCTTTGGTCCGGAGGACACGACGTCCACAGTTTCCAAAAACAATTTGAAATGTGGACTCGTCAGACCACAGAACACTTTTCCACTTTGTATCAGTCCATCTTAGATGAGCTCAGGCCCAGCGAAGCCGACGGCGTTTCTGGGTGTTGTTGATAAACGGTTTTCGCCTTGCATAAGAGAGTTTTAACTTACACTTACAGATGTAGCGACCAACTGTAGTTACTGACAGTGGGTTTCTGAAGTGTTCCTGAGCCCATGTGGTGATATCCTTTACACACTGATGCCGCTTGTTGATGCAGTACAGCCTGAGGGATCGAAGGTCACGGGCTTTGCTGCTTACGTGCAGTGATTTCTCCAGATTCTCTGAACCCTTTGATGATATTACGGACCGTAGATGGTGAAATCCCTAAATTCCTTGCAATAGCTGGTTGAGAAAGGTTTTTCTTGAACTGTTCAACAATTTGCTCACGCATTTGTTGACAAAGTGGTGACCCTCGCCCCATCCTTGTTTGTGAATGACTGAGCATTTCAGGGAATCTACTTTTATACCCAATCATGGCACCCACCTGTTCCCAATTTGCCTGTTCACCTGTGGGATGTTCCAAATAAGTGTTTGATGAGCATTCCTCAACTTTATCAGTATTTATTGCCACCTTTCCCAACGTCTTTGTCACGTGTTGCTGGCATCAAATTCTAAAGTTAATGATTATTTGCAAAAAAAAAATGTTTATCAGTTTGAACATCAAATATGTTGTCTTTGTAGCATATTCAACTGAATATGGGTTGAAAATTATTTGCAAATCATTGTATTCCGTTTATATTTACATCTAACACAATTCCCCAACTCATATGGAAACGGGGTTTGTACAAAAGGTTGGTTTTGCATAAATGGACTCCTTCAAAACAAATAGTAAAATGCCGCCAAGTAGGGAACGGAAGTTGTTGACCATTGGTGCAAGCACTGACGAATCGAGCAGCTCAGTTAATAGGGCAGCGACAACAGGTCAAAAAAATGATTGCTTTGAATCAGCAGCAACGCAGTCAGCACAGCTGTGATTGGTAGATTTTTATTTAGAAGATAATTTCCAGTGTTTTTCTTTTACATGCTCGGCCCACTGCCTTGACACATTCACGGGTCCCACAGCCCAAATTTTATTTTGTACCTACAGTCTACCGTATTTTCCGGACTGTAAAGCGCACCAGTCTATAAGCCACAACCACTAAATTTTAGAAGCAAAACATATTTTTCGTATATTAGCCGCACCGGACTATAAGACGCGGATATATACATTGAGAAATGAGTTATTTACACATAAAGTAATTTGTAAATGTATATTTACATACCCTAATTGGTTCCTAACGGTGCTTGTCTCATGGCAGTAAAATTGCTGATCAAACAAAACAGACATAATCGTCATGGACCCACTAGCTGTGGAAGGTAGCTCTTCGATCAGCTAAACAGACATACTAACTCCACAGTGATGTTTTGGTGAATTTACTGAGGAATTTGTGATACTGAAACAATACAAAAATGCCATTTTAAGTTAGTAATACTAATACAGACACTCGTAAACTTGTTAGCATATTAGTTACAAAAAAAAGCCATAAATTAGCCATAGCAATGTACACCCATGTCTAAAAGTGTGGGGAAAAGTAGTAGCTTTTAGTCCGGAACTTACGATAGGTGGTCAATGAGATTTACGGTTGCTGACTCAGGAAAACACTGACCCTTAGTGTTTTGAAAGAGAATTGCAAGTCATGCTTCAGCAAGAGCTATAAAGACGCCAAGCTAAGTGAGAGGAGAAAATATTTCAGCCTTAGTCATTGACCATTTGTGTAGTGATTATACAACATTGAGGAGATCTCCATTACATGTATTATAGCATGAATTCATTTTCAGCATAACCCCTAGGGGGTGCCACAAATGCCATGTGAATATTGAGGCAGATGAGTGTTTTACTTAATCAAACATGTAGTTCATTATTCATTATGTTTGCAAGTTAATGACCTTTACGTTTGCAGACAGCAGTTGCAATAAGAGCAGTTAGATATTGGTCCTCATTGATTACACTGGTGCTCTCCTCCTCAGAGACGTCCCTGAGCCCAGAGGTGGAGGCAGGTGGCAGCCACAGTCACATGAGCCCTGAGGAGCACTACAGGCGCATGATGTCAGCACTAAGCGAGCACGGATCCTACGAGGAGCAGCAACAGCGCCTCTACCAGCTCGCCAGCAGCATGGGACTACCTGGCCATGGTCAGTCCCAGTCTTGTTTTGTAAAGCCTATACCATATTTGAACACAGAAAGCACAGCAGCGGCCACACAAGTGTAAAGTGTAACGTAGCATCTATTCCAGGTAAAGTACATCCCACGGCTACCAGCTGACATTTCTATTTGTGGCGCTGCCCACCCTGTGTCAAGGTGTGACTCACATTGATTTCTGACCATCCTGCTGCTTCGTCATTAACAACACCCGCAAGGGTCATGCATCAACATGGCCATCGATCCAGTAACTCTTATTGGCTGCCTGCCAATCCCCTAAGTCTCCCCAGAAATCTCCAGTACGTCCCACTTTTTTCATAACACCTAAAGATATAAGCTCAGCTGAATACATGAAATTGAAGTTCTTGTATTTAAACTGGCTTACATTTTTGTGAAACATTAAGTCCTTCCATGTCGTTACAAGCTCCTTCATGGTGGCACAAATCCATCCAATGCCCTGCTCAGATTGAATTTCAGCTACTTTTATTTTCATTTGATTAGCAATGATGTAGAATTGCTGGCTGCAAATGTAAAAGGCAAAGCTTATAAAGCTTTAATTACCTCTTCGCCTGTGTCAGTTAGAGGCAAAACACAGTGCATTGTTGGAGTTTTATTACACAGGGTCCGAATTCATTCCCTCCTACAACTACTGTACCACTCGCAGGTGCCATTTACTGTAAAAAGTGAACTATACTCATACCTTTGCAGGTCTGGTGAATTTCTTGCCAAAGGGGATTAAGGCAGTGCTAGAAACCAATGGGGCTCACTAGGACTGTCGTAAAATAGTATATAGTAATAGTATAATGGAAGATTTACCGATTTGATTCTGAGGAGTCTGATTTAACTATCACCCTCCCAGTTGAATCAATCTGATATTGAACTCCCAGTGGTAGGGTGGCGAGTAATACCTGCTGGGGTTCCCGCATACAGCAAGTGTGTTGGGGGGGGGGGAACAATAATCATGTCTTCTTTAAATATTAGAAAAAGATTATTGTGTGCAGACAAATAGCTTTTTAGAGAGTAGGAGATAGTTTTGGCTATCTCTTCAGTCTTTCTCAGAGCGGTCACTGCTTCCTGGGGTCACGCGTGTAAATAAACAGCCGGCCGTGTTTTGCCCTCCCACATCTCTTATTACCATGTTTTCCGGCCTATGGAGCACACCAGTGTATAACCCGCACCCACTAAATTTTAGAAGAAAAAAAAGTATTTTCATATATTAGCTGCAAGAGACTATAAGCCGCAGATAGTATATACACGTTATGAAATGAGTTATTTACACAAAACGATTTTGTAAATGTTTATTTACATACCTTAATTGTCTGCCTGTCACACGGCAGTAAAACGGCTGGTCAAACAAAACAGACGTCACCGTCCAACTAGCTGCGGAAGCCAGCTCTCTAATCAGCTAAACAGACTCAATAACTCCACAGTGATGTTTTGGTGAAATTATTGAGGAATTTATGAAACTGAAACAATACAAAAATAATGGCATTGTAAGTTAATAATACCAACACAGACACTCACACTAAATGTGTAGAAACGCCATTAGACGAATAGTAGACGAAACAGCACTCGCACTTAAAGCACTAAATGGAGGGAAAATATTGTAGACGTTCACGCTGCATCACCTGCAGTGAGAGAACTTGTCCAAAAGATGGCGCCACAGCACAAACAATAACACCTTTTTAGTGCCTCTGCTTGTGTTTATAAAACTATTTGTTGAACACAAAACACAGTGGCCGTTTGCTAAGAAAAATCCATAAATTAGCCGCTCTGTTTCACAAGCTGCAGAGTTCAAAGCGTAGAAAAAAGTAGCGTTTACAGTATAGAATTTACGGTACATAAAATCTAACGTCTGCAAACAAGAATATTTTACTAATAGGGTTGGGAGGATGTTTCTACATGGTGGACCGGATTGAGGCAGTCAGACACGCCTGTGTTCGGCTGAAACTCATGGAAAATTGGACATGGTATGTGCCAGGAAGCGCCGTCTCGCCCCGGAGGTGTAGCTCTCCTTGTGCAAAAGTAATGATCCTTCCACAGATTCACATAAAGAAACTTTGTTACGACTTTTGCTTTCCCTATTTAGTCAAGTTTGATGTCATCTTGAGGTAGAAAAAGTTGCAAATAAGTTTTGTTCACTCTAATAAAAGGCTGTATTCTCTTTATAAGTACGTTTTAATTATTTCGGAATTTTCACATATAAGTATATCCATGTGACATTACTGACACCAAGTGATCGGTCAGTATATACTACTACGTATCACCATCTGTTTATTTATTTATGTCTCTTTAAAAAAATGCCGACTGATGGTTGACGATGGGCATCAGTCGCTCACTTTTACGAAGTATTGGATGTAGCTCCATTTCCTATGGAAAATGGTGTCCAAAATACCAAACTAATTAAAATTAGTTTTATGCAAATAAAAAGTCAAAGCTTACTTGGAAAGCGACGGCTGTTTTGTGCTGCAAGAGGCAAGTGTGAATCCCGTCATTGAGAGCCCCTTGACATTGACCTGGTCTCCAACGGTGGCCTCTGTGAAGCCCTTGGACCCCCACCATCATCTTCCCTGTACATCTCCCACTCAAACCCTTTTTCCCGCTCTTCCCCAACCCCCGACTCTCCCTTTAGCCTCGGTCCCCGCGGAGCATCCTTTCATGTGTTTGAAGTGTCGGCCGCGGAAAATGAAAGTGTGCGTGAAGAAGGCGGGGGTGAGGTGGACATCTGTGCTCATGTGTGGATTTGTTAGGTGCAAGGTGTTGTTTGTGAGAGGCAGGCTCTCCCTGGGATGATGGGCAGCTTTTGGTGGGCTGGGGTAGGGAGGGGATCGTCTTGTAGAAATGGCCAGGAGGGCTTTCCGTCCCTCCGTTATAAATGATGAAAGCAGCACGAGGGAGGCAAACTAAAGAGTAAGGTGGGGGAAGGATGGGATATTCATTGTTTTGTCTGAGTTTATTGTGATGTGAAACATGAAACGATAGGCCTCATCTTCTTATCATCACACCAGAGAAGTAGAAGACTCCAGCTTGGGATTGCTCCAAGTACAACCAGTCAGAATAGTAATGTGTGACAAACTCTGCATGTTTACTTCTTCCTATAAGCTGGGATACGTTTCTTTGTGTCCGTATTCTGCGCTGAGCGGCTGGATGTCTGCTTTGTCACTCTTTACCTGCCAGTCCAGCAAACCCATGCACAAGCTGCATCAGCATGGCGCTCATATGCATTCTCACGCTGAGGAGGACCAGGCTGAACTGAAAGGATTTAGGCCCAACTGCAGGAAGGATTGTACAACAGAAGGATAAGCAGGATGGGCCCGGTGTCGAAGTAGGACCTGCCAAAATAACTTGTCTCACTTTGGACTGTAATTTGCAGCATTGGGGTTTATTCTGTTGAGTTCACTACTTGATTAGACTTTGCATCCTAATACAACAGGGCTATTCAGATCCGACCAGAGAATGACACAATACTGGCCCCCCGAGTTCAGTTCAAAACTTGGGATAAAGCATTTTTGCAGCAAATTTCTAAAAACACTAAAGTGCTCTTGTAGTACAGAGGAACTTGGACCGCTGTAAACTCATTGACAGATCCTTGCAATGACATTTTAACATGCTAACAAACCTAGAACACAGGGGTCTAAACTTGTGATCTACATAATTGAGGCGTTCCTGAAGGCAGCATTGTAAGTCTTCTCTTCGGGAGTTCCACTTTTTCCCATAATGTGATTTATGTAACTAAGGTGTTGCTGTAGCTTCTTTAGTCATACTAGTGGTGTTCCTCAAGGTTCCATTTTAGGTTGTGTCTTTCTCATCATTTGTGCTATTCAATTGGTGGTCCACGAGTTCCGTTAAAAAAAACCTATAAGAGACTCACGTGTTTTGCAGAAAGTCCTTCAAAACAGCAGAGCGCTTCTGTTACTGACAAAACAAATTGACCAAAATCAAATGTCTACTGTAGAGGACTATGGTTCTCCGGAATATACAAAATAGGACTAGTGAAGGGAGAAGTCCCACCGCCCTGTCTTAAGCTTTCTGGAAATGTGGCCCCTAAACAATTTAGTTGACTATCCCTGTAATACAGCCTCTATTTTCTGTTTTTGTCTTGGACTGGAGCAATATTATGGATTCTGTCTCTTAAAGCACCCATGATGCAACAGTAAATCACTGCAATGTCCTTTTAGCAGCTCCCCCCTCATCCAAAATGGTGACATGAGAAGCGTGACCACAGGAAACTCATAGAGGTCAACTCTTCCACCGTGTCACCTCTGCGCTGTGCACACACATGCACAACAGTCCGTGTGTGTACACGCCGGTGCTCCGGTTCCCTATGATCCCTCTCTTATCTCCCCCCCCCCCTCCCACACACACACACACACACACACACACACACACACACACACACACACACACACATTTGCACAGCCTTGTCTGCCGCCAGCCAAGTCCCCTGCGGCCTGGCGCAGCAAACAGATCGATACACCGGAGCTAGGCTGCATTAATATCTGTCGCTTCATCCCCCCTCCGCCCTGGCGCCCGCTCAACTGCCTCAGCACACACACACGGCGGCGGCACCTAAATCACACTGATGCACACAAACACACATAACGCCCATACAGGCGGCGGAAATGGCCCGCCGGCACCTAAGGGATCTGTCTAATTAAAAATGAGGGGGGGATAGATTGAGGAGCAGAGAGGGAGAGAGAGAGAGAGAGAGAGAGGGCAAGAGAAGGAGGGAGAGAGAACAGGATGGATTTTTCTCTCATTAGGAGCCATGTCTCCTGGTGCGGCCTGGCCTGGCCGATAATGATGAGGTCTCGTTTCGTACGAGGGCGAGAGCGGGAAGCAGGGAAGCCGGGGTAGGAAAGGCGAGGAAAAAATGGAACGAGGCGAGCGGGAGAGGTCAGAGGTCGGTGGGAAACGAGAGGCAGGAGGCTGCAGGGAGATGTGACCGTGGTAGTAGTGGTGAAAAAAATATGCACACCCTCTTACAATGCATGATTAATGGAAACACAATCACACATCCATTCTGAGGATGGAGCCTATCCCAGCTGACTTAGGGCAAAACGTGGCTCACTCTTTGTACTGGTTGCTAAGCAGAGGTGGGTCAAGTAGCCAAACATTTCACTCAAGGTCAAACCCCAAAACCAGTGAAGTTGGCACGTTGTTTAATTCATAAATAAAAACAGAATACAATGATTTGCAAATCCTTTTCAACTTACATTCAATTTAATATACTGCAAAGACAAGATAATGAATGTTTGAACTGAGAAACTTTTTTTTTTTTTTTTTTAAATAATCATTAACTTAGAATTTACTGGCAGAAACACATTGCAAAAAGTTGGCACAGGGGCATTTTTACCACTGTGTTACATGGCCTTTCCTTTTAACAACACTCAGTAAACGTTTAGGAACTGAGGAGACCAATTTTTTAAGCTTTTCAGGTGGAATTCTTTCCCATTCTTGCTTGATGTACAGATTAAGTTGTTCAACAGTCCGGGGTCTCCGTTGTGCTATTTTAGGCTTCATAATGCGCCACACATTTTCATTGGGAGACAGGTCTGGACTACAGGCAGGCCAGTCTAGTACCCGCACTCTTTCACTATGAAGCCACGCTGTTGTAACACGTGGCTTGGCATTGTCTTGCTGAAATAAGCAGGGGCGTCCATGATAACGTTGCTTGGATGGCAACATATGTTGCTCCAAAACCTGTATGTACCTTTCAGCATTAATGGTGCATCAGTCCATCTTATATGATGCAACAGCACCCAGCGTTTCTGGGTGCTGTTGATGAATGGCTTTTGCTTTGCATAGTAGAGTTTTAGCTTGCACTTACAGATGTAGCGACAAACTGTAGTTACTGACAGTGGTTTTCTGAAGTGTTCCTGAGCCCATGTGGTGATATCCCTTACACGCTGATGTCGCTTTTTGATGCAGAAACCGCTTGAGGGATCGAAGGTCCGTAATATCATCGCTTACGTGCAGTGATTTCTCCAGATTCTCTGAACCTTTTGATGATATTACGGACGGTAGATGGTGAAATCCCTAAATTCCCTGCAGTAGCTCGTTGAGAAATGTTGTTCTTAAACTGTTCAACAATTTGCTCACGCATTTGTTAACAAAGTGGTGACCCTCGCCCCATCCTTGTTTGTGAATGACTGAGCATTTCATGGAAGCTGCTTTTATACCCAATCATGGCACCCACCTGTTCCCAATTAGCCTGTTCACCAATGGGATGTTCCAAATAAGTGTTTAATGAGCATTCCTCAACGTTCTCAGTTTTTTTTGCCACGTGTGCCAGCTTTTATGAAACATGTTGCAGACATTAAATTCCAAATGAGCTAATATTTGAAAAAATTAACAAAGTTTTCCAGTTGCAACGTTACGTATCTTGTCTTTGCAGTCTAGTCAATTGAATATAGGTTGAAAAGAATTTGCAAATCATTGTATTTTCTTTTTATTTACGATTTACACATCGTGCCAAAATCACTGGTTTTGGGGTTTGTACTTTTGGGTAATAAGAGTCAAGTAAAAGTAAAAATTAGTCATCCAAATAATTACTGGAGTAAGAGTTAGTAGTCAGTGAAAAAAACTACTCAAGTACTGAGTAACTGGTGAGTAACTTCTGATTTATTTAGTCACTATTTTTTTACTACTTGTACTACAACCATAGCGTGTGTGTTTGTGTGAGAGAGAGAGACCCTACTACAGCATATACTACAAAAGATGCACATTTTACAGTCACTTATGATGTTATAATAGGGCTAATGTTAGCATATGCGCAGCTGAAACATGGAAAAACATTTACAACTCACTGCAACATGTTTTCTATTGTTGGACATTTCTATTGACACAAATGACAGCACATGACATAAATGTTCTTTTTCCTAGTTTATAAGTAAATATTGATGAGTTGTGCTGGCTCGTCTGACGTCACGTCACTTTTTAGTAGTGCAAGTGTGGTCATGTGACTGCCAGGCGCCATTTAATTGGGGAAATGGAGTCAAACGTCACTTGTGACCATGCTGGCTGGAAGAAGTATTTCTAACAAGCCAAATAAATATGCATTTGCAAGCAGTAATCAGTGGATTATAAATAAATATAATGTTGATATAAAGGTAGCGATCAGAATGAAATTCAATTTAACAAAGTGAAAAGTAGCGTTTCTCCTTCAAAAAAATACTCAAGTAAAAGTAAAAAGTATGTAGTAATTTATCCAAAAAGTTACTTGAAGGTGCTGTTTGCAACTTTCTCACAGTAACATTTTTCAAAGCAAAAAATACAACAAGAATGCGACCGGCTAGCTTATGTTACCATTAGTGGTTTAACAGAACACATTTGTTTGACAAATGTCCATATTTTACACAATTATGAAGGATATGTAATAAAAAATTTTACCGGCCAGAGTAAAATGTTTGGTGTTTACGTCAGTCACTCTCCCGGTCTCGTCAACACGTATACGCAGGTAGTGCGTGCACAAAATCAGTCCAAGAGAAGCAACCAACAATTTGCAGTTATGTTGTTGTTATGATAGAATATACATTCAATGACAGTTAACACTAGCTATTCAAATTGCTATTAGCCAACAACACCTAAAGCTAATGAGCGTGCATGTGTTAGGTACGTACATAATGCGTTATTATGTACGGGAAGCCATAAGAGGGCGGGATATACTGTGTAAAATACTTAGAAAATTTGGCGCCCTCTAGTAAATGTTGCAAAAGCCCCTTGAAGTAAATGTAACAGGTTACTAATAATCATCATTTTATTAGAGTGGTTATAACTGGTTTCGTTTTTCTTGGTTGCTTTTTCCCCCGTTTATTAGTGAACAATATTACTCAAACAACTTGACTGATGAGCGGAACTTAGGACCTGGAAAAAATCATTACATTTCCATGTGGATTCAGATAGAGGTGTAAATCCAGCTATTTGTTTTCCCTTTTATTCCCATTCTAAAATGATTTTCTTACCAACTTATTTTTTAATACATTTTTTTAAATGACATTTCAAAATGAATGCATTAGCTCAAGATGTGTATCCTCTACACATGTACATACAGTACTATACAATATGGTGCTGATTAGGATTGTCTGTTTACTATTACTATAGGGCAGCACGGTGGCACAGGACTTAGTGCATGTGCCTCACAATACAAAGGTCCTGAGTAGTCCTGGGTTCAATCCCGGGCTCTGGATCTTTCTGTGTGGAGTTTGCATGTTCTCCCCGTGACTGCATAGGTTCCTTCCGGGTACTCCGGCTTCCTCCCACCTCCAAAAACATACACCTGGGGATAGGTTGATTGGCAATACTAAATTGGCCCTAGTGTGTGAATGTGAGTGTGAATGTTGTCTATCTATCTGTGTTGGCCCTGTGATGAGGTGGCGACTTGTCCAGGGTGTACCCCGCCTTCCGCCTGAATGCAGCTGAGATAGGCTCCAGCACCCCCCGCGACCCCAAAAGGGACAAGCGGTAGAAAATGGATGAATGGATGTTTACTATTATCTTCTCTAAGAATGCTCCAAAAGCAGGACATGTGTGTTGTATCTTAGTGTTATTCACATTTCATTTACATGCTCGTGTGTGCTTTTATGCTACTACAGGGGTGTCCAAAGTGCGGCCCGGGGGCCATTTGCGGCCCGCAACATATTCTGCAAAAATTGCAAAATTGATAATATTGCAAAAATTTCAAAAAACATTTAAAAAAAAGTGGAATGAGGTGAAATCTAACAAGAAAAAGTTGCAATGTTGACACAAAGCTGCCATGCAGGCTGTTTTTTTTCTTTTGTCTTTGTTTCTTTTTCTTTTTTTTGCCATTGCTAAAAAATTTTTTTTAAAAAAGACTAAAAATCTATGTTATAATGAATTATTACTTAAAAAATATCACTTTAAAATGTTTTATGTGGAAAAAATATTGCATATATTGTGTGGTTGCCATAAAAAAAACATCAAAGTTTTATTTGACAAAAGAGCATAATACAAACAAAATAATACTTCAAACGTAAAATTGACAGATATATCTGAAGTTGATCTCGTAATTTAAGTGTTAAAAGTAAAAAAAACCTAATAAAAATGTATCACTTTATGAGTGGGGCACCTTTTGGATCCCAAATATATTTAGTAGGATTTTATTTAACATTTCACTGTGATTACTCAAAAATATTAAAGAATTAAAATCAATGGTGTCCTGCATTATTGATCTTTTAGGGCTCTAATTACTAAATACTGCATATTTCAGTTTTACTATAAAAAACAAAGTTGTCTTTGACAGAAAAGGCATAAAACCTTTTTTTTTTTTTTTTACTTTATATCAACCTGAAGTTGATATAGAGATTTACTGTAAGCGTTAAATAAAAAAAATAAAAAATTTGACTTATTTTTTACATTTTAATGACTGAGACCCTTTATGGTCCCCGGGAGCCCTAAAGGTAAAAAAAAATCCATATATTTTGTTAAGGTTTGAAAATGAAAAATATCAAAATGGCCCCCCGCATGCTTAAAATTTTTCCATGTACGGCCCTCAGTGGAAAAAGTTTGGACACCCCTGTGCTACTATAAGATGGGAATTAGTGTGAATACCGCACATTAACATGTGGCCAAATTTGGCCCAGGAATTACACCATACTTGCCCCCGAGTTCAGTTCAAACATTTTTGCAGCAAATTCCTAAAAACAAAAGAGTGCTCCTGTTGTACAGAGGAACTTGGACCACTGTAAACACATTGACAGATCCTTGCATTGACATTGTAACCTTGCTAGCAAACATAAAACACTGGGGTTCAATCTTGTTATTTACATAACTGAGGTGTTCCTCAAGGCACCCCTTTAGGTCCTCTACTTTTTGACAGTTACAATTAGTCATTTGTTCAACTTCTTTAGTTATACTAGTGGTGTTCCTCATGGTTCCATTTTAGGTCCTCTCTTTTTCATCATTCGGGCTATTCAACTGGTGGCCCGCGGGTTTAGTTAAAAAAAAATCTGTGAGACATTTTTGCAGAAGGTCTTTCAAAACAGCAAAGCGCTTCTGTAACTCTGACAAAATAAAGACCAAAATTGTCTACCATAGATGACGCTGGTTCTCCGGAGTACACAAAATAAGACTATGGTAGTCCGGCACCCCAGTCTTTAACTTTCTAGAAATGTGGCGCCCAAAACAATTTAGTTGAAATTCCCTGTCTTAATGTCTGCTACGACAGGACCAGACTTCCAAGTGTGTCATATTGTCGCGCAAAGGATAACACACATTCAGCACGCATGCTAAATAGGTAGATACTAAGATTTCCTGCCCGTCTGCATGAAAATTAGCAACTGGATGCTAAATGTGTATCTTCCCTTCTCTATTCCCCTCATTTCTTTTCTCCAACCATCAATCTTCCATCATCTTTTCCCATCTCTCTTTTCCGCTTTCTCTGTTTTTCGGCCCTTTGTTCTTTATTCAGACATGCTGCGCGCTCGGCAAGAAGCGTTGGCTGCGGCGGTGAGGAATCCGGCGGCCTTAGAAGCTCACCTGCCCACGGGAGGCAGCTCCTCGTCATCCAGCCAGAGACGCAAGCAGGGCCTACCACAGCACCGGGACGCACATTACACTGACAGGTGAGGAATGGCGTGCAAACACTTGCGGGCCCCGGTTTGCAATACTTTTCATGACTCATTAATAAAGGCTGACACTGGCGTGCTCCGCACAGTTGATGTGAGAGCACGTAAATGTGGAAATAACTGAAAAAAAGTAGGTCGTCTTCCTGGGAAAGATCTGATCATATATTTAGATTTGTATGCACGTTGACTCTATGCGAGGGATCTACATAACCTCTTGCCTAAAACTCTGGTGCCGCTCGGCTGCATGCGCGGCTTTGCCTCCTTCCTTTACTACCCCCACCGCTGGCCCCTGAGCCTCCCAAACAAAGCCGGGGGCAGCGGGAGTGGGCGGATAATTGCTTGTCGATTATTTATGTGGCGCGGGGAGAGGCGGGGGATCGATAATGGGCCGGCGGTGCGGCAGCAGGGGAGGGAGGTGGGGGGAGTGTTTGTGCGAGGAGGGGAGAGGGTGGGGATATGAGCAGGAAGCGGAGCGGCCTCCTGGTGTTGTGATGCAGCTCTGGGAGGTTGTGTGTGCATGTGTTGCTGGGGGTTTGTGTGCGTTGTATTTTTTTTGGTCGACTTTGTGTGAATATGTCTTCTAATTTGCATGTGTGTGTGTGTGTGTGTGTGCGGGGCCCACAGTGCAGTCAGCCACGGCTGTTCTTCGCCAGTATACACAAAGCAGGGTAATTAGCCACACAAGGCCGGGGAGGGTTAACTATAGACCTCACCTCCACACACCCTGCACCTCCCACCTGCCTCCTCTTTAACCCCTTCACTCACCACACACAGTTTTTGGAGTGAGTATAATGGAAGGGGACTAATAGAGAAAATATGCTCAAGGACTCTTGCCTTTAATTGTGCCTTTGTTCAAATGAGTGAATGGAGGGAGAAAGGGGACAAGAAGTAAGTTGACAATGTGCCACCTGTATTTACTCTTGTACCCATGCATCCATCCATTTTCTGCCGCTCGTCCCTTTTTGGGGTCGCGGGGGTGCTGGTGCCTATCTCAGCTGCATTTGGGCGGAAGGCGGGGTACACCCTGGACAAGTCGCCACCTCATCACAGGGCCAACACAGATAGATAGACAACATTCACACTCACATTCACACACTAGGGCCAATTTAGTGTTGTCAATCAACCTATCCCCAGGTGCATGTTTTTGGAGGTGGGAGGAAGCCGGAGTACCCGGAGGGAACCCACGCAGTCACGGGGAGAACATGCAAACTCCACAAAGAAAAACCCCGAGCCCACATACACTAACCCCTGTGTCACCGTGCTGCTCTCTTGTACCCAATTGGAGCAAAATACACGCATGTGCTCAAATACGGTACTGAGTTTGTATATTTTGAAGATGGAGCTTAATGCTGTCAATTCGCACCACCTACTTACTACATGGTACGTACGCAACCTAGACATTTTCAAATTGTATTAGTATTCTTCTCTGTTAATGGCAACAGTTTACTGTATATCCTTAAAGGCCTACTGAAATGAATTTTTTTTTTATTTAAACGGGGATAGCAGATCCATTCTATGTGTCATACTTGATCATTTAACGATATTGCCATATTTTTGCTGAAAGGATTTAGTAGAGAACATCGACGATAAAGTTCGCAACTTTTGGTTGCTGATAAAAAAAGCCTTGCCTGTACCGGAAGTAGCGTGACGTCACAAGTTGAAAGGCTCCTCACATTTCCCCATTGTTTACACCAGCAGCGAGAGCGATTCGGATCGAGAAAGCGACAATTACCCCATTAATTTGAGCGAGGATGAAAGATTTGTGGATGAGGAACTTGAGAGTGAAGGACTAGAGTGCAGTGCAGGATGTATCTTTTTTCGCTCTGACTGTAACTTAGGTACAAGGGCTCATTGGATTCCACACTTTCTCCTTTTTCTATTGTGGATCACAGATTTGTATTTTAAACCACCTCGGATACTATATCCTCTTGAAAATGAGAGTCGAGAACACGAAATGGACATTCACAGTGACTTTTATCTCCACGACAATACATCGGCGAAGCTCTTTAGCTACGGAGCTAACGTGATAGCATCGGGCTTAAATGCAGATAGAAACAAAAGAAATAAACCCCTGACTGGAAGGATAGACAGAAAATCAACAATACTATTAAACCATGGACATGTAAATACACGGTTAATGCTTTCCAGCCTGGCGAAGCTTAACAATGCTGTTGCTAACGACGCTATTGAAGCTAACTTAGCAACGGGACCTCACAGAGCTATGCTAAAAACATTAGCGCTCCACCTACGCCAGCCAGCCCTCATCTGCTCATCAACACCCGTGCTCACCTGCGTTCCAACGATCGACGGAGCGACGAAGGACTTCACCCGATCATAGATGCGGTCGGCGGCCCGGAGACGGAGGAAGTCAAGGTGAGGTCGGCGGCTAGCGCGTCTGCTATCCTTCTCAAAGTCCTCCTGGTTGTGTTGCTGTAGTCCGCCGCTAATACACCGATCCCACCTACAGCTTTCTTCTTTGCAGTCTTCATTGTTCATTAAACAAATTGCAAGAGAGTCACCAACACAGATGTCCAGATTACTGTGGAATTTTGCGATGAAAACCGAGCTTTTTGTATTGGATACAATGGTGTACCTATACTTCCGATTCAACGATTGACGTCACGCGCATACGTCATCATATATAGACGTTTTCAACCGGAAGTTTAGCGGGAAATTTAAAATTGCACTTTATAAGTTAACCCGGCCGTATTGGCATGTATTGCAATGTTAAGATTTCATCATTGATATATAAACTATCAGACTGCGTGGTCGGTAGTAGTGGGTTTCAGTAGGCCTTTAAATAGTCAACTTTGCTCTAGATCAGGGGTCAACTAGTTTTCATTGAGCGCCACTTGTAACAGTGAATATATTTATAAACATAAATGTATAATCGTCCCATGATATTACACAATTGCCTACGCATTTGAGTGTTATATTCTTTTTTTTTTTACATAAAATTGAAAAGCCAAACTGATATTTAAGTGTTTATTTTTCTTAACAAAAAAAGGGTGATATACCACATTGCACTTCGAGGTTAGCAGCTTCACTGTATCACTTTTTTTTAAAAAAGCCTTTTCTATACACATTTGTTTCCAAAATTACCTTATTTTCTGGGTTATAGAGCGCATCCACCAAATTTTAAAAAATAAATAAATATGTTTACACCGGATATAAGCTGCAGATACTGTATATACCGGTACAAAATATTTTATACATGTTTATTTACATAGCTTAATTGTTTCCAAACGGTGCCTGCCATACGCTAGTAAAATGGTTGATCAAAGGTTAGTTGTGAAGTCTAGTTTCCCAATCAGCTATACAGACTCAACAACTCAATGGTGACGTTTTGGTGAATTTACGAAACTGAAACAATACAAAAACAATGCCATTGTAAGTTAATATTACTAACACAGACACTTGTAAACTTGTTAGCATATTCACTAATGCTAACTACGCTAGCTTGATTACATTTTCTTTACTCATGGTTCCGATGCAAATCTCGTTGCAGCTATGCTATCCGAGACATTGACCGTAACAACAAAGTGTCTGCCTTATGCTGAACACAGATAAAACTGTCACAATGTATGTACAAACCAAATCAAAGTGTTCTTCCAAACATATATGTGAATAGTTACATGATCAATGTTAAGAAAGTTAAATACATTGGCGTGATACTGGATCCTGTACTAAATTTTAAAAATCGTGTTAAAAAGGTACGTCATGTTCTGAAATATATGTCTATCAATAGAAGCAGCTAAATAATTGTTTTCAATGCAATGATGATATCACATAGTTTGTACTGTATGTCATCATGGTCTCAAGCCAAACAGACCATTTTAAATAATATCAGATCATTACATAATCAAGCACTGATAATCATTGATAAAAAGCCTTGGCGATACCACCATTGTCACATCCTTGAAAAATACAGTATACTTAAGTTTTGAAAACTTGATCAGGTACTCCAAAATCCGCCTGGTACTTAGGATCCTAAATGATGCTGCTCCTCCCCCCTTAAAAATATACGTACAGCTACGCTCTCAACTAATAGGCAGAGTGTTAAGGTCTGTATCCAGGGGTGACTGTAATGTTACAAAAAAAAAGGGACAAGCGTTAGAAAATGGATAGATGGTATTTAGAATGTAGTAAACAGGTTTTTTATGCTCTAGCTGTGAAAATATTTGATAATATAATGAATAATTCCTACGTCTACGAAATTACTTTACCACAGTCAAGCCCAGAACCAATTAACGTTAAACAAGGATTGACTGTGTATGATATTATATTTGTTGCATTGTTAAATAGATGTTAAAGTTGAAAAGATATGCATTTGCTTGCAGCATATGTGTTTTTCCGTCAGAATAAAAAAATGAATACAATTTCATAAGAAAAGGTAAAGTACTTTACTTTCATGCTTTCGCGGGCCACAGGAATGATGTGGTGGGCCACATCTGGCCTCCAGGCCTTGAGTTTGACACCTGTGGGTTAGCCAGTCCAGGGAATCAGCCCAAATGCAGCACCACCAGTTCGCATCACACAAAGCCGTAGCCAGCCTCCGCGCCATGCAGCCACAAACGTTCAAACAAATATTTATTCATTAAAATATGAAGAAGCTGCTGATGCTGTGTTTGACTTTACAAATCCAGCGATCAAGCATTACCTTACCACAGACAAAGTTGTAGTCTGTGTGCAACCTATACAACAATAATAAATTAACATTTAACGTCACTTTTACCTTGCTTGAAGACTTTTGTTGGCAAAGATGGTGACAAGCAGAGAGGGATGTGAAAGGGGAAGGCCAAGCCTTTTTCTTACTTTGCTATGAGGTTTTTTTTTATTCAATAGTGTTTGTCACCTTTATCAAAATCCTGACACTTGCGACCTCCTTTGGCCCTGTCGTTCTGAAAATAAAAAGTCAGCAACATGTGAGATTCTGTGTTTGGCTACTGACTCCTAAGAATGATACTGATTTAATGATAGTTTGTTTGGACGTGGGTAACCGAGATGACAAAAACCAAATACCACAAAAAGTGGGGCTTCCGAAAGCCGAGGTTCCACTATATATAATTTTATTGTTTATACTTATAGCCCAACTTCCACACACTGTCTCAAGTTGAAGAATCGGAGGAGAGAGAATAGTGTTTTGTCCCCATACTTTTGTCCATGTCGTGAACCTATATTAAAGCAGCACAAAGACAAAAGGAGAAGCACATTTTGGTCGGATCCAAAAGTGGAATAAGTGCAAACTACAGCGAGAATTAAAATAGAGAAAATTGCCGGAATGAAAAGCAAGCGGCTGACGAAGCACGTCGAGGCGACTAACTCCATCCCTAACTCTCTCTATGGCTCACCTTTCCTTCGACCCCTCATCATTGATTATCTTGGGCCCATTAGGGCCCATTGTTAAAAACAAATCATTAGGGCCGCTCAATGGGCTTAGAGCCTGGCGCTCCATTTGTCTGGCCTTAAACGGCGCTAAGCTCACCGAGCATCTGCCAACCAAATAGGGAGGGATGGAGGAAAAATACAGAGAGGAAGGAAGTACAAAACATGGGAGCTTAAAATGGGGATGAAGAGAAGGAAGCAAGAGAAAAAAGCGTAGAAAGCGAGAGAACGATGTGATGGAGAGAGAAAGAGAGAGAGAGAGAGAGAAAGAGAGAGAGATGAAGCAAGATAGGGAGTGAGGCGATGGAGAGAGTGTGAGATAAGGGAAGGGAGGGAGGGTCGGCGAGCGAGGAGGGAGCCTCATCCATTTTAATGAGCTTCCTGTGTAAATGTGTTCCTGCGGAGAAGGAGCCGAAGGCGGCCGCGCGGCGCTCCTAATCCCCCCCACGCTCCCGTCATTAAGGGCAGTCCTGTCACACACACACATGCGCGCACACACAAAACGCGCACACACCTCGCCTGGGCTGCTTCAGGACAGGAACGCTGTCGCCACTCTGACAGGTCGTCACACACGAGTGAATTTCCCAGAAGCCCTTGGCCTCACTGGCGGCACAGCGAGACACACACACACACACACACACACACACGCACACACACAACGAGCACAGCTCTGCGTTGTTATGAGTCCACCTTACATTTGTGTTATGTATAGAAAAGCTAAAGAGAAAACTTAGCCACTTCTCCCTCTAAATGACATTCTAAAAAAAGAGGGAGAGAATAAGAGATGGAGGAAGGGAGCGGAGGGGAGTGTCGGGCGCGCTCCTTTCCCGCCTCCTCTCCCTGGCTCTCCGTGATTAGGCCTAATTATGGTGGCGCAGACGCCTGGCAGCCTCAGTCATGCAGCTTTAATTGACCGTTATTCATCTGTGGCCTAACGCTCGGCAACGGTAGGCGGTGCAAAGAGATGGAGGGAATAGAAAAGGGAACATCAGAGAGACGGCGGTTGATTGGGTGGGGGTCTGGCGTGCGGGGAGGAGCTGACCGCGGGTGGGGGTCGATGGCGGTCCTTGCGTGAGCCGCGGCGTGGCCTCGTGGAGCTGCGCGTCGCGAGGCTAATTGCTTGCCCTGAGGGATTAAACCAGGTGATTACACACTGGGCGGTGTAATTACATAAGAAGCGGCTAGTGGGGCCCCCAGCTCGCGGCCCCGGGGTCACGCGCCACAGCCCTCACCCGAGATTAATTGGAGCTGCCACTGGAGTGCAAGGCGCCGCCGGAGAGAGCGGTTATACGATTAGCATTAACATTTCAGCGGCAAAGGCGATCGATGAATGGTTTTTAGTCCCTCCCCTTCTGCTCACACACACACACGCACACACACACACCAAAACCTCCAACCACATCTCCTTGTCCCAGCATGCAAGGCTTTCTCAGCTGCTATCTCGCCACTTAGCCAAGCGAGAGACAAGCAGGCGCTAGCTAATTTGAACATGGTTACAAAACAATATTTGCAGTTTGCACGCGTCCAGTCAACGCCTTCCACTTTGCTTCCTTTTCCCTCATAAGGACGGAAAGACAGCAGAGACCAAGGTTACAGGCTATGACGCTATAAGCTATTATTTTAGCCACCTCACAGGCTCGCACATTTTGACACAGTCAAGAGGTCAAGGTGCTGAAGTCTCATTATTCTGTCAGCTTTTGTGAAAACATGTCCCCCGCCTTGTGAACATGTGCAAATAACAGTGCGAAAAATGCATCAGGGAAGGTGAGAGCGCATAAGAAGGGCATGATCAACACCTATTTTTCATTAAAGATGCAGAGAAGTACAGAAAAAAAAGATGGTTTGGCTAGCAAAAAAAAAAACAGTAGGAGAAAGGTGAGAGGCGCCTTTCCCCCCCTTGACGAGGACAAAGGACGAGGGAGATAATGGAGAGGCCTTTTCAGAAGTTGAGGTTGCGGGACGCTCCATCTTTTCACCAGCCTCAATGCGGCCCGGAGAGCGGGTGGGAGGGAGCGAAAGGGGGCATAAAAGGGGTGGAGGACAAGGGGGGGACGAGGAGAAGAGAGGCGGGATGAGTGTTAATTAGAAGGTCCTTCAGCCCGTGGCCCCGGTCAAGATGCAGGGGCCGCCCCAGCTGTCAGAGCATGACACACTGGCATTGTGCATTCAGCCCTCATTATGTGTGTGGTTGTGGAGTTGTGTGTGTGTGTGTGTGTGTGTGTGTGTAAGAGGCGGCAGTGGAGGGTACAGCAATGGCCAGCGGTGCTTGCTGCAGCGTGACAAGACTGATGAGGCACTGAGGCAACGTAGGGGCCTCTGGAAGACGGCTGATAAAAATACAGCATACACAAAGATGTGGCAGCGCGCGCACACAAGGATAAATGGGGGGAAAATGGTATTATGGTCGTTGAAATAAATGCAAGTAACCTGAAAATAATTAAATGTTTCCATATTTGCTTGCACAGGGAACTGTCCCAACCTCCACCTCTACTATCACCTCCAACTGCCCCTCACATCGCTTTAGGACCTCACCTGCGGCCTCCTTTCCTGGGCCTGCCCTCAGCTCTCTGTCAGACCCCCGGTGAGTCACTGGCTATGTGCACATGGACACAATTAATTGGATTGAAGGCCTAACCGGAATGAAAATTCTTCATGTAAACGCGCCATTTGGAATATTCTTACCCAATCATACTTGTTTGGATCAAAATTTCATTCCGATCGGGACGGGTGGTTTATGCCGATTGTAGCGCATGTAAACGCTTCTGCCAAAGTCTAGGTCAAAATGATCCTTACTGCACATGTCTGTGACGTCAGCTATACTTTGGTGGTGGAGGGGGGACTAAACTTAATAGTTTTGGAATGAAGCGATTGTCCTGCTGCTGTCTTCCCCCATTCAGAAGTAGCGTTAAAAAATGTTGAGTTTGTTGCTTTAAAACAAGACAAAAACAAAAGTATGGTCTGGAGTGTCATGTGTCAATGTAACAATAAAAGGAGGGATCCCGTTGTTGTCTCAACAAACTGTTTTATTCTCAACCTTACAGCTACTCCAAGTGTTAACTGGTAGTCTCAGGCAAATACACAGAATGTGGTAACATGAAGGCGCGCCCTGATGACATCACTTTTGCGACTACAGATACTACGACAACCCGTACATATCACAACATGGAGTGCACAGAACAGCTTTGTTTCAAAAAGAGAGGTAAAACAAAAGTAGCGAACAGAAGGAAAAAATTATAAATAAATAACATGTCAACATCATACACGCAGAAATGCACAGATTCGTGTTTGTTTACAGCGGAAGTCACTGCTTTTTCTTCTTCTACTTCCGTTTACGCATGTCAAAATAATGTATTCCAATTTAAAGTGTGATACTTGATAACGTACTTCATAATCGAATAATTTTTTCAGCGTCCATGTACACAGTAACATTCTAATCCCAATTATGATCAGATTAAATACATTTGTTTACAGGAATTTGATGCACCTGAGATTAGGTTGACCACAATGCATTGCAGGATGAATGTCACAATCTCGCCATCATAAAGCATTTTCTAGCTGTACAGCAATGTTTATAGTAGGGATGTATATCGTTCGGATTTTATTGATACCGATACCAATATATATGTTTATTGGTGAGACCGATACTCTTATCGATACAATATGTAATTGGTGTAAATAAAGATGTTTTTTAATTAGAATTTTTATTAGCACAAGAGGTTACACACCACCAACATCATGTAACATCTTACAGCAGGGAAGTCTTTTATCAACTCTTAAACAAGTCAACTATTTTACAGTGCAAGGTGCAATGCAAGACCACACAGATACATCAGTTTCTATTCATTACAATTACACTTAGCTGGAAATAATAATTGTGTATGATATTCATGTGCAATGCATAGACCTTTTACATGATATATTATATGAAATGTATAATACAAATCAATACAATCAATTAGCATGTTATGTGGGTGTGCATTTAAGTGTGGTGTGTTTTGATGCCACGCAACTATAGTGACTTGTCTGTTGATGCTATCTTGCTTATTATACTACTTAAATGTTTCACTTTTTTGAGTGGGTTGATATTAACCTGCGGATTGCTGGATCACTCTGAAGACGGCTAATGAAGTGTGGTAGCGGCGGTCGTCAGTAAAGCATATTTACTTCAAACTGACACTAACCACGTGTGACTTTGAGGGACTTTTGAGTAGGATATATCGTTGTGATACAAACGTTGGTGTGCTGTTGCTTCCTTATTTGTGATTATTCCAAAATGATTATCAGATCCTACTCAAGTTTTTTTGTGACAGCGTGTATCTAATATTGTGGTCCTGTCGGTGTATACAGTAGTACTTCAACTTATTTGGTTCAATGACCAAGCTTGTAACTCGAAACGCTTGTATTTCAAATCAATGTCAAGGAAAGGAATTCAAATCAATTTAATCTGTTTGTAACATGCTTTTAAAAAAGAAAAAACAGATAGGAAATATTGTACGAGAAAAAAAACCAATAGAATGTACTTGTACAATGCACTTCTACAGTAGTTTTAAGATGTAATAATAATGTACAGCATTTACCTTGGAAAGTAGATTTCTACGGTATCTGCTTCAAGCTGTTTCTCCGTTAAAACTCACCATCTGCAGCTTTTCCATATTTTCTTGGATAAATATCAGCTGAATAGATTTTATTTTTACTCCCATAGCTGGCCTTATGACTCCTCCTGCTGCAGACTAGCAGTGCTACACTCGCTATGTTGGCTGCACTGTTGGTCATGTTTTTGGTGGTTTATGTCTTTAATTCAATGAATATCATCCGCTCCTTCTCCTCTTTTTACACTCACTTTCTTCATTCCCATGGTTGAAAAACAAAGTTAAGTCCATCTCTAGCTATAAGCTGATGCTAGCAAGTAAAACCAGATTTTGGGGCGGATCTTACGGGGTTCATTTTAACAATTTGCTACGCCAACAAGCAGAATAGAGGCTCATAACTCAAATTTTCAAACTTAAAGCACCTGCTCGTGAGCCGAGCTACCACTGTATTATTATGCTTATGTCATTTACCACAGTTAAAAAATAAGTATGACCCATTTCTGTTTTTAAAGCTTTTTGTATTTTCTATACCAGGTTATGGTTTCCTCCAACCAGCTCAAGCTGAAATCTTTGTGCGGCAACAAGAAATGTTGAGGAAGCAGAATCTGGCCAGGTGTGTGTTAACGTTTAGAACGTTCATGTGTTTGTGTTATGTGTTGTAGAACGTGTGAAGTTGACACGACAGAGTGTGTTTGTGTGCCTCAGACTTGAGATGTCGGCCGAGCTACTGAGACAGAAAGAGTTGGAAAGTCTCCACCAGCGACAGCAGCAACAATTGCTGACCTCTGACCCGCTGATCGCTCTATCCGCCGGGCTACCAGCGGACCACCCGGCCCTGAGGAGCCTTCACGACATCCCCGAGGGCCATCCGCTCCGAGAGGAACTGGCCCGTCGCTCTAACGCCATGCTAGTGCTCCGCCATGGGGCGGCAGCACCCCTCCTGAGCCTCAACCAGCATCAGCAACAAGCAAGGACATCGTCCACCCACAAAGACACCCAAGCGCAGAGCTCCACGGCCAGCTCAGACACTGAATCCAGGAAAGCCCCCCGTCGGGGCCCTCACACCGAGCTCCGCGCTGTGGATCACAAACGAAGGCGGGAGGACAGAGGAAGCGAAGGAGACAGGGAAGATGAGGACGACGCCAGGGAGTCGGACAGTGAAACGGAAACGTGTGACGAGAGGCAGGAGAGCGCTGGTGCCAAGTCCAGGAGGAAACACAGACACAGGAGGAGAGACGGGGGAAGCAAGGAGAGAAACGGCAAGGGAGAGTTTGACGGCGCCAAGGAGACCCGAGACCACTCAGGCCGGCTGAGTGCACCTTGTAGCTCTGCCGGCACCGACTCGCCCAGTCACCACCTCTTCTCGTCTGGACTGGGAAAGTCGGATGTCAAATTCCAGCTTCCACCTGGATTCATGCCACCTCTGCCTGCTCTTCAGGGACAATCGTTGCCCTTTGGATTCCCCTACATCAACCCTTACTTCCACATGGGTGAGCGGCTGTCTCTCTCACTCTGACTGACACACACACAAACACACACACACACTTTCTCTCTCAGACAAACGCACAGGCAACATGTGAAACCCATTAGCATCACTTTGTTAGAGGCCCTGCTTCTGACCCAAATGTGACCCTAAATACAGCACGCCAACAGCATAGCCACGCTGGCAGATAGGACGCGGTGGTCAGGGTCTCAAGACCCTCATGAGAAATGTCATTCCTACCCAAGACCCAAGCTTTGTAAAATATATTGTGTATTTGAAGAAACCTGTACTTAATGAACAAAAACAAACTCCTTTTTACACATACTCTGTAACTCTGCATTTGTCCAATGTAATAAATGTCATATGTCACAAACAACGTAACATTAGGAGTGGAACAGGAGGACAAAAACTTTAACAACATTTGCATAGCCAAGCTACAGTGCTAACATTACAATCACATTGTAACATCTTGCTTGGTCAGGGATTATTAAACTGTGGTACGTGTACCAATAGTGGTACGCGGGCTCCACCTGGTGGTACATCAAAGAATCACTTGATTAAATATTCGAACAGTGTTACTGTTCAAACTTTGTGTAATGTTACAGTTGCCAAAAATATTAAATACACTTATTTAAAAAAAAAACCTCTGCCTTTTTATTAATGAATATTTACGCCTATTACGCTACTGTTTTAATGTTGGTCATTTGTGGTGGTACTTGGTGGAAAAAGTTTGAAAACCACTGTGCTGGGTTATTCTACTGACTGAAGAAAAACAACATGATCAAATTTACAGCACCAACATCCTTCGCTTTATTCTAAAATGTGCAGTGAAGTCTGATTTTGGGGGTATATTTTTGAAAAATTTCCCTTGTGAATCAATAAAGTTTGTCTAAGTCTACACAGGACGGGCTCATCTAGCTAGATGCCGGTTCATGCCCATTAGGAAGGAGCGATTTCATTTATGATTTTTGCTGCTCATAAACAGGCTGTAAGGATGCATATTAGTGTTTTAACATAATTTCAAAAATACATTTTGCATAAAACTAAGAGACATTGTCACAATATTAAAAACAGTCCATGCACACAACATTAGACTCAAATCCCAAATGTATCTTTTATTTTTTACTCTTAACAAGCATCTGTTCTCAATGCGACTATTACTATTGTGTACAATTGTCGACCTACAGCCTCTGTGTTTTGTATTGATTTACCGTTTTTGCAACCCGCTGCTGCTCTCAGGCTCTATGGGAGGTCTTTTCATGGACGGAGAGGACGCGGCCTCAGCAAACCCTGTGGAGGACATCAGCAAGTGGAGCGTGGAGGACGTGTGCGGCTTCATAAGCAGCCTGGCCGGATGTGCTGAATACGCACAGGTGAGATAACTGTAAGGACAACAAGAGGAGAGAGAGGAGACATTGAGGACAGGGGCGGGCTGACCAATAACATCTAAGTAATTAGTGAGCACCTTATATGGTCATTATGGTACAGAAGCTTCCTGCTGCAGGGATCAGTGTGGAAGATGCATTAGAAAGTGTGTTTGATAAATGTGTGTGTGTGTGTGTGTGGTCATTGAATCATTCCGGATGTGTGTGTATGTGTCAAGTGTGTGTAAGTGTACACGCGTTTCCTTTGTTGTGTGTTTTACACCCCAGTTCAATATTAAAGAATACATACTACTGTACTATAATATTGATAGGTATGAATATAATTTAACTTGTAAAGAACGGTGTAAAAACAAGTTAAATCAGTGCGAAAATTTAGTATGTTCAGTTTATTTTAAAGTACAAAGAATCATATGTGGTAACTTTCACATAAGTCCAAATGTATGCCACAAGCTACGCTATAATTCGATCCACGTTACTTTTCCTATCCAACCAGCTGAGAAATATTATTTTTCATTCCAATTTCTCCTTGATTGTATGTATATATATATATACACACACACAAAATGGCTATGTAGTAATAATAATGTTAATACAGTTTGGGACTAATTTCAAGATACTTGGAAGATGTTTCAATAAATGTCAATTTCAATTGTAACGGAATTTAACTTGTAAATAAGATACATGTGTTGCATTAAAAAGACAACAACCAAAAAATATATATATATATGGTACACAAGTGAATATGATTAGATTTAACAGACATACAAGCATCTGAATATGTCTAATGTAATTATTCTAGTTCAATTAATATTGCTTATAAATCAGAATCAGATTTAAGTTTTTTCAACTTTGTATGATGTCATATACTTGTGGGTTATTACTTAATTATTACAACTTTAATAAAAACACAATGAGAAAACAGGACGGAGCACCTCACATAACACTATGTTCCAGAACTGTGCAAGTGGCTAAAGTATACTATATCTAAAAGTAAAACGTTATACCATCAAGTAATTGTACAACAAGACTGGGATCTACTTACTTTTCATATTGCTAAACTTGAATGCACCTCTAATAATAAATCATCATTGGAACGCTTTGAGTTGGGATTATTTACTATTCCCAGTGGTAAAATAATAACAGGGACATTATGAACTGGATTTATCAAAACAGAAGAACTAGGAAAAAAGGACCTCTTTTTGTTTGTGTGACTGAGTTCACGTGTAGGTTTTGTGTGCGTCTGCGTGTGTGTGTGTGTGCATGTGTGACTGTGGCTGAAGTGGTTGTGTCTCTGCCAGGTGTTCCAGGATCAGTCTATTGATGGAGAGACTTTACCTCTTCTCACTGACGAGCACCTGCTAGCCACCATGGGACTAAAGCTGGGCCCTGCCCTCAAGATTCGCTCGCAGGTACACAACCTGCAGACCTGTGTGTGTGTGTGAGTGTGTGTATGACAGTAGGCCTAAAACAGTGTAGCTTAGATTCCCTAAAAATAGCCTGCCCCCAAAACAAAGCTCTCTCTCTCTCTGTGTTGAAATGAAATTGTACCAAGCAGGTTTCCAACATCAAATTTGCTGAGTCAGGTTTACACCTTTCATCCAATTAGGTGGCCCGACGCATCGGCAGGCTATTCTACATGACCGGAGTCCCGCTGGCGTTCCCGTTGCCGCCTTCTGCCACTCTGCGCCCCTCGGAACGAGACGGCGACCTCTCGGCCGCGCCTGCCGACACCGCCGCCTTGCCACTGTCCTTGCTCCAGAGACCCGCCTCCACGAGCAGTAGCTCCTCTCCATACAGCGGGCCCACCCCGGGGGGTTCCTCTCCCAAGCAGGAGAACGGGAATGGCTCAGCAGTGGTGGGAAGATAGAG
Source organism: Entelurus aequoreus (assembly GCF_033978785.1). NCBI lineage: Eukaryota > Metazoa > Chordata > Actinopteri > Syngnathiformes > Syngnathidae > Entelurus > Entelurus aequoreus. The sequence continues at coordinate 66,335,698 of NC_084737.1, forward strand.
GACAGAAAGGCTCCATGTTGGCCAGATTGACACAGAGAGAAGAGAATGGACTCCCAGACCTTTAAAGACGGAATTGGTGGGTCAGGAAATAGTATGGAGGACGACAGCCAATCAGCTGGTGAGTTCCTGGATGGTGACTGACCTAGCAGAATCCAAAGAAGTGTTGGGAGACAGCTGCTCACAGACAGCACGCCAAAAAGAGGGAGGCGCAGACGCCACATTCTTACAAAAGCCGTCCTTCCTTTTTCCTGGAATGCTTTTTCACCTTCTTTTCTCCATTCTCTACACCGCACGTCCTGAACAACCCAGGAATAAAACTCATCTCATCTTCTTCCTCATCCTCCTCCAGCGGCAATGAGCTATCGTCGTCTTGGAGGCTTGAGCGACGCCACGCTTAACCAGCTCCGTCTTATCGCAGCAACTATGCATTCCACTGTCCCGATACCAAAGATTACCGGATGTGTGGAATTGGAACCATGTTTCTGCTTCTGTTTGCATGAAGGCTGTGGAGCGAGAAGAGGAATTAATTCTAGAAGGCCAGTGCCTCAACATCAAGCAGTGGGTGCTACCAAGCAGTGTTATTAGGACCACCCTGACGCACACATAAACACACATATACATATTACGTATGCACATTACTGGGGGAAACAAAGGATTGATAATTAAGGAAAAGTCATGTTATGAAAAACATTTTTTTAAATTGTATTACTTAATGTGGTATATTATGAATGAATACTACAATACATATAAAAAATAGTCCTAAATATTTCCTTAAGAGTTTGTGTTATAAAAAAATAAGACTCAAGTTTTAATTTATTGGGAATACAAATGTTAACCCTACAAGACAAAAAACAGTTCTTAATTTTGCATTAAAAAAAAAGTTTTAAAATTACAATTTTTTTTTTTTTTCATGTCATATCGTGAGGAAAATGGTAAAGAATTTCCAGGAATCAAGTCATAATTGAACAAATAAAACAAACAAAAAAATATTATTCAGAAAACCGTTGGGCTTTTTGGAGAGTTGAGTTGTAATTTTACAAAATTACAAAAATAAATATTGTAATATTACAAAATAAAATAAAATAATAAATACATCTAAATTTTAATTTCTTTTTTTTTTAAATTACAAAAAAAAAGGCATTTTCTGAGAATTAGTTTCTAATATTATGAGCATAAGGGGCAATATTATGATGAATAAGTGTAATATTATGAATGTGTATAAAGTGGAAAAAGTTGTACTTTAAGAAACATGAGGCTTTCTGAGAATCAGTTTGTAATTTTACAAGGGAAAAAACTGATATTGAAAAAATAATGGTGAAAAATGACAATGATTTTTTTTAAATGATCAGGAAAAACAAGTGTGTCAAACGTATTGAATAATATTTTATTAAAATAGATTTGTAATATCACAAGATAAACAACTCAATATTATGCAATTTGATTCATATTTGGAGTATTAATTTGTAATTTTTTACAAGAAAAAATTAATAATTTATTTTCCTCTTTAAGTGACTTTACTGTACTTTGTGTTCTTTATCAGGGTGGCCCTAATGCTACTTGGTACTGTTGGAGAATATCGCGCGTGTTGCTGGAGAGAATAGCTGACATCATTGGAAACTTGTGTTGACTACTGTGGGAGGTTTAAAAAAACATACTAATATTATTAATAATAATAATGATGATGAAAAATCATGCAAACTTGTACAGAGTCATGCTTAAGATGAAAATATCCTGAAGGTTAAATACGTGGTACTTAATTTTTTTTTGCTAAATGTAGATGCACGGAAAAAGGTTTTCTTTACTAAAAAATTTTAAAAAGACGAACTTTTTGTGGTACTTTTGTTGATATATTTTTCTTTTCGTTTTGTTTTTTAACTCTAATATTAAAAGGCGCTCCAATCCTGAATGCTAATTAAGCATATTAACGAGGACAAAGTATTTATAGGATTTAGTAGATAAAGCAAATTCTATGTATTATAATTAACCCCTGAGATGGATTCCAAAGATACTTTGACTTTTTATTTTGGTTGCAGGGAAAAGAAAGCTCTTATTGCAGATTTGTTTTTCTTTTTTAATCTCCACAAGCAATTGATTCAAATGGTCCCTTTAAAGGTTTTTGTCTTCAACCTATTTTTCTATTCACCACACGGGTGAAATAAATCATACACAAATTATACTTTTCACTCTGTTGGTGTCTTTTCTTGCTCAAGTTGATTTTCATATAGAGCTCTGGTTCTTAACCTGGGTTTGATCGAACCCAAGGGGTTCGGTGAGTCGGCCTCAGGGGTTCGGTGGAGCCTCCACCGCGGAGGTCAAGACACACCCGACTCATCGTGTAAATAAAGGATTCTCCCTATCGGCGTCTTATGGATACCCCCAAACAATGTTCCCTCTAATTTTCCATATGCGTGAGCAAACGCAAAAACTCCTTGAGGATTCAGTGGAGCACATGTGAGCGACGTCAGACTGCACACTGTGGCCACACCTGTCCCAAACCTGACTAAATAACAAGTTAAATGTTTTATTATTATAATCAAATGACAGCAGTCATTTCCATATTGTCTAATATAAGTGTTTTGGCCCACTTAAAATGACAATAACAAAAAATATTGTTTTTCATGAGCTTTGTACTAGTATTGTATGTCTGGGTGGGGGTCCTGCTTTGGAAATAATTTGTACCCCTTTCAGATATCGCATTTAGTTCCCACCAAAACATTCACATGTTGCACAATGAGATGTAAACATGGGATCATCTGTACATTCCTGTAACTTTCTGTTTGTAAAAAATATATTGATTAGTATTTCTTTAATATATAATTTCATGATTCATATTTATAAATGAAGAAAAAAAAAGTGTTTTTCTCTAAAGAAGGGTGCATATGAAACTGTACCTCCAACAAGGTTAAGAACCACTGATATAGAGTGTGTGTGTCTGTTTGACCCATGGGAGACACCTACATCTATCTATCTGTTGGAAACACAAAGTCTTGCATTTAAGATAATAGGCTTAGTAGCTTTTGAATTATGCCTTAAAAAAAACATTTTAATCTATGTCGTATACTAATTAAAACAGCAATGCTCACAATACAAGTATAAAAAAAAAAAAATTTTAAACTAATTGCAAGTATGCTAATGTAGCATGGTAGCAACCCTCGTAGATTACTTCGAAAGACAGTTGCTAAAGATAGCACCTTGCAATTTTTGTTTTGTGTACTTAAACGCGATTTATTTTAATAATTTGAGAATAATAATCTGTTTAAAGCACAATACGCTTTTCAAAGAACAAATCCTCCCAACTGCTGGGCACTCACATACCTCTCGAACGCTGTCATGCCACCCACTTCTAAGTTTCTCCCGCTTCAGGTCATAGTTCACGCAGGACCCCCAAAATAGCTGTCCCAGACTAATGCCTGTAACAACCATGGTATTCTTATAAGTAGACGCAGCACTGTGACGCGAGAAATTCGACCGCCATCTTGAAGTGGTGATGAGGAGCCGGCGAGCAGCCTAAACTGACAGTTGACAGGTAGAAAACAAAGATGCCGGGCTGGGGAACTGTTGAAAATAGGAATCGGGTCATTACTTTTCACAAGTAAGGTTTAACATTAACGTACTATTCGTTGTATTTTGTTAAAAGAATATTACCACAGAGTTGAGAAGGAGCAAATATCTTCAATAGTACTGAAATCGTAGCCGCTAGCAAACAAGAGTATGACCATAATAGAATTGCTTGTCAATGAAATTAATTAAATTTAAAAATGTCATACTCGAATAACATAAAGTTAAAATAAATGATGAAGATAAAGATTGTTAGACAGAATTAGCTTTTATTCTGAATCCAGTGAAACAGATTGGTGGTTTTAGCTGATATAAAGACTTTCAGGTGTTTATACATGTTTATGTTTAAGTATTTGGTAGACACTTTTATCCAAAGCGACATACATAAAAAATACATATAAAACAATCACTGTAAACATTATCATTTAAGGGAAGAATGTAATACAGTGTCAAGACAGAATAAACTCTCTGCTGCTGCAGCAACAGAGATACAGTCTATATGTCCCCAAGATATATAGATATCTAATGTATTCATACATTGTTTATGTAGGATATACAAATGCATATATAACCTAATCATATTGTTTCTTGAATTTAAAAATAGCTGACCGTTTTGTTCCCCCTTCTTTGGGATTATATTCCCAATTTTGATCTCGGACGTCTGGTCACTTATAACATATAAGAATATTCTATTACTGTTAAGCAAACTATGAATAACAAAACACGCCAAAACGTGTCCTTTATCATAGCTACACGTATGACCAAAAAAACGTGAGGTAAGATGAATTAAATGCGCTGACAGTTCATTGCTCCTGCCAAATTAATTGCACTGAGTGGCGCGGATCACCACTACGAGATGGCGGCCAAGCGTTTCGTCAGCGCCAGTAGGCAGTAGCGCTCGATGCTGCGTCTACTTAATAGATGTCTATTGTAACAACTGGTTAGGCTAGCTGCTAGACTAGTCAGGATAGAATGCAACAAGGTACAGAAACTTACAGGCTAAAAACTTGATTTAGATCTCTCGTGACCCCAGACTTGGGCGACACAGTTCATCTTTCAGAAAGACAAAAATACGAAGCAGGCAGCCAAGATATCAAAGGAGGCTTCAGGGCACCTTTTTTATTATATATATATATTTTTTAAATTGAACATAAAAACAATACAAATTGAAAATCCAACCAACCATTTTAACCTTTCGGGGTCGCGGAGGGTGTTGGAGCCTATCCCAGCTGCATTCGGGCAGAATGCGGTATATACCCAGCAAGGCCTTCTCTGCTGGCCTAACATAATCAGAAATCATGATCATAATTAAAGATAAAAGTATTTTTTTATTTACTTTCCCTAAATATCTAAAATTATTCATATTCTCTTCATGTCATATTCTGCTCTTTCCAGTGCTGTTGTTTTTAGGTTAGAGTTTGTATCCAATCAGAATTCAGCTAGCTTATGTTGCCATGCTGTACGGAATCTGCCCGGGGCATTCAGAATTAACAATGCGTGCGTCTGTGCACTGTAAGTGAATGGACACATAGAGTTGATAGACAATTGCGATAGCCAATCAGATCACGAGTTGTTGTCAGTAAGGCTATCTGGCCTTATGCTGTGATTGGATACTCACTTTGGAGTCCCAAGTGAGTATCCAATCACAAGTTGCAAAAACAGGAAGTGGAACCAGAGCCATACGAGCCATAAAAAGCCACAGAAAACTCACCGGTACTCACAAAGAAGGAGAGCAACATGTTGATTAAGTGGCAGATATATATTTGCAAGGCAATGTTCAAGTAGGATACTTAAGAGAAACTACATCTCGTGAGACGAGGTCGGCCGACACCGGAAGCTATCCTGGCGGTGAAATGGTTTGTCCGCGACTTTCACACGAATCAACCGACTACGAGCATTACCACTGGCTTATACGGCGAAGAATGGGTGTTACAAATTGTGAGTTAAAATATTTTATTTTATTTTTTCATGTTTTATTTGTTTTATACAATTATTTAAATTTTGAAAGTACCACATAAGATATGTTTTAATTGCTGAAGCTGGTTTATTGAATGTTAAATGCGCCGAAAATAGGCCGTTTTGTACACTGTTGAGGGGATTCAATCCTAAGTAGCGTGCAAGTGTTTTTGTATAGCATCTCCAGCCATGTCAATGTGGTGACATGAATTAGGGTATTTTGAGAGGTGAAGTCGGACTAAGTAGGACATCACTGAATGCCTAGGTGAGAAACGCACCGCCCGCCACTGACAGATAGACAACATTCACACTCACATTCACACACTATAGGGCCAATTCAGACAAATTGAAGCACTTCAATGTATTACATCATTTCAAAACAAAAAGGTCGATCAATTAACATCTTTATATACACAAAAGTGTTAATAAAATGAAGTAAGATACAAAATAATAGCATACAAAAAATAATATGAAAGGTGCCATATGTAAACATTTCTTGTCAAGTCATCATTAAATGGCCCCGATATGTCAAAAGGCATTAATAAATCATGTTCTTTTCGAATACCTTTAGAACTGTTAACGGTAGTTCAGCCGGGATATGCTCATTTCAAAATTTTATTTACAGCCACGAAATATTGTTATCGTTTTCATTTCGATGCCCTGCCCTCTACTGTTTGACCAATTAAAAAGTCTGTGAGTGTGTTACATCCAGGTTGCCAGTTACGCACCACCATCTTCGTTTGGCTACTGCCACTGGTAAAGTTACTAAACATGTCAGACCTTAGTAAATCTAAAAGGTTGTTAAGATTCTCAACTTATTCATGACAAAGCCAGGAACAAAACAAGGATTTGTATCAGGGATGCCTTTGAAAGATGGAGACGATTGAAGGCGGAGAAGATTTTTTAATCTGATGCCAAATTTGCTAATTTCCTCCTAAGGCATTTACGTTTTTCTTATTACTTGTAATAGAAGTAAATGGACATTTCGTATGTATATATTGTCCAATACGGTCTATGATCTTGTCAAAGCTAGTATGTTCGTGCATCGAATGCTTAGGAGCAAAGCACCATCACACTAGTGTAGCTTAGCATGCTAGCCCGGTCAATGACACATCGACATGTAGGCTAACGAGGGAAATATATGCCAGTTAGCCTGTATGTCGATGTGTCATCCAACTGACAGGGCAAAATATATTTTTGACAAATAAAACCTGTATGTGCATCAGGCACATATGGGGTCGTATTTGCTTGGCACAATATAATGCATTACATGAAATGATTTTCTACTTTGTGTATTGACATGTTAGGAGGCTATATGATTTATGCGTAACGTGGTTTTTGCGCTAACGTGGGTTGGCTCATTGAATTGCACTCTGCAATGAAAGATGGTGATGTGTGTACATGGAAGAGAATGCAGTGTGTCAGGTTGGATGCAACATGGAGTTATGCTGAACGAAATGTGGCGTTAATTTTACTGTTGGCCTTGGCTCGCAATCAAAGTAGGCCTATGCGATAAATAGTATATATAATTATTTTAATGGTGGTCCGTGCGGTCAAACTAGACATTTTAGCAGGGTAATGCCAACAATCTGTCCCGACTCCCGACGAAAATATTGCTGCGTAACTTTACAAATACATTTGGCTAATTGACATTAGTAAAATGTGGCATAAATACTTAGTAAACCATCTTGCAAGAAACATAAACAAGAAAAACCTACAGCGTAGGACTTGTCGATTGCCATAATCTGTCCCGACTCCCGACGAAAATATTGCTGCGTAACTTTACAAATACATTTGGCTAATTGACATTAGTAAAATGTGGCATAAATACTTAGTAAACCATCTTGCAAGAAACATAAACAAGAAAAACCTACAGCGTAGGACTTGTCGATTGCCATAATCTGTCCCGACTCCCGACGAAAATATTGCTGCGTAACTTTACAAATACATTTGGCTAATTGACATTAGTAAAATGTGGCATAAATACTTAGTAAACCATCTTGCAAGAAACATAAACAAGAAAAACCTACAGCGTAGGACTTGTCGATTGCCATTTGAAGTTCCTTGGAGTAGGATTCGGATGTATATCTGACAATCTCAGTCATGGAGAGTGGGAGGGGACTACATACTTTTGACCGTGATTGCAGTACCATTTATGGCCACATTTCTACATATGGCACCTTTAAATATATGTGTATTTATATATATCTATATATGCATGTATGAAAAGGGGCTTATCTAAAACAACTTAAATTCCTCCAATAACGATAATTTAAGGGCTATTCTACTTTTAACCATTTTCCAAGGTTTGGTTAATACATTGAAATCATCAATTAGGGTTTTACGTTGAGAAATCGACATTTATATATAAAAAATGTTTAGCCTGCAACATGATAATATTTACAAGCATTTCTAGGTCGTGATCTTTTATAAATATACCAAATTTAATCTCTTCTACCGTAAATATACATATATAATAATATATAATATATATAATATTATATATATATATATAATTATATATATATATATATTATATTATTATATATATTTTATTATATTATTATATATATTATATATATATTTTTTTATATATATATAATAATAATTATATATATATATATATATATATATATAATATATATATATTATATATATTATTATATTATATATATATATATATTTACACACACACACAGATATATATATAATATATATATTATATATATATTATATATATATATATATATAATATATATATATATATATAATAATATAAATAGGATATCTCTATACCTTTGTTTTTCAGCCAATCTCTGATCTCCCAAAATCGACATACAGTATCGCATTCCATAAATAAAAGATTCACATCTTTTGTAGTATTAAAAACTAAACAATTGTCAACCATAATATAATTTTTTTGTTTCAATAAATCACTAGTGGCTTCAGGGCAACTCTGTGAAAGTCCGTAAGTGGACCAGCGAGAGCCCAGACCTGAACCCCATTGAACATCCGTAGCGAGACAATAGATGGATGTGCACCCACACTTCCCGTCCAACTTGGTGGAGCTTGAAAGGGGCTACAAAGATAGATGTAGCAAATATTCTACATACACTCACAACCCCTACTTAAGTGCACCAAGAAAGTCCATACGGCCACACACACACACACACATGCACACACTGATGACTACTACTCATGGCAGACTTCACTACTTTGGAACAGATGATGATCCAGAATCTTATATTTTTGAGTTTGAATCTAAGGGGGATGAGCTACAAGTTTTAGAAGCTGAGTGATAAGCAGATCCAGCAGGTAGCAGTATTGCTAAGTGCTAAACAAGATATACAAACTTAATAAAACAATCATGTACTGTACAATGTCTGCTCTCACTGTGATGCATTCCCGATTACATGAAGAATTAATCATTATTTTCATTCAGGTAAAAAAAAAAGTTCTACAAACGAGCATCTTTTTATGTGTTTCTCATCATCTCCGGGTCTAAGTTGAATGTAAAAGTTGACACACACACATACTTACATATACATACATACATACATACATACATACATACATACATACATACATACATACATACATACATACATACATACATACATACATACATACATACATACATACATACATACATACATACATACATACATACATACATACATACATACATACATACATACATATATATACACATATATACATACATATATACAGTGGGGCAAAAAAGTATTTAGTCAGCCACCCATTGATTGTCAATGGGTGGCTGACTAAATACTTTGTTGCCCCACTGTATATACACATATGTATATACATATATATATATACACATATATATATATACACATATATATATACACGTATATACATATATACATACATACATACATACATATATATATATATATTACACATACATACATACATACTTACATATATATACATACATATATATATATATATATATATATATATATATACCCACATATATATATATACATATATATATACATACATATATACATACATATATATATATACATACATACATACATATATATATATATATATATACATATATATATACATACATATATACATACATACATATATATATATACATACATACATACATATATATATATATATATGTATACATATATATATTTATGTATGTATATATGTATGTATATGTGTATACATATATATATTTATGTATGTATATATGTATGTATATGTGTATATATATATATATATATATATATATATATATATATATATATATATACACATATATACACATACATATACAAACCCCTTTTCCATATGAGTTGGTAAATTGTGTTAGATGTAAATATAAACGGAATACAATGATTTGCAAATCATTTTCAACCCATATTCAGTTGAATATGCTACAAAGACAACATATTTGATGTTCAAACTGTTTAACATTTTTTTTTGTGCAAATAATCATTAACTTTAGAATTTGATGCCAGCAACACGTGACAAAGAAGTTGGGAAAGGTGGCAATAAATACTGATAACGTTGAGGAATGCTCATCAAACACTTATTTGGAACATCCCACAGGTGAACAGGCAAATTGGGAACAGGTGGATGCCATGATTGGGTATAAAAGTAGATTCCATGAAATGCTCAGTCATTCACAAACAAGGATGGGGCGAGGGTCACCACTTTGTCAACAAATGCGTGAGCAAATTGTTGAACAGTTCAAGAAAAACCTTTCTCAACCTGCTATTGCAAGGAATTTAGGGATTTCAACAAATGCGTGAGCAAATTGTTGAACAGTTTAAGAAAAACCTTTCTCAACCAGCTATTGTAAGGAATTTAGGGATTTCACCATCTACGGTCCGTAATATCATCAAAGGGTTCAGAGAATCTGGAGAAATCACTGCACGTAAGCAGCTAAGCCCATGACCTTCGATCCCTCAGGCTGTACAGCATCAACAAGCGACATCAGTGTGTAAAGGATATCACCACATGGGCTCAGGAACACTTCAGAAACCCACTGTCAGTAACTACAGTTGGTCGCTACATCTGTAAGTGCAAGTCAAAACTCTCCTATGCAAGGCGAAAACCGTTTATCAACAACACCCAGAAACGCCGTCGGCTTCGCTGGGCCTGAGCTCATCTAAGATGGACTGATACAAAGTGGAAAAGTGTTCTGTGGTCTGACGAGTCCACATTTCAAATTGTTTTTGGAAACTGTGGACGTCGTGTCCTCCGGACCAAAGAGGAAAAGAACCATCCGGATTGTTATAGGCGCAAAGTTGAAAAGCCAGCATCTGTGATGGTATGGGGTGGGGGTGTATTAGTGCCCAAGACATGGGTAACTTACACATTGCTGCAAAAATAATGGTCTCCCAACTTCTGAACTGAACTCGGCGGCTGCTATGGTGTCCTTGCCGGCCCATATTTGGCTGCCAGTTGAATGGCCCTGGTTTAAATCATACAGGACATTGCAGATTTCATTGTGATTTGAATGAATAATGCAGCAAACAGGTGTCATACAGATATTATCATGTATGGCGAGTAGCACAGTTGATTAGTGAAGTGGTTGCAGATTAAGAGACAGTTTGATTCCAAAACGAAGACTTAGTCCTGGCGTGAGAAGAGCCGTGTAGTGAGCATGCAGACAGGAAAGACAGCGGTCTAAGTGGAGAGGGGGAGAAAGGGGGAGGTGTGGAAGAGTGAGAACTTGGCAAAGAAACACAGCAGCCTGTGTTGCTGCTCTACCACCTGGGTTGAGCGTCTTGGCACAGCATCAGACGCCACCCTGCCAGGCTGGCACGCCTCTGCCGCCTCAGGCCTCAACACCCGCCTCTTCTCCTCTTGGCCCGGCCCAGCCTGGCTCAGCCAGTTTCAGTGAAGTTGTTAGCAGCGCATGCTGGCCATCCTCACAAACAAAGCCTGAGGGGGCCTACAGGTGCATGAATTAGCATCGTGGAAAAAAAGCAACAACAGACAAAGTGGATTGTTTTTTGGTCTTTGATGTTTCATAAAAAGGCAGTCGAATGTGGAACTTAAATTGTACTGAATGACAAGTCAATACTCAATGTGCATATTGCATTTCAGGTGTGAACAAATGAATGAATGAGTCTCAGTCATCATCAGACAGCTCCAAGTCCTCCACCAAATCCTCGTTTCCTTCTGCAAGTTTCATCAGATCAGAGGACGACAGCGGCTGGGGAGCCTTGGATGCCATCTTGTCTCCTAGCTCCTCCTCCTCATCATCATCATCTAGAAAACAATATGATATAGGTTAGCATTTTTCGTATGTCATTTCATAAATCATAAATATGAAGGTGCTTCCAACCTGACCACAAGTATTTGGACAGTGATAGTTTTGTATGATTGCAACATTTCAAAGGATAGAGCAAAATCTCCAACATTATAATCAAGTATACATATTCAACATTGCATATGCATGTATAGAGTATGACTCATTTCACATATCAAAATAACAAGTTTCACTTCAAGTTTGTGTCACCTTCACCTTTCTAGCGTAGATAAACTCGTTTGACAAATAAATGTACAATATATCAACATTTGGCCAGAGGATCATCATCATTTTAACTTTACAAACATGTATGTAAGATGTAGCTACGTTGTATGTTAGTTGTATGTCAGCTGTATCCAAGTTGTATGCAAGATGTATCTTAGCTGTATGTAAGTTGCATGTAAAATATAAGTTGTATGTAAGATGTATGTAGGCTGTATGTAAGAAGTACTGTATGTAAGATGCATGCAAAATGTATGTACTTTGTAAGATGTATGCAAGACGCATTTAAGATGTAAGATGTATGTAAGTTGTAAGATGTATGTAAGTTGTATGTATCTATGTTGTATGTCCGTTGTATGCAAGGTGTATGTTAGATGTATGTAAGTTGTATGCAAGTCGTATGCAAGGTGTATGTAAGATGTATCCACCTGGTACGTTGTATGTCAGTTGTATGCAAGATGCATGTAAGATGTCGCTACGTTGTATGTCAGCTGGATCTAAATTTTATGAATGATGTATACAAGATGTATGTAAATTGCATGTAAGATGCCTGTAGGCTGTATCTAAGCTCTAAGTAAGAAGTATGTATGTAAGTTGCATTCAAAATGTATGTATGATGTATGTAAGTTGTATGCAAGACATGTAAGACGTATGCAAGATGTATGCAAGACATGTAAGACGTATGCAAGATGTATTTAAGGTGTAAGGTGTATGTAAGTTGTAAGATGTATGTAAGATGTACGTATGTTGGTTGTATGCAAGATGTATCTATGTTGTATGTCAGTTGTATAAAGAATGTGCATAAAGGTTGTGTGTAAGTTGTATGTAAGTTGTTTCTTTGTAGTATGTCAGTTGTCAGCAAGTTGTATGCAAGATGTATACAGGGTTTCCCCTTAATATAATTGAATGTGGCACGCCGCCATGGCATTTTCATTACCACCACACATTGACATTGTTTTACTTGAAAACAAATTAAAGTAGCATAATATATGGTAGCCCCCAGAAAAAATCACAAAGTCTGACGCTATTTGTAACTTTTATTACCAATCTTATAACAAACAGCACAATTCCAACAGGTTTTATCTCCCGTGCAAACACTTTCGTCTCCTGAGTCCGTGCTTCTCCATGCACACAACACTTCGTCATTTCGGTGTGTTTGCAAACATGGGAAAAACTGACATCAAATCCAAACCACACCAACATAAAACATTGACATTAGCTGGTCGTTACAGTATGACTTGATATATATAGCCTATTATTTGCACACTATTGACAAGTGATGTACTGAAAACCTGACCAACGAAAAAATACTTTGATCACCGAAAACCGCCCAACTGAAACCGGATGTAAACAAAACGTATGCCATTCTGACTGTCTACAGCGTTGTCAGCATGTCTGCGATATGGACGTAAATTTTATATATATTGTAGGTAAACCTGCAGACAGCCATCTACAAAATGTGCAAATATTAAGAGGACAGTGGCTGCCTTTAAAAAGAGAAAATCCAAATAGAGCAACAGCGCCAAGCAAGTGTGGCGTCACGCTTGCTGCGGCTCACCTGTTTCGCCAGGGACATCGAGGGACAGAGGTTAAGAGTCTCTAAACAAGATTACATTTTATAATACCAGAAAAAGATGCTAGATTTATTGCTTGTTGTTTTTTAAAAAAAGTAATTGAACGTCTGTACTAGGGTTAAATAAAGTAATAAAGTATTGCGGTATTAATCGATTGAAATCGGTACTATAGCACCTTTGAAAAGTACTGGTACTGCTCTTTTATCTGAGTGCTGGTTTGCGGCGGTGACTACAAAGCCGAGGCGCATGATGTTGAGTGTGTCAAAACGCACACACAAAGTGCATAAAAGTAATAACATCTTGGAGAGGAAAAATGGCAAAAAACTACAAAATTAATGGTTAATAAAGAGGGCGCGTGAGAAGCAATATGGAGGTATTTGGGCTTCAAAACTAACAATAAAGGTGATGCTTTAAACAGGGAGGCACCACGTTGCAAATACTGATTTACACCTTTCCTGCTTATCGGCTCCCAGACAGTGGTCGAGGAGAGCAGGGGAGACCTTTCACTTCACAATGGGTCCATAAAGCTCCACTCTTTGGTTGGAATGACGAGGCCGTCGATTAGTTACAACTTGGTCACTTCATTTATAATTTCGACGGGGCACAACTGGACATCCACCATGCTATTAACACTCCTGCACATGCTAGCGCTCCCTCTCCTAACTTCCTCACTCACTTACTCACCCCATATACTGCGATTCTTAAAGGAGCACACAAACACATACGCTACTCTCAAAACAGCTGCTTTAAAACACGCCTCGCCAAATGTGGCGATTAGTATTAAAGTTAAAGTACCAACGATTGTACCACCTTTGCTTCAAACTTAAGTAAACATTTAAATAATAGACTAGACTAGATTAGAGACTAGACTAGACTTCCTTTTTATTGTCATTCAAATTTGAACTTTACAGCAATAATAAGCATTCAGATCTGCACAGGGAGTTATAAAAAGTGGCAGGTAATAATGTAGTTGTTACACCGGTCCTGCTGTTCGGTCCGGTGCAGACTGTAGTCGAGGAGCACAGGGAACACGTTCCCTTCAGGGTCGATGCCATTTCAATGCCTTTTAATTTACCGTATATATTAACTTTGTAAAATTGTTCTTTGACTGTGGGTGTTAAATGTAGTGTAAGATAGTCTGTTTAAATAAAGCCAATATAGAAATTTTTCGTAGTGCCCTTTATTTGGAAAAGTATCGAAAAGTATCGATATACATTTTGGTACCGGTACTAAATAATTGGTATTGGGACAACTCTAGTCCGTACAAAGTACAACAAAGGACATTGTACAAAAAGCAGCAACAATTGAAAATATGGCAAACTGATAATTGAAAAAAAATACTAAAGCCTTTATAAAGAAAATCATATTATCATAGCAAATTACTCGAGACGTCAGGATAACCACACCCCCACCGCCACAGGTATCTTGGCAGTTTAGGGGAAACCCTGTTTATGTAACATCTTACATAAACAGGGTTTCCCCTGTTGAATCTAAATTGTATGTGTGATGTATACAAGGTGTATCTATGATGTATCTCTAAGCTGTATGTAAGAGGTAAGTTGTATGCAAGATGCATGTAAGATATAGCTATGTTGTATGTCAGCTGAATCTAAATTGTATGTGTGATGTATACAAGGTGTATCTAAGCTGTATGTAAGATGTAAGTTGTGTGTAAGATGTATGCAGGCTCTATGTAAGAGGTATGTAAGTAAGTTACATGCAAAATGTATGCAAGTTCTTTGTGAGATGTCGGTCTTGAATAACATACTTCTGTAAATAAAGTGTAATATTATACATTGTATCCAAATAAATAATGAAGTAAAACATTGAGAGGACTAACGTTTGTTTCAGTAAGTGGATAAAGTAAACGCAGCCTTTTTCATTCACACATCTTGGCGAGTGCAGAGCATCTGCTTTAGTGATCGCTCTACGCATTGTGCTTTTTTCTCATTATCCATCTATCCATCCATCCATCCATCTATCCATACATCCATCTTCTACTCATTGTCCCTCTCGGGGTCGCGAGGTCTGCTGGAGCCCATCCCAGCTGCATTCGGGCGGAAGGCGGGGTACACCATGGACAAGTCGCCTTTCTCATCATACATGGTATCATCATGCAAACCTTGTGTAAATGATTCCACTATAGTAAGGTGATTTTTTTGCCCGTAGTTATTTTGTTGTTGCATCTTGTTCGCTTCATAAAAAGTTGTATTTCCCATTTTCCGCACTCGGCTCAAGGCTTTGGTTTCAGATGCTGAAACAAGTTTGTTGTGCGGATGCCTTTTTGACCAAAACAGCGGAGGGTGAATGCCCCACAACAAGAAAGAGAAAAGAAGGAGCTTTTTCACACACAGTGCGGACTACAATGGCGGACGCGCGCGCATTTTTTTAGGTTGGACACCACTGACCTACGACAAACTTTCACAAGCAAGGAAGCGAAAAAGCAGCTTACCACTCGATAATGTCAATATAGGCACACAAGCTTGTGATCACAGAGTGGCTATAAATAGTTAGTCTGCGTTAGCGCTTATAATACACTAATACTTACGAAATGGAGTATTGTTGGCACTTTTTAGACGGTTATTTATTGGGTTTTATGGGTGGAATAGAGGACCTCTCATTGACTTTTATTTACGAGTTAGAATCTGTCGTCACATGTTTCATGATGACAGTGAACAATAGGCAAAATTCCAAAAACAGTGCAGTTCCTCTTTAAAGTGGTCATATTATGTTTATTCTACATTTAAAACACTGCGTTGTGGTCTACATAACATGTAATAGTGTTTCTTTGTTCAAAATGTTGCATAGAATATGTCTTACAGACCACCTTCAAGCTGCTCTCTGACCGTCTCTTTGGGATGTGCCGTTTTATGGACTGTCTTATTTACGTGGCTCCACTTCGACAGTGTCTCCTCCCTGTCATCTTTGTTGTACCGGTAGTTTTTAGCGCTTCCATTACGAGTCTAGTGACAGATATAAGTTAGAACTGTACGCAACAGCGGAGGGTGAATGCCCCACAACAAGAAAGAGTAAAAGAAGGAGCTTTTTCACTACAGTGTGGACTACAATGGCGGACGTGCGCACATTTTTTTTAACTTATGCAGATACCAAATACACATCTGTAGGTACCAATAGGTAAGAAAAGTTGGTTTTGCATAATAGGGCGAAACAAAACACCAGATAATATGTCTCCTTGTCTCCTCTAATATGCCATTGTGGGGTCCTTATACACACATTATAATGTAATGCTTCAACATAATGTACGTTGAAGCAATGTACGTCTACGGTAGCCGTAATGCACCGACAATCAATCAAGCGCTGTGACTTTGTAGCTTATCAAAGTCCTACTAAAATATTTTGACAGATTTAAGAGCGCCGTGTGTAATGTTCCATATTGCCAATGAAACATCATAGTTTTGGTGTTGCTTGCTTACAGGTAGTTGCTAGCATCATTTATTGAACAGGCATCATCCTGCAGTGCATACGTATTTCTTATGTGTGACTGCCAACTACTGGTCACACTTATCATTAAACCATGCACCAAATAATATTGCTCTGAGGTTAGTCAGCACAACTAGAATAAATACATACTTTAGGCGCACCGGGTTATAGGATGAACTGTTGATTTTTGAGAGAATGCTAACATTTAAGTGCACCCTATAGTCCAAAAAATATGTTACACTAGATGACAGTAAATTGTAAAAAATAAATAAAAATAAAAATAAAAAAGCAATTTAAATGATCCATTTCCATTTATCGCAATTGGACAGAAAGTGGATCACAGTTCTTGACACTTAAATGTAAAAAAAAAAAAAGTATTAACTGCCCACTCTTGCTGACATCTTGTACTGCCTCTCTCACCAGTAACCCCACACAGCGAGGGAGCAGTACAGCGACTCTTTGCAGAGCAGAGGCGCTCAAAGTTGTCTTTGAGGTAAAATCGGCCCAAAATATGACTTAAACAAATATTAAGACATTAAAAATCTATATTGCATTGGTAGGAAAACTATTGCAATATATTGCCACTACTGGAAAAAAAGAACATGGCCGCCAGTCATAAGGAAATAAAATACAATTAGTTGCGGGAAGCAGATGTTGCCATGAATAAGTAACATATAAAGATTTCAACACATTGTGAAAAAGGAAAGGTGTTTTCTAACCAAAATGTGCAAACATTTTAAGGATACCAAGTTTAGGTGATTGGGGATGAACACACCTTTTTGGTTATTTAAATTAATAATTAAATAATGACAAAACCTATACTTGTTTATGTAATGTTTATCTTTTTATTTATACATTATTTTCAAAGAAAAATTATAACTGATTACCATACATTGTATCCAAATAGATAAGTAAAACATTGAGAGGACTAAACTTTGTTTCATTGAGTGGATAAAGTAAACGCAGCCTTTTTCATTCACACATCTTGGCGGTGTGCAGAGCAACCACTTTAGTGATCACTCTACGCATTGTGCTTTTTCTCATCATCCATTCATCCATCCATTTTCTACTGCATGTCCCTCTCAGGGTCGCAGGGTCTGCTGGAGCCTATCCCAGCTGCATTCGGGCGGGGTACACCATGGACAAGTCGCCTTTCTCATCATACATGATGTTGCCATGAATAAGTAACATCTAAAGATTTCAACACATTGTGAAAAAGGAGAGGTGCTTTCTAACCAAAATGTGCAAACTTAAGGATACCAAGTTTAGGTGATTTAGGTTGAACATACATTTTTGGTTATTTAAATTAATAATTAAATAATGACAAAACCTATACTTGTTTATGTAATGTTATCTTTTTTATTTATACATTTTTTTCGAAGAAAAGTTATAACTGATTACCTCAAAATATAACTTTTATAAGCGTTGATATTTTTTCACCAACCTGAGTCTCCATCATCACTCATGTCAGACAGGTCTTCATCATCATCATCATCATCATCATCATCATCTGAACCTTGGCCACGCTTTTTATCTAAAAGGAGAGAAAAAAAGCAAAAATTACAAGCCGGAAGAAACCCAGCTCTTTTTTTCTCTCAAGACTTTCCCAAGTTTGCGTCGCTGCACGTCTGATGTTCTTTGGAGACACCTCTATATGGGCCAGGCATCATCACAGGCAGCTCAAAAGTGTGTCCCCCCCCCACTCCCGCTCCCCCACCGCACCCCCCACTTCCTCACCCCCGAGATGGAACCCAAAGTCGATTACAGACGCCGCCGCCGCACAAACACCCGTGACAGTTTACTACTGGCAATTTCAGACGTCTTCGGCTCTGGGCCTAAATATAGCAAAATGGAGATTGCAGGCAGGTTTGATGGAGGCTCTCTCACTTGTGTGTGTGTGTGTGTAGACTAGCCAAAGGGACAACGGGGGTCCACAGGCTTTGAAGTTGAGGTGTGATGAGAGGCTGTGGGCGTAGACTAGACAAGACACACACACACACACACACACACACACACACACACACACACACACACACACACACACACACACACACACACACACACACACACACACACATACACACACACACACACACACACAGAGCAATTTCCCCTTGTCTGCTACATTGCACACCTCAAGTACACACTTATAAACATGGATAAAAATATCACACGTTTTTTTCGCTACCTAAATTCAACAATGTTTGCGCTCTCATTCGGCAGATTTTAACTCTACCTTGAAGGTGGCCCAAAAATTACCTGTCAAATTATTTAACCCCCCCACACCATCATTAGCAGCTCCGCCTCTTTCCACGGCTGCATATGTCAACAAAGAAGCTGCTGAAGCCTGAAAACTGGACAACAAGGTTTGCATTACCGTGCCGTCATCTCCAACTGAGTGTGTAAGTGTGTGCCTGCATGTGTGTGTGTGTGTGTGTGTGTGTGTGTGTGTGTGTGTGTGTGTGTGTGTGTGTGTGTGTGTGTGTGTGTGTGTGTGTGTGTGTGCTCCAATGAAAGCAAGAGAGGAAGCCGCCACCTCTGGCTGTTCCACCGCTCTGGTTTGAATTAGGAACTCCCGCAGGGACCCCAAGCCCGTACTTCCTGTCGACGGAGGTCAGTTTGTGTTTGTACTGGGTGGAGGAAAGACCAACCAAAGGGAGGAGGGGGGTAGGCTGACGGGCAAGTGAGAAGCAGCTGCACGTGCATTTGCGGGGACTCTCCCGACAATGAGGTCCAGATGCATTAAAAGGAAAAAAAAATCCCTGCCGCCTTCTCGTCTTTTCCTGTGACCTTGCGGAGGGATTTTTCCCCCCTTCTTGGAACGCTTCCTGGTGTAGAGCTGTAAAAACCAGGCTGTAGCTGCCCGTGACCTGTGGGTGACCCCCACCCACCCAAAAAAGGACAAAGCTCTAAAAACGGCACAAGAATCTAATGACACATTTCTGTCTGCACAATAAAGACGTGCTTTATATTGAAAGATAGTTAAAGGTGAATATTTACAGCTTGATTGACTTTAAATGAAACTACTTTTTAAAAAATAAGTATGTCAATTACACAGACTTGAGGACAGTAACCAGACTTGAGGTGTCATCACTTCTGAAACTTCTTCTCTGAGGATCAAGAAGTAGCGAAACACCGCCCCCTGGAGGCCAACACGACTAATACATGCTCACTGATTGCAGCACCTGTCAAACCATAGAGATTGAACACAATCTAGTACAGGATGCTCACCATGGCTGACATCTAACATGTTAATATTAGCAAAAAATAAACCTACTATTACAATATTACATTTTTAATATCTTAAAACTATTTTTTCTTTTTTCATTCATCTAATTTTTCCTCTTTCTTAAAGAGGAACTGTAGTTTTTTTTTTTTAATATAAATCTTGCCCATCATTCACGATCCTTTAAGACAAGCACATATATGTTTTTTAATGCATTCTAACTCATTTTACATTCAACAGACATGTTGCAGATGATTTAAAAGATAAAAAGTTTATGTTTTTCTGCTCTTGCTCCGGCATATTTTTTCCCCCATGAGCTTCCGTAGCTCTTACCCGCCCCCTTACTTTCTTAGTGGAGATCCACAAGCCAAGCAAAACATGGCTAATGCTAAGGCTAACGAGAGCGAGACGTTTGTTCCAGAGAAAAGTGTTGCCAGTGCTTTAGATTTGCGGCAACAGGCGTGGAACAAGTGACTGCATGCTGCAAAGATTCTTAAAAAAAAAAAAAAAGGCAGCAGCACCACAAACTTATTCCAGCATCTGAAACAGCATTAAGCCAAGTTGGGGAAATGTAACTCTTTACAAGGTAAACAAGACCGCAACAACAACTCCACTTAAGAAGCAGCGTATTGTGGCGAAATCAAAGGTACCATGTACAGCATGGAGAACACTGCACAGAGCAATCACTCTGCACACCAAAACCGGACAGCTTGTACGCACATGTGCTGCTGCAAAACTGTGGTGGAATTATAACCCATTTAATCATCAATATAGTGATATATTACAAACCCCAAAACCAGTGAAGTTGGCACATTGTGTAAACAAAATACAATGATTTGCAACTCCTTTTCAACTTATATTCAATTGAATACACTGCAAAGACAAGATACTTAACGTTCAAACTGGAAAACTTTGCTGTGCAAATATTAGCTCATTTGGAACATGTTTCAAAAAAGCTGGCACAAGTGGCAAAAAAGAGAAAGTTGAGGAATGCTTATCAAACACTTATTTGGAACATCCCACAAGTGAACAGGCTAATTGGGAACAGGTGGGTGCCATGACTGAGTATAAAAGCAGCTTCCATGAAATGCTCAAACATTCACAAACAAGGATGGGGCGAGGGTCACCACTTTGTGAACAAATGCATGAGCAAATTGTCGAACAGTTTAAGAACAACATTTCTTAACGAGCTATTGCAAGGAATTTAGGGATGTCACCATATATGGTCCGTAATGTCTTCAAAAGGTTCAGAGAATCTGGAGAAAATACTGCATGTAAGCAATTATATTACAGACCTTCGATCCCTCAGGCAGCACTGCATCAAAAAGCGACATCAATGTGTAAAGGATATCACCACATGGGCTCAAGAACACTTCAGAAAACCACTTTCAGTTTTCTTGTCTCTCATAATGATTGTGAACGATAGGCACAATTCCAATAAAACTGCAGTTCCCCTTTAACTGTCAAACAAGTGTACAAATAACCTAACTACTATAATATTAATATTAGGGCTGTCAAAATTAACACGATAACGCCTTAACTATAAATTTTAATAACAGCACTCATTTTATTATCGGGCGATCAACGCGCACACCTCCTTTTTGACACTCGGGCCGTGCCGTAGCGGGAGAACTTGGCTGCAGTTCACTTGCTACTGACAAGCCACAAGCAAGCAGAAATGGACAAAAAAACTACTTTATGGAAATATCAGGTTCAAAGCCATGGCAAGTTGTTCTCCCAACAAGAAAATACTATTTTTCGCTGTGAGAAGAGGCGACATCCCTGCAGCAAACGCCGTCGTGTTGAAAGAGGTGGGTGGTGCTTCACTTCCATGTTCAGATTACGGTTAAGGTGCAGTGATAACATTTAGATTGTTACTGTGGCTGCTTTAGTAAGTAAGATGACATAAAATCTCAACAGAAATGAAACACAGTCGGCAGGATGTCGAAAGAAGACATTTTTTTTGCAAACAGTTGATCCGACATCAATACATGTCAAGACACTTTCTCAAAAATAATCACACACTTATCAGGCTTCAAAATAAAAGCGCTACGCTACACATTTGGTTCAACAACATTTAGGGTTTCTCCTTAATCTCCGGCTTCATATTAGCCGCCACACCTAACAAAATAAAGTCATGTAATGTATTGTAGCGTCCAGGAGAAAACAAACAAAGTCTGACTTTCTTTTTAGCTTTTACTACCAATTTTATGATAACAACGGGCCCAATTCCAACAAGTATTTCCTCCTTGCACACACATCTGCCTCTGTGCTTCACTTCAAGACACACAGCACTTGTTCATTCTCCGCCGACATGGGAAAAATGACCATCTTAACACACTAACATACACAATAACACTAGCAGGTAGTTACAGTATGAATGGCTATACATAGTTTATTATTTGCGCACTATTGATTAATGATGCACCGTAAATTTGGCTGGAAAAAGACGTACTTTAATCACTAGAACAGTACTCCCTAAACCAGGGATGTCCAAAGTGTGGCCCGGGGGCCATTTGCGGCCCGCAACTCAAGTTTTTTTGGCCCGCTGCATATTGTTGAAATAAAAAACAAAAAAACAGTAAAAATGTAAGCATAATACCATACCATACCAACTTTATTTATAAAGCCCTTTAAAAACAACCACAGTTGAAGAAAAAAGGGCTGTACACCACAAAGAAATAGAGGTAAAGGAGAAACTAAAAAATAACATTTAAAACAGAAGTAAAATACACATTAAAAAAGCAAATACAAATTACCCTAAGAACAATTTGTTAGATAAAAAGCAGTTAAAAAGTTAAACCGTTAAAAAAGTTAAACGTTTAAAACAGTTTAAAGTCTCATGCTGGGTTAAAAGCCAGTGAATAAAAATGGGTTTTAAGAAGGGTCTTAAAAATAGCCAAAGAATGGGCCTGTCTTGCATGGAGAGGGAAAGGGAGATAATAAGCAAATATGGTAGCTAATTGTAATACTAATAATTCATACGAAGCAGACACATTGTTTTGTCTGTAAATTTATGTCTGTTTTAGATAGTTTTTTTACAAAATAAAATATCAAAACGGCCCCCGCATGCTTTGACTCCTCAGTGTGCGGCCCTTTGTGGAAAAAGTTTGGACACCCCTGCCCTAAACTGATGTTGTGATGACGTAAGCTATACGCAAGGGGTTGTCTGGACCGGAGGCAGCGTGTCCGCTCTGTGAACATACTTTAATAAATTTAAGCTATACCCGCAGACAGCGATCTTCACAATTTATGATGATACTGGCGGCTTTTAATGAGAGAAAGGCTTCCAGCAACGCAAAGCAAGTGTGACGTCAGGCTCGCTTTTTGTCACTGACATGGTGCGACACTATCTATAACACCAGAAATAGATGCTAGATTTGTTGCCAGTCTTTTTTATTAAAGAAAGAGTGACTAAAAAGGATTGGAGATTTCTGGCTTGCTGAAATATTGTGTAAATTATTTTATAACATGTTCTGGTCCAGTCCTCAATTACAGAATGATTAGCAGGCATTTTATTAATTAATAGAGAAGGTTAAAACATGGTCATGCAGCAATATGAAGACCATTAACTTGTACACCATGTAATGTACAGATTATCAGAAGCATTTATTCAGGTGAAAATATCACAGATTACAGCTGGGATAGCCCCCCCCCCCACTCCCTGAAAATGATCTGTCTACGGTACACATATTAATGATGAAAAATTATACCTAACTGCGATTAATCGCGATTCATTTTAGGTTAACTATGAACAAAATGTGATTAATTGTGAATTCATATTTTAATTGTTTGACAGCCTTAATTAATATATTTTATTTATATATATTTCTTCTTCTGTGGCTCATACAGCTCAGTTTTTTTCCTCATTCTTAACTGCCAAACAAGTGTAAACAGTAGTTCACCAATGATGAGCAGTAGCAGAATTGAAGAAGACAAGTGAAGACACGTATAGCAGCAAGCAAGTCAGAGAGCTGTTCGAGAAAAAGTACCCCAAAAACCGCTGAAGCTGAGCTCAATTAAGTCTTGGACTAAAAGTTTAACTGCGATATTTGAGGAATATTGTTCTTTCCAATAATGGGGTAATGTTGTTTTCTAAATGACAAAACTTCTTACCTTTTCTTTTGAGTCCTGTGTCGTCATCTCCATCATCATCCGAGTCTGACTCAAACAAACCCTTAAACTCTTTCTTGTCCTCCGCTTTCTTCTCCTGAATCTTCTTACGTTTGATCGCTGGGAAGTTTAGGTCTTCCATCTGTGCCGAAACAGAAAGCACAATCAATACACAAGCTTGATTTCATAGTATGATTGATCACAATAAAACATTCATTTCGTTATTTGACAAATTAATTTGAGGTCATAATGTAAAAAATGTAAATAAAAAGCATTAAATAACCAGTGCGATGCGGTCCAATATTTACCCGTTCTTTGCCAGAGATCTCCAACTGAATCTCCTTCTCCCTCAGCTTTTTCCACTGCAAGTAGTACTTGCTGAGCGGAGTCCCTTCATTCTGCAGCTCTTTCTCCCAAGCCACCTGACAGAGGGCAAAGACATGCAGTGAGTGCAAAATGTCATTTACGTTTGCACTTCTTATTTGGGATATCCCCATCAACATTTTTGGCCTCCTATTCCGATCCGATTTTTTGTCTTCAGATCTGATACGATTTTGATTACCAATCCAATACATTGCCAATGGATTCTAGAACTGAAAATGTTTTTTGGTTTTTTTTTTGGCGAGTAACTAAATTAAACACAGTAACACATTTTTATAACGCTTATTTTTTTAACATTCAGAATGTGCTGATTTTTTTTTTAAAATCAGATTATGTATAAAATGTGAGGTATTGAATTCTCAATACAATTTTTTTAACAAAATAAAAGCGCCTAGTGCACAATAACTTAACAAAAGCAAAAACTACTACTGGCTACCATTTACATCATTTGGGTTTTGCCCATCAAATCATTCCTGTATCAAGAGTCTTACTCCCTGAGTTTGTAAACAATGACAAAAACAACCCAAAACATATTTTGAAATAGGAAAAAGAAAAAAACTATCGATTTAATCACTTTAGTATCGTTTATTATCAAGGATTCAAGGAACTTTATTGTCATACTAGCACATGAGATATATGAAACTGCACAATACTATACTAGAAATCAATAGTCAACTGGAGCAATCACTCCTACTTTACGATGAAGCTTTAGTGGTTAGCTTCTTGTGTCATCTTGCTCGGTATGTGTGTAGCCATTCATTTTCCTCTTGTCCTCCAGTGATAATGCTACTTAAAAGAAACTTAGTTTATTTCATGCCATGGTGGTGAGGATTAGTATCTTAAAAGCGCCTCCACACTGTGGATAGACGATAGACAAGACACACACACTCCAGGGATTCATGCAACTCATATAAGTGTGTAAAAATGAATCAGAAATGTAAATGTGTCGCCATGAAAGTGCAGTTCCCCTTTAAGTTCTTTGATGGACCCTGGCGAGACACGTTCTGAGTAAAACCTGTACTGTTAAAGCACTGTATGGTCTTGGCCACCAGCTCTAAGTTTCAGAGTTTTGGCATTTTCTCTTGGTGTAGACCATCTATTGTTTTTTCCCCACATCCTCCGAGAGTTCTTTGCCATGAGGTTGAACTTTCAGTGTAAGTGTGTAAGAGCTATAACGCCAAATTTAACACACCTGAGACCTTTTAACGAGTCACATGCCACTGGGGTGGGAAAACCGTTAATTAGGGCCCAATTTGCATAATTTCACTTAGGGCTGTGCTCACATTTGTTGCCAGCATTTTAGACGATAATGACTGTTTTGAGTTACTGAGGGGACAGTACAGATTGTATACCATTTCACAAAATGTACATTTATTTAGTGTAATCTCATAAAAGATATACCGGTAAGAAAATATTTGCAGAAATATGAGGGGTGTACTCAGGTTTGTGAGGTACTGTAAATGATAACAGAGAGACACGAGAGTTCACCATTGGTGGAAGGAGTCAGACTATCATTAATTACGCAGCCTTTCAGGTTGGGTGGCATGACAGCAGGGGGGCGGTGGCCAGAGGGGGGCCGTGGCCTTTTGCACAGCAGCAGTGAGTGAGGTGATGGCACTTTTCCTTTGCCTGCGGGGACACCACTGCTCTGCTACTAGGGAGTGGATGCCATGGCGACAGCATTTACCGAGTTGAGAGCGGCCGCATTGATGCTGCTGCAGATGCTAAGCGGTTATGTTGTTTACCAAACTGTTGTTGACGTACAAATACCTGGTCGACTGTCAAATTGATTACATCAAGTCTTGGTAAATTGGACACTACTCTGTTGCAACCAGCAGAGGCACTGTTGAATCAGCCACCACTAGTTTGCGGTCCAAAGAAGTAGAGATGTCCGATAATATCAGCCTGCCGATAATATCATCAGCCTGCCGATAATATCGGTGGGGGCGGGGGCGCTCTTCCTGTCCGGTTGCGGGGGTCTCCGGGCCCCTCGGGCGGGGCGTCCCGCCTTTCTGTCCGTGTGGGGTGTGGTCTCTCGCTGACTTGGGGTCTGGCTGCCCCCTGCTTTTCTCGTGCCTTGTCCTCTGCCAGGTGCGTCTGTCTGCGGCCTGCTGCTAGCCCTTGTGGGCGGCGCGGTGGGCCAGGCTCTGGGGTTCCTGTCACTGTTCGGCTTGGGGGCGGTGGTCCCTGGTTCCCTGGGCACCACACCTACTGTTTGTGGGATGGGCTCTCGGGGAGGCTGGGGCCGTACTCTGGCTCCCACACACACTGGGAGTCAAATGTATTGTACATGCAAATTCACATGTACTCACATACATACATACACACATACATAGGTACCTACGCTCCCACATACATATACAAATACAGTACATATTTACACACTCAAAGTTCGTACATCCACACGCACGCTCATTATACAAACATACTGTATACACATATTGTACATATACATTCACTGTAAAACCATACATATACACATACTGTACATATACACTCACTGTACAAGCACACACATACATATGCTGTACATATACATTCACTGTACAAACACACATATACACATACTGTACATATACATTCACTGTACAAACACACACTGTATACACATACTGTACATATACATTCACTGTACAAACACACACATACACATTCTATGCATATACATTCACTGTACAAACACACATATACACATACTGTACATATACATTCACTGTACAAGCACACATATACACATACTGTACATATACAAGTACATATGCACACATACACTCATGCACATAATCACGTTTCATCAAACATATATTAACGTTGTTGCCCTAGGGTAAACTGGGTATAACACATGGCACACTGACAAAGCTTAACCTATTGTTACTATAACAATCTACAAGGTTAATGTAGGTTGCTTCTCTTTCTTCCCCTCCATTTTTCTGCATTCTTTCGTATCTCAAGTTATCATTACGTATATGTATTGTTGCATTTGAACAATTGTATTGTTGATAATAAAGGAAAAGTATTGGTATTGTTTATTATCAATAGCACTATTTCTATTGGTATTCATATTGCTCCATTTTTAGTGTAATAATGCTCATTGTCATTTCTGTATTATTTTTTATTTTCGCTAACTGCTTATTTGCTATTACTTTTACCATCATATTTGTACATGTCGTATTTGCTGATGTTGCTCTGTTGTTGTGTTTGCTGTTGTTGTTTTTGTCTCTCTGTCTAATCCCCTCTTGTCCCCACAATTCCCCCCTCTGTCTTCCTTTTTTTCTCTTTCTATCCCCTCCTGCTCCGGCCCGGCTGCACCAAATGATAATATAAATACATTTAATAAAGTCAAAATACAAATAAGGCAACAAGAGAAGTATCCTACACTTCTCTTTTGTAAAGTAAATCTGAACAGCCGATATGGGCATCTACATCTGCTATATGATTTGCCTGAGAAGCTGGGCAGGACACAAAAAAAAAAAAAAAAAAAAATAGCAGCCTGCCGATAATATCGGCCGATAAATGCTTTAAAATGTAATATCGGAAATTATCTGTATCGTTTTTTTTATTGTCGGTATAGTTTATTTTTTATTTTTTTATTTAATCAACATAAAAAACACAAGATACACTTACAATTAGTGCACCAACCCAAAAAACCTCCCTCCCCCATTTACACTCATTCACACAAAAGGGTTGTTTCTTTCTGTTATTAATATTTCTGGTTCCTACATTATATATAAATATATATCAATACAGTCTGCAAGGGATACAGTCCGTAAGCACAGATGATTGTGCGTGCTGCTGGTCCACAAATAGTACTAACCTTTAACAGTTAATTTTACTCATTTTCATTAATTACTAGTTTCTATGTAACTGTTTTTATATTGTTTTACTTTATTTTTTATTCAAGAAAATGTTTTTAATTTATTTATCTTATTTTATTAATTTTTTAAAAAAGGACCTTATTTTCACCATAACTAGTTGTCCAAATTAGGCATTATAATGTGTTAATTCCACGACTGTATATATCGGTATTGGTTGATATCGGTATCGGTAATTAAGAGTTGGACAATATCGGAATATCGGATATCGGCAAAAAGCCATTATCGGACATCCCTACAAAGAAGGCAAAGTGACATGACAAAGAGGTACATCTTTGAAGACGTATGGAAACTCCTTCCAGTAGAATTATTCTGCTCAATACAACGCAGGAGAGCTAAACATTCAGACTTGTCTTTTTCTATTTGGCTGACATTAACCTTTTCACACCTTCAACATTTTGACACCCAAAAGAGCATTCAAACAGGAGTGTTGAGATTATAATTTGCGGTAAAATAAGGGGATATTTTTAGCGTGCCTCCTACTCTACTCACCACAGCGTCATTATTGCCCACTCCAAAGGCGGCGTTCTGTCGCCGCGCCGTGATGAAGTTGCTGTTTTCCTGCACCTTCTCAAGAAGTTGGCGCACAGGCTTGCTGTAATTGGCCACTTTGCATTCTTTCAGGAACGCTTTCAGCTGGTGGAGGAAGATGGGTGTTGTGGGGTAGGGGTGAGAAAGAAGGAAATGCTGAAGGACCGTCCATGCACTCTGAGGCCCAGCTGCGGAACCGGTGTGCGGTCAATTCAGGAAGATTTTAAATGATAGGCAGCACCAGCGCATCTTCATTAGCTTGGATGGTGACCAAATTATAAGCAGTAAGGTTTTGGAAAAAAAACCCTGCAATATTCTCCAACATGGGCAAGAGTTATGTTACCTGGAGGACAGTAGGCAGGGCGAGCTCTGGGAAGCCGATGGTGTTGGACTGCGTGTAAAAATATTCCAGCATCAAGTCATAGAGCTGGTCAATCAAGCCATCCTAAAAGGCACAGAGAGATGCAACATGATATATACTTTGCAAGTTCTTTTGAACAAGAAAACAAAGAAGAAAAAATATAAAGCTAGTAGCCAGTTAACAACATGGCTTCTAAATTGCAATGTAATGAAGTTTGAGTAATGAGTAAACACTCAGGAGACAGGTAAGTGCATTTTACACAAAACTTGTGTGCGCGTGTCTGTGTGTTGCAGGCGACAGCAGGGAGGGAAAGGGGGGCCATCATAAATGTGCAGGGAATAATCCCAGAGGGCTGTGATGCAATCCACTTGGCTGCAACACTGAGCATGGTGACTTTGTGACACTTTTAGAGTCCTGAAAAGGGGGCTTTGAGGTATCTGTCTGCTCACGCTTGCACGCAAACACACACACACACACACACACACACACACACACACACACACACACACACACACACACACACACACACACACACACACACACACACACACACACACACACACACACACACACACACACACACACACACACACACACACACACGCACACGCACGGAATAAACGAACAGAAACAGGTGTGTGACATAAAACATTAACTGGGAGAAGAATCAATTAACTCCTCATGCACAAATATGGTCAAAACGATTTAAACCAAACACAAGAAACACATGGCCTGGATACCGGCCTTGCCTGAGATTAATTAAAAAAATAAAAAATTATCATAAGTACTACAGTCCACCAGCAGGGGAAACTCATAGCTGTTACTGCTGCGTAAAGCCTGTTTACGTTCATGTGTCGAAGCGCCAGTGTGCACTGCACCATGTGCATTCGACTGGCTAAGAGAGCATACAGCTCACATTCGCATGCTTTTGCCTCAGATTTTCTATCAACATTTGAAATAAAAGTGACTAGAGGTGGGGGAAATAATTTTTAGATGCATCGCATTTTGGACATGGATTATAAAATCGATTAGTAAACGTCAATAATCAATGTACTTATTGTAAATAAAGTAATAATGCAGACAGTTCTAAAATATGGCTGACTGCAGTGAGCCACTCCACCAAGAGATGTGACCAGCTCCTTTAATATAGGGCACTTAAGTTCAAGTTTTGCACACATTTCGATGAATGTGATAGGAACATCTTATTCCAAATGAACTGTTTTTAAAAGTTGCAAGTGATAAATGCTTATTTAGTGAAAGGAAAATACATTTAAAACGGCATCAATATACATAAATTAAAGATGCATCAATAATCTTATTTTAAATCGAATCAAAGCTCCTGAATCATAATCAAATCGTAAAAGACAAAACAAGACTTCAACATGAGGTGTTACTACAACACAAATAAAGAAGTAGCACCCGCCATATCACGATTGGTTTTAGTTTAATATCTAATCAATAATACTTCAGCACTGCATTAATTTAATTTCCATGGATTTAATTTCCTTTACAAAAATGCCAGAGGTCCCCATTCTAAAGATAGGAAAAATTAAGTTCACACGACAAACGGAGTTTATAGACAATTCAGAAGGGTTCATGACTCATAAATTATGCTGGCATATTAATTGACTTGAGTTATAGTTATTTATTTTTTTTACAATTTGAAAACTTGGCTACAGATGGCCAAAAACATGTAATGTAACAAAATCTTTAGTAGTAGTAGTTTTCTTGTCGATGACCTTTCACTGACTGTGCTATAAGATGTTGTAAAGAGACTGTTCTGTGCGTATAAGAAGAAAACAGGTCTAAGTATTTGTTCACAGTAATTTCTGTTGTATGTAGTAATGGATCATCCCGCACTTGGTTAAGGACAGGTGATAGGCCCCTATCCTTTTCTACCTTCAAGGTACTCAAAGCGCTTTGACACTATTTCCACATTCACCCAAGCCGGGGATCGAACCAGGAACCCTCAGGTAGCTGGCAAGGCCGAGTAGCAGGAGGAATAACATCACTAAGGCTGAATGACGTTTATCTTTGGCAGAGCAGCAGGAAGAGTAGTGTTTTTCTTTTCGGCTTTGTAATGGATGCAGACAAAACATTGCAGTTCTTGTTGCATTTGATCATCACGGGCAGTAATACCTTGTACGCTTTCTCAATGAGGTTGATTTTGTTCAGCTTCAAGATGACTGCAAAGTTGATGGGCTTCTTGCTAATTCGCCCTGGCTTCTTGTTGAAGTCTACTTGCTGGAAGATCTAGGGAAGAAAAAGGTAAGTTGAAGCATGACCGGAAACCACAACACAATACAAAAACGAGAATTTTGCGGTTCAAAAGCCGCTTGAACGTTTCATTTCAGTTACAGCAAATATTACATTAATATTTGCCTTCTCATTCCTGAGCAACAACACCCTTACAATAATTAGGGCAGGGAATGAATATGGAATTAATCATGATTAGTTTCCATTTATTTTGGCAAGTTATGAAAAGGGCTAAATCTAAACTCATCCTCTTTTGTCCTTGTTGGAACGCCAGTGCTTAGAAGCAGTGTTTACTGTGACTGCGGCTGCTTACTTGGCAATAGCTTTAAGTCTGAGCTTTAGCGGTCAGCAAGATTAAATGATGGCAGCTGCGGAGGCCGATGATGACGACGTCATATTATCACAGGGATGAGGAAATTGTTTGGTTATGCAAGGGTGAGGGTAATTAGAACCTGAAGTAGCGTCTCTATAAATGTGTTCCAGCATCCAAAACAAAAAAGAAGGTAGTTGTTTACATGATTTTAGAAAGGTTTATATTTAGTCGTTAGTGTAGTAACCTTATGCCCTGCTATCTTAATATGAAAGTTAGATTCACTTTATACATAATAAACAGGATAACATTCTGGCCTTAAAATTCAAAATGCAATTTGGTCTGTGGGTGCTAGGCAATAAGTATCATGCCCAAGCCTGGCTGACACCTTAAGTTGAGTTGAGTTTATTTCGAACATGCATACAACATGATACATCACAATTTCCCGCCCTTGGTTTAAGGACAGGTGATAGGGTCCTATCCTATCACCTGAGACGTTGCCCATCCTCGATCTAAACCCCGAAAATTCCAGTATTGTAACAATCTATGATTAAATAAATGGGTTATAATTGTATAGCGCTTTTCTACCTTCAAGGTACTCAGGGCAAACAAGTCCACATTGTTTGACTGGTGTGAGCGTTTCAAACAGTATTCAAACATTAACACTTTGCTCCAGTTTACTAGAAAAGTGTCACGGTTTGGTTTCTTATACACAAGCACATAAAGTCGTAATTACAAATTAAAGATAAGGTATGGAATCAGAGCGTTGGTCTTGAACTGGGTAAGAAGCTACTTAACCAACAAGAAGCAATATGTAAAGATAGGCGAACACACTTCCACAGAGCTGAAAATATTTTGTGGCGTACCTCAGGGATCAATACTTGGACCAAAATTGTTCAATCTCTATATAAATGACATTTGTAAAGTTACAAAGAACTTAAAGTTAGTATTGTTTGCAGATGATACAATTGCATTTTGTTCAGGAGAGAACACACAAAAGCTAATACAAATAATAACCGAAGAAATTAACAAATTAAAAAGAAGGTTTGACAAAAACATACTATCCTTGAATCTCAGCAAAACTAAAATAATGCTATTTGGTAGCAGTAGAAGAGAAAGTCAAACACAAATACAGATAGACGGAGTATACATTGAAAGGGTAAAAGAAAACACATTTTGGGGTGTAATAGATGATAAAATAATTGGACATCTCATGTAAAAAATACACGACATAAAGTAGCAAGAAACACATCAATAATGAATAAAGCTAAACATGTTCTAGACCAAAAATCACTTCATATTCTTTACTGCTCGCTAGTGTTACCATATCTGAGTTACTGTGTAGAAATATGGGGAAACAATTAGAAATGTGTGCTTCATTACAAAAAAGATCAATTAGAGTAATACATAATGTTGGATGTAGAGAACATACAAACCCTTTATTTATCAAATCACAATTATTGAAATTCAACGATTTGGTGCATTTGCAAACAGCTAGAATTATGTATAAAGCAAACTATAACTTTCTACCCAAGAATGTACAACAATTCTCCTCAACAAAAGAGGAGAAATATAACCTTAGAGAAAAATCTCATTTAAAACATTTGTATGGTCGTACAACACTTAAAACCCAGTGTTTCCCACACATTATATTTATTTGTGGCGGCCCGCCACGAAGGAATTACGGCCGCCACAAATGAAAAAAAAAAAAAAATCACTTC
Source organism: Entelurus aequoreus (assembly GCF_033978785.1). Taxonomy (NCBI): domain Eukaryota; kingdom Metazoa; phylum Chordata; class Actinopteri; order Syngnathiformes; family Syngnathidae; genus Entelurus; species Entelurus aequoreus. The sequence goes on from NC_084737.1 coordinate 66,369,533, forward strand.
TTTTTTTGTCCTTTCCAGCTACTCAGGCAAATCATATAATTGATGTAGATGCCCATATAGGCTGTTCAGATTTACTTTATAAAAGAGAAGTGTAGGATACTTCTCTTGTTGCCTTATTTGTATTTGACCACTACTGTTTTCTGTTTATTTGTTACTGACTGTGGCAGGACACCTCTGCCTCTGTTTCACTTTATGTTGCTGGTAAATAATATGGTTGTAGTAGTAGGCTAAAGTTAAATTATTTAGTATGCACTAATTAAAGGGGCAGATACATTTTAGCTTTTATATTTTATAAGATATATTTTTTGTAAGAACCACAATTAATACATATATTTCAGTGAATAACTTATTGTTCAAATCTGTAAATAAATATGTACATAAAGTGTTGTAATTATATTGTAAAATGGATGGCTGGATGGACGTTTAAAACAAAACTGTTATTATTAATTAGTAAGTATACATTTTTTTAGCCTTTTTAGAGAAAATCATATCATTGTAGTAAATTATGCAAATTACTCGATGTCATGGTGACCACGCCCATAGCCACGCCCCCACCGCCACAGGTATCTTGGCAGTTTATGGGAAACACTGAAACCTTTAGTATATTTGTATGTGGAATTAAATTATGGAATGGATTAACCAAAGAAATCAAACAAAGCACCAATATGACTCAGTTTAAGAGACAGTTCAAACTAAAAGTGTTCACAAAGTACACAGAACAAGAATTATGATGAACATCTAATCCAGGGTATAGCCCGCCTACCGCCCGAATGTAGCTGATATAGGACCCAGCACCCGCCACGAGCCCGAAAGGGACAAGCAGTAGAAAATGGATGGATGGATCTTGAACCCTTTTTTACCTTTTTTTTTTATTGAGACAAAGATTATTTATGTATATATATATATATATATATGTATATATATATATATATATATATATGTATATATATATATATATATATATATATATATATATATATATATATATATATATATATATATATATATATATATATATATATATATATATATATATGTTTGCTTACTATGGTATATTATTTATTCATTATTTATTTGTTCACTGTTCTGTTACAGAGAACAAGGAAATTGCTATGGTATGAAAAGGGGTAGAAATAAATAAGCTCTGCTCCTTCCTACTCCTTTTCGGACGTACTGTAATGAAACAACTGAAAATGTATGATGCAATACATTGTATTGTATGCATGTTCGAAATAAACTGACACTGAACTGAACTGAATTAAAGATAAACATATATCTTTACACCAACACTATCGTCAGTATGTGTAATTTAATTTGACGGTGCAAATGTTTATGTCTGTTCATGAGCAATGACTACACACTTATATATATCTCTGTGATTGAGTGAGTGTGTTCTTATATTAATATTCTTGCTGCACATTCCAGGCAACATGTCAACAACTTGGCCATGTTTTCTGCTCACGGTTGCAGAGTGCGAAATTCAGAAGTGAAATTCTGCTGTACACGTGTATCAAGTTATTTCTGACACCCGCTTATCATTGTGTGGTTCCGTGCGCCTGTGTGGTCGTTAATGCGCTCAGTGTGTGTGCGAAGCAGAGCGGCGTCGCTGGCCGCTGCTGTCTCTATAAACATAGGATGTGGTGGCGGTCTGTGGGGGGAACCAGGGGGAAGTGGGACAGCATGGGCCAACTCTGATGCGCACGCACGATGTTGAAGCAGGAAGCTCCAACTCATACACCCCCCATGGCGATGCAAGAGCACACACAGACACACAAGAGGGGGGCGGGGGGTACTGCTGCTCTAATTAAAACAGTGGCAGTTTACTGCTTACATCAGCTTGGCTTTTTACAAGGGAAATAGTATACGAAAAAAATACAGGAAATAGTGTGCATCACAAATAAACATACCTGTGGAAGGTATGGCAAAAGGGGAAAGGGCTTCTGAGCGTGTGTACAAGTAAGAAGGCGTGTGGGGTACGGCATAGGCAGACAGGATGTGGTTTGCACAGCGTGTTGGGACCAAAGTGTAAACCCCAACTGTGCCTTTATCGCTACATGCACATAAACACGCACATAGACCACTCCCATAGGGGGGAAGCTGGTCTTTGCTGGTAGTGGAAAAGTCTCTTCTCACACACATTTGCACACAAAAAAAAGAACTTTACATTGATGGCGATCAGCAATCTTGTATGACAACGGAACTCACATACAAAATCATTGCGCGCACAAACACTACTTTCAGTAGGCCTGTTAAGAGCAAACTAGTCACACACCACTTGTGTTTTTCCACATTAAACCCCTGGCGGAACATTCTGGCACATCAACGTTTAAATTGTTTCATGTTACAATACGCCTCGGACGCCTTGAGTGGGCCTAAGTTAAATTTTTTTTTTTACAAAAGACAAATAAGTTGACCTCAATTAAAGGCCCTTGTTTGTTGTTTATGCTTTTATTTTGAAAGGTCAAACACGAGAAGTGCTAGGATTTAACTGGCAAAATCATTACAATAAAAAATGTCAAAATAAAAAATCTAACCAAAAAGCTAAATTTGGTTGTTTGAAAGCTCCATAGGCATTGTGACAGAACTTTTAAAAAGTCACCCTTTGGTGTCTGTGCACAGCCACTCAATTAGGGCCAAGTACATTTGTTTGAAGAAGAAAAGCAAATAGTGATTACCAATGAGATGTCAACACAGTGCATCATGATGGGGTCTTACCTCTAAGAGGAAAGGGAGAACTGGGACAAATGTGTTGGTGCTGCTAGACAGCAAGGTGAGTGCTCTGCAACAGTGCATCCTCAGAGGATAGTACCTTGATGTGGGCACCAGCCTGTTAAGGAAGAAAACACACTGATCAATGTCTCCACCTGCTGTTAGTATTAGGATACAGCAGCTATACAAAAACATTTCCTGCTACTCTTTGCAAAATGGTCAATCAAACATTATGATTATGTGACAGCACTTACTTGATGGTACCAATGATGACTTGGCACAGTGGATAGATCAGAGGCCGCAGGACGTCACTTGAGTGCAGGGTGCTGAGGACCCGACACCACAAATACAGACAGTGGATGTACTGCCAATTATACACTGACTGGTATGAATCCTGAAAAACACACATTTGACAGAAGCAGTTTAATAGTGTTAATTAGAAATTATATATAAATTGTGTAATTTCTTAAGAGTTATGATAGAAATGTTATGATAGACTTGATTTATTGTCTTAAAACAAATAGTTAAGTGAGATTTACAGTATCTCACCGAACATTTTGCCACGGTTTTGACCTCCTACTTTGTCATGTGGAAATAACAAGGTAGTGCCAATGGTGGAGACTTTCAGGGTGTAATCTTAAACTAACTGCTTAACATATTTAAAGGGGACCTATTATGTTTTTAATCTAGATTTTAAACACTTCCATGTGGTCTAGAAAATATGTATTGGATATACCTTGGTGTAAATTCTGCTCCAGTAACTTTTATAACCTGTTTTTTGAGTCTGTCTGCAAGTTAGTTTGTAAAGCCGTTCCCACATTGTGAATGAAACCTTCTAAGTATCATAATTCATCATGTGCAAATGTACAATGTTAAATATATATCTTACAATACAAATGTCACCCCTACGTTTTTCCAAAAACGGTTGAAAATAAACTTACTAAACATAAAGATTGACCTGGTTACAACATTAGGTATACCTGCACACTCTCCGATCGATTCAAACTCCAGAGCTGCATAAAAATAGCTGCTATTACCAGCATTTATGTCACTGCATGTCTGTGTTATTCCTCATGCGGAGATTAGATTAAAAATAATATTTATCTCACTTTTTCCTTAACTAAGTCGTGTTGTCGCCGTCTTTTTAAGTCTGAGTTTAGCGAACAAAATCCAATTTCGTACTGGTCCATCTTGGCAAAACAGTCCCATGCCAAATGTTGTAAAGACAAATAAACACAGAAGTATTTATTTTAGGAACATTAGCCAAGTGGGAGGGCAACAAATAATAACACACAAGCTCCAGGTAGCAGTCATTCCTGGGGTCCTATTATGCAAACTCAACATTTCTTACCTGTTGGTAGATGTTTTTGTGTATTTCGGATGCCCATAAGTCCCGAAAATTTGAAATCAAACCATGAGGCATGGCAGAGATATTTATAAAACAATCTTGCAAATAAGCCATTTGGAATTTGAGACGATTGTAATGTATTTTGCCTTAGTTACGTGAGCGGATATCGCCAAATATGGTAAGTGAAGTGAAGTGAATTATATTTATATAGCGCTTTTCTCTAGTGACTCAAAGCGCTTTACATTGTGAAACCCAATATCTAAGTTACATTTTTAAACAAGTGTGGGTGGCACTGGGAGCAGGTGGGTAACATGTCTTGCCCAAGGACACAACGGCAGTGACTAGTATGGCAGAAGCGGGGATCGAACCTGGAACCCTCAAGTTGCTGGCACGGCCACTCTACCAACCGAGCTATACCGCCCCATGGTAGAGGTTTACCTGAAAAGCTTTGCGCTAGTTTGCCATTTTTATTCATTTGTAGACAAGTTAATTCTTTATTTGTCTATCTTCTTGTTGTGTGGCAGACTGCCTTGTATATGTACATGCATCCTTCGCTGTTGCCATTTTCCATAAAAAGTAGCGTATCTTTTAAACAAGACTGCAAAACACTGCGGGCAGAAGCATCTACAACTGCGTGCAAGTTCACGGCCAAATGCATGAACCTTATGATTTGACGCTTTGGCATTGTTTAGCATGACTATACAAAATTGTAACAACATTTACAAGTCAGCAATGACGAAAATCACCATAGGTCCCCTTCAACTATGTGCAGGTGCAGAGAATAAAGCACTTTCTTAACCCAGAATGGATAACATATATATTTTTAAATACATGACAAAGCTTAAAGAGGCTGTTTGCAACATTTACAACAATGTTTTCCAATGTATTTTACACACTATATCCTGCCCTCTTACTGCTTCTGTGACATAATGACGTAATCGAGACATCGTGGCTTGGGTGGTAGAGTGGCCGTGCCAGCAACCTGAGGGTTCCAGGATACCAGCTTCAGCCATCCTAGTCACGTACGTTGTGTCCTTGGGCAAGACACTTCACCCTTGCTCCTGATGGGTCGTGGTTAGGGCCTTGCATGGCAGCTAACGCCATCAGTGTGTGAATGTGTGTGTGATTGGGTGAATGTGGGAATAGTGTCAAAGCGCTTTGAAGACTTTGAAGGTAGAAATGTGCTACAAATGTATAATCTATTTACTAGTAACATTTAACTATGTATGTGCGTAACACATGCAAGCACTATAACTTTGAGTGTTGTTAGCTAATGATAGCGTTAGCTGTTATTGATTATATATTTAATCACAACAACATAACTGCAAATTGTTCGTTGCTTGTCTTGGACTGCTTTTGTATGTGTGCACGCGCTCCCTGCGTACCTGTGGACGAGACGGTGAGGACTGCCGTAAACAGCAATCATAATATTCTGGCCAGTAGCTTTTTTTAATAATGTAAACTTAGTAATTGTGGAAAATATAGAAAATTGTAAAACAAATGTGTGCTTTTAAACCACTTATGGTGAGCTAGCCAATTGTGTTTTTGTTTTATTTGTTGCTTAGAGAAACATTACTGTGAGCAAGTTGCAAGCAGCTCCTTTAAGTGACAGTGCCGATGTGGCACAGTGGCAGCCATCATCTCCAAGCCTCCTGTCATTTAACAGCGCATTCCAAAAAGTCCTATGGTTTGACAGTCTGCCTCCCTTATATCCTACGCACAACATCAGAAAACCAACCTTTTTCTTCATGGTCATGGCATTCCTTAGATGGATTGCCAGCTGTCGGATGTAGATGAAGGCCTGCTGGTAAGTGGCCTGCGTGTTCAGAGAGTACATCTCTGTTAGAGTACGCTGCATGAAGTTGATCATGGGCAGCGCAGTGGGAGACGTGAACTTGCAGTTTTGCACGTAGGAAATGTACATTTGCTGGAGACAGACATGATCAAAGCAAAGGTTAGATTTAAATGGCGGCCTAAATTTTTTTTGCATTTTAAAACATTTTGTCCCGTGGTATTTATAACTCACCTTTACAATAGAGGCAAAATACGTTTCCTGCTTGTGTCTGCAGATTTTGTTGAGGGCCAGGAAAGCAAGAACCCGACATGTCTCCTCCCCTGTGCTCCACTGCTTCAACAATTGCTGGACAACAGATGGGATTTGTTTGACAATGATTGCGTTACATGCAATGCTGCAGCATATTAAACAGTCTATTTTCCCTCAAAAGATCAATAAGGCCAATCCTACCTTAGCCAGATATCGACACTGTTTAGGGAGACAAAGGTAATAAAGTATAAGTTGGTTGGCGTGCCGCAGGACAGCGCTGATGACCGTAGCCTCTGTTAAATAGGATAGCAACTGTGGGTGGAGAGAGTTTAGAAGAATGAATTATATGGAAAAAAAGACAAAATGTCACACAAGATGCACAACAAAATTAACCAGCTACACAGTACACAACAATCGGATACACAGATAGATGGACAAAGATGTATTATTTGTATTAGACATCGACCGGGTCGATTATTGGCGCCGAAATTCAGCATTTTGATGAATATCTTTGTCTTTTTTTTACAACCACCACAGAACTACATCAGCAAATACAATATATACACATATGATATCGATATTTAGTATTTAAAAACATAAATAAGTAGTGATGTAGATAGTTATAAACACTGTTAAAGCACCAGCCCGTTTGCCCTGCTTTTGAAGAGTTCCTTTTTTTTCCACTACAGCGCTTACGCGAACATTCCGCGCTCCCCAAACCCCATGGCTACCTCACTTTTTCTTTCTTGTGCAGTGTTGGTTGTTTTTACATGGTATATCTCTTCTGCTTAAAGTTAAAAAGTACCACTGATAGTCACACAGACACTAGGTGTGGTGAAATTACTCTCTGCGTTTGACCCATTTCCTTGTTCCACCCCCTGGTAGGTGAGGGGAGCAGTGAGCAGCAGCGGTGGCCGCGCTCCGGAATCATTCTGGTGATTCAACCCCCAATTCCAACCCTTGATGCTGAGTGTCAAGCAGGGAGGTAATGGGTCCCATTTTTATAGTCTTTGGTATGACTCGGCCGGGGTTTGAACTCACAACCTACCAATCTCAGGGCGGACGCTCTAACCACTAGGCCACTGAGCAGGTTTAGCTATCAAAACCTCCATATTTTGCAGAGAATTCCAGTTCTTATCTTCTTTCCCGGCGTCCTACCGGTTCCATTTTTTTTGGTTTCGCTACTGCAACAATCATGCCTTCATCCGCAGCACTCCCATTGTGGGTTTATTATAGGAGTGTGTAAAGTTTCATGTTTCGTGATTCAATCAAATAACAACACGAATTACATGGATGGACAGAAAAGATATCCCTGCCAAAAATCCCTACTTTGTGTAAATATACAGTATTGACAAATAAGGTACTTAATATACAAGTAAAGAAGAAGGAGCAGCACTCTAATACTATCTGTAACATCTAAGAAGAAATGTCAGCCAGCTAGAAACATTTCTCAACTATAAGCTTCGTAAAGGAGCCTAGAATTGATTGTAATTTAAATGTTCACAATTTTTCAGGGTTCCTCTTGAGGAAACCTTACAATGTATTGAATTCATAAACTGCTGTAAAATTGAATGAAATTGAGTAGATGGCGAGTTATTATGATGTAGCGAAATCCCATTTTTTCCAATATTTCCAGATTTCCCATATTTTGAAATGCAAATGTTGATGCTCCACTGACCCGCAGAATTAGACACAAGTAAAAAAGGTGTTTGTGAAATCCCCTGATGTTGTTTGGCGCCAAATTAACCAAAACATTAGTGCTGCATTAAACATTGTGTCGCTACTGGTCTGACGTTTCCTCAAAAATAATGTTTAAAAAACAACGTAAAGCTGTGTCCAGCCTATTACTGACATATACCGGTACTATTCATGTAAAAATGTATTTTACAGCAAATGAATATCAGCTTCAAATATCCGTTATCGACCTCTGCACTGTATTGTTTGAATTATAATTTGTATGTAAAAATATTACACTTCCGGACTGAGTGACTTGGGATGATTTGATGATGTCTCACTACACGCTAACGTGCCGCAGCAGAGTGTTTGGGTCAGCGCCTTACATGAAAACACACAAACCTGAACTACGCCGCTGAGATACATCTTAATGTCCATTTGATTCTTTTGCCATTTCTTACTAGACGATGGGAGCACCAGCCTAACAAAAGTAACAGAAGAAATGACAGCCAGTCAGATGTATTTCCACAATCCTACTAACTTCCACAAACAGAGAGTGTCAATATGGGATCTCCAACATACTTCGTCTGGTCTTCCTCAGTCTTCAAGCTGAGCATCCGCTGCAAGGCACCGTGGATGTCTCGGATGCAGAAGAGGACTAAGGCATTAAACACTGCAGACAGAGGGTAGGAAAGTGTCTGTTACTGTTGCACAATTAAAACAGTATAATGGCAGTATCAAACACCATTGCAAACATATTTCAGAAAAGATAAATGTTTGCAAATACACGTGATAGATTATGTCTTAATGTTTTCTTTGTTGTCCTATTGTCGTACATGTCAGAATCTGGCTACCTTAAATAGTGTAGCAGGACCTCTACTTCACACTATTGAACCATTGCAGGGTTGAAAGGTAAGCAAGGCTGGCATGTTTTGGGAAGGTATTTTTATTCCACATGTGTTAAAGGCCTACTGAAATGAAATGTTTTTATTTAAACGGGGATAGCAGATCCATTCTATGTGTCATACTTGATCATTTCGCGATATTGCCATATTTTTGCTGAAAGGATTTAGTAGAGAAGAACGACGATAAAGATCGCAACTTTTGGTATCTGATAAAAAAAAGCCTTGCCCCTACCGGAAGTAGCGTGACGACACCGGGGGAAGGACTGCTCATATTTTCCTATTGTTTACACCAGCAGCGAGAGAGATTCGGACCGAGAAAGCGACAATTACCCCATTAATTTGAGCGAGGATGAAAGATTCGTGGATGAGGAACGTTAGAGTGAAGGACCAGATGCAGTGCAAGACATATCTTTTTTCGCTCTGACCGTAACTTAGGTACAAGCTGGCTCATTGGAGTCCACACTCTCTCCTTTTTCTATTGTGGATCACGGATTTGTATTTTAAACCACCTTGGATACTATATCCTCTTGAAAATGAGAGTCGAGAACGCGAAATGGACATTCACAATGACTTTTATCTCCACGACAATACATCGACAAAACACTTTAGCTACGGAGCTAACGTGATAGCATCGTGCTTAACTGCATATAGAAACAAAATAAATAAATCCCTGACTGGAAGGATAGACAGAAGATCAACAATACTATTAAACCAGGGACATGTAAATACACGGTTAATGCTTTCCAGCCTGGCGAAGGTTAACAACGCTTTTGCTAACGACGCCATTGAAGCTAACTTAGCAACCGGACCTCACAGAGCTATGCTAAAAACAGTAGCTATCCACCTACGCCAGCCAGCCCTCATCTGCTCATCAACACCCATGCTCACCTGCGTTCCAGCGATCAACGGTGCGACGAAGGACTTCACCCGATCACAGATGCGGTCGGCGAGACGGAGCAAGTTAAGGTGAGTTCGCCGGCTAACACGTCTGCTATCCATCTGTCTTCCTGGTTGTGTTGCTGTAGTCCGCCGCTAATACACTGATCCCACCTACAACTTTCTTCTTTGCAGTCTCCATTGTTCATTAAACAAAATGCAAAAGATTCACCAACACAGATGTCCAGAATACTGTGGAATTTTTAAATGAAAACAGAGCTTTTTTGTATTGTATTCAATGGGGTACCAATATTTCCGCATCAACTGATTCCATCACGCGCATACGTCATCATATCTAGACGTTTTCAACCGGAAGTGTGGCGGGAAATTTAAAATTGCAATTTATAAGTTAACCCGGCCGTATTGGCATGTCTTGCAATGTTAAGATTTCATCATTGATATATAAACTATCAGACTGCGTGGTCGGTAGTAGTGGGTTTCAGTAGGCCTTTAAAGAACAAACAAATCAACTTTTATTGACCAGACAGATGTGAATCCATCAGGCTTGTCCCTACTCCCAACCCAACCACGTCCCTCTCACTGTGTTGGGCTCAGGGTTTATTTATTTCAATGTATAAATATTGACAAGAACAGAGGTGTCCTACCTGAACTGTCGGCCACCTTGTATCGGCACGGGCCAACTCCTTCTCCTTTTGTTGTAGCAACAGCAGCCTTGAAAGCCTGGGTGATGTCTCTAAAGAGACGAGGTGAAAGTTCGTTCTTTAGAGAAGCTTGCCAGGTTTCGATCATTTTTTCTGTGATTTTAATAGTCTCATTTGTTTTCTTGGCTTTCTTCGAACTTTTTTGTTCTCCTTCATCCTCTTCGTCACTGGCCTCCTACATGCAAATTATAATCATGTTATTTGTGCAATGACTCATACAGCAAACACACACCGGCCTGTTTCCCACCTCCAGCATGGAAGGCAGTGTGTGGTACTTTTCCTCATCTTCATCCTCAGAGCTATCAGTGTCGTCAAAATTCAGGAGATGCTGGTCATTATCTTGCAGGAACTTGTAGAACTCTGGATCTTTGTTCTTTAATCTGGACAGCTGCTGCTTGTGCTGGGAAGCTTTACCATGATTAGCTTCATCCCTTAAAAAGGAAAACATGTTTACAATGCAAGGTATCAATTCAAAAATTTTAACTGACATGTTCAATGATTACTTATTGGGCTCTTTCATCTTTGTCTTCTTCTTGGGTCCCTTTTTTTGGGGGGTTTCATCTGTCTGTACTTCATCCTCCTCAGAGTCCAAGCCACACCGCAGGAACTCATCCAGACTGAGGTCCTCTAGTTTCCTACAGCAAATATTACAGTTATATATATTAACTGAGTTAAGGGAACAACAATATACACAACACCTGTGATTCTCAAACTGTGATATGTGTACCAGTACTCAGAGTCGTGTATAAAGGGAGTACGGCTAACTCGGTTTTAGGTGATCTCCTCAATGATTGGTCAAAAGGCACTCTTGTGACTGCAGGGCACCATGACTGTTACTAAATTTGATCTGATGCTGTGTGTTTGCGGCGCTTCCTTGTTAGTTTTTCGACATGTAAAAATGCCCTGTTGTGCAGGATGGGGCTGCCCCGCCCGCAATAATTGTGGAAAGCTTTTACATCGCTTTCCCCACAACCCGGAAAGAAGACAACTACGGGAAGTGAAGGTTTGCGAACAACACCAGAGAGCCACCGATTACAGCGCCTTGTGCGTGGTAAACATATGTGTTTTGTTCAGGAGAGAACACACAGAAGCTAATACAAATAATATTAGAAGAAATGAACAAATTAAAAAGATGGGTTGACAAAAATGGACTACCTTTGAATTGCAGTAAAACTAAAATAATGCAATTCAGTAGCAGTACAAGAGAAAGTCAAACACAAATACAATATATACAAAAAAACAAATAGACATTGAAAGCATAAAAGAAACCAAATTTGGGGTGTTCAAATATATGAGAAAATGAACTGGAACTCATTAAAATGTACAACATAAAGTGGTGGTGCTTCACGGCGGCAGCTGCTTGCGAGCGCTCCTGGAAGTGTAGACCGATTTGGCAAAAACACCCGTCAATTCAGTCAATTTCATGGCTGGCTCACAGCGTGTTCACTCCGTGATCACTTACGACCGACTTACGATTCTGGATGTGGAGAGATCGGGCCATTTTGGGCTGAAAGATGCGTGTACGGTGGACCTACTCGCTAGCTTGGGAATTCTTCGCGAGCTACATCCAGCAGTGGCCTTTGAAGCAGCGGCGTCCACTACCAGCGGAGACCGTCAACGAAAGAGACGTAAGCGGTGCGCTCGGAAGCAGAAGCGGGGTTGTCGGGCGGGGCTAACAACAAAGCTAAAGGCGTTGTTGTTAGCGGGGCTAACGAAAAAGCTAAATGCTAATCCACAAAGAAGCGCTAATAAGGAGTCTGTTAAGATAGAACTAGCCAGCGCCAGGCTGGATAATCCCTGCACACATAGCAATTCTCTTAGAATAATATACAACTCACATAATGTTTTTTCTGCGTCAGAGGTGGACATGCATTTTACTGAGGTGGCAAACAATCTAAAAATTCCTGTCGTATCAATTCCTAGATATGGTCGAAATTATTTAAAGTGCACTACGCATAATAAACGTAACATTATTAATATTGCTACTACGGATACTTTCAACAAAAACTCCTCAAAACAGCCCACTACCTATAATATGAGCTTTTTAAACATAAGGTCATTGTCTTCCAAAACGTTATTAGTTAATGAAGTCATTAGAGACAACAATCTTGATGTCGTTGGTCTAGCCGAGACCTGGCTCAAACCAGACAAATTTTTTGCGCTGGGTGAGGCGTCTCCTCCTGGCTATACGGGAACGCATATTGCCCGTCCCATTAAAAGGGGTGGGGGTGTTGCACTAATATACAACAAAAACTTTAGCCTTACCTCGGACCTAAATAATAAATATAACTCGTTTGAGGTGCTTACTGTGAGGTTTGTCACACCGCTTCCTCTGCACCTGGCTGTCATCTACCGCCCCCCAGGGCCCTATTCGGACTTCATCAATGAATTTTCAGAGTTCGTTGCTGATCTAGTGACGCACGCCGACAATATAATCATAATGGGAGACTTTAACATCCATATGAATACCCCATCGGACCCTCCACGCGTGGCGCTCCAGACTATAATTGATTGCTGTGGTCTTACACAAATAATAAATGAACCCACGCATCGCAACGGTAATACGATAGATCTAGTGCTTGTCAGGGGTGTCACCACCTCCAAAGTTACGATACTCCCGTACACTAAAGTAATGTCCGATCATTACCTTATAAAATTCGAAGTTCTGACTCATTGTCAACAAACTAATAATAATAATAATAACTACTATAGCAGCCGCAACATTAATGCTGCCACAACGACGACTCTTACTGACCTACTGCCTTCGGTAATGGCACCATTCCCAAATTATGTGGGCTCTATTGATAACCTCACTAACAGCTTTAACGACGCCCTGCGCGACACCATTGATAGTGTAGCACCGCTAAAGCTAAAAAGGGCCCCTAAAAGGCGTACCCCATGGTTTACAGAAGAAACTAAAGCCCAGAAATGATCATGTAGAAAGCTGGAACGCAAATGGCGTGCGACTAATTTTCCATCAAGCATGGAGTGATAGTTTAATAACTTATAAACGCATGCTTACCTCAGCTAAAGCTAAATATTACTCAAATCTCATCCACCTCAACAAAAATGATCCTAAATTTTTGTTTAGTACAGTAGCATCGCTAACCCAACAAGGGACTCCTCCCAGTAGCTCCACCCACTCAGCAGATGACTTTATGAATTTCTTTAATAAGAAAATTGAAGTCATTAGAAAAGAGATAAAAGACAATGCATCTCAGCTACAACTGGGTTCTATTAACACAGATACGACTGTATATACGACGGACACTGCCCTCCAAAATAGTTTCTCCCTCTTTGATGAAATAACATTGGAGGAATTGTTAAAATGTGTAAATGGGACAAAACAAACAACATGTTTACTTGACCCAATTGCTGGGAAACTTATCAAGGAGCTTTTTGTTTTATTAGGTCCATTAGTGTTAAATATTATAAACTTATCACTTTCCTCTGGTACTGTTCCCCTAGCATTCAAAAAAGCGGTTATTCATCCTAATACCGGCCGGTGTCCCACCTTCCGTTTATCTCGAAAATCCTCGAAAAAATTGTCGCACAGCAGCTAAATGAACACTTAGTGTCTAACAATCTCTGTGAACCTTTTCAATCCGGTTTCAGGGCAAATAACTCTACGGAGACAGCCCTCGCAAAAACGACTAATGATCTATTGCTAACGATGGATTCTGATGCGTCATCTATGTTGCTGCTTCTTGATCTTAGCGCCGCTTTCGATACTGTTGATCATAATATTTTATTAGAGCGTATCAAAACGCGTATTGGGATGTCAGACTTAGCCTTGTCTTGGTTTAACTCTTATCTTACTGACAGGATGCAGTGTGTCTCCCATAACAATGTGACCTCGGACTATGTTAAGGTAACGTGCGGAGTTCCCCAGGGTTCGGTTCTTGGCCCTGCACTCTTTAGTATTTACATGCTGCCGCTAGGTGACATCATACGCAAATACGGTGTTAGCTTTCACTGTTATGCGGATGACACCCAACTCTACATGCCCCTAAAGCTGACCAACACGCCGGATTGTAGTCAGCTGGAGGCGTGTCTTAATGAAATTAAACAATGGATGTCCGCTAACTTTTTGCAACTCAACGCTAAGAAAACGGAAATGCTGATTATCGGTCCTGCTCAACACCGACATCTATTTAATAATACTACCTTAACATTTGACAACCAAACAATTAAACAAGGCGACTCGGTAAAGAATCTAGCTATTATCTTCGACCCAACTCTCTCGTTTGAGTCACACATTAAGAGTGTTACTAAAACGGCCTTCTTTCATCTCCGTAATATCGCTAAAATTCATTCCATTTTGTCCACAAACGATGCTGAGATCATTATCCATGCGTTCGTTACATCTCGTCTCGATTACTGTAACGTTTTATTTTCGGGCCTCCCTATGTCTAGCATTAAAAGATTACAGATGGTACAAAATGCGGCTGCTAGACTTTTGACAAAAACAAGAAAGTTTGATCATATTACGCCTATACTGGCTCACTTGCACTGGCTTCCTGTGCACCTAAGATGCGACTTTAAGGTTTTACTACTTACGTATAAAATACTACACGGTCAAGCTCCTGCCTATCTTGCCGATTGTATTGTACCATATGTCCCGGCAAGAAATCTGCGTTCAAAGAACTCCGGCTTATTAGTGATTCCCAGAGCCCAAAAAAAGTCTGCGGGCTATAGAGCGTTTTCTATTCGGGCTCCAATATTATGGAATGCCCTCCCGGTAAAAGTTAGAGATGCTACCTCAGTAGAAGCATTTAAGTCTCATCTTAAAACTCATTTGTATACTCTAGCCTTTAAATAGACTCCCTTTTTAGACCAGTTGATCTGCCGTTTCTTTTCTTTTCTACTCTGCTCCGGGGTGGACCGCTAGCCTGTTCATCGGATGGGGACATCTCTACGCTGCTGACCCGTCTCCACTCAGGATGGTTCCTGCTGGCCCCACCATGGACTGGACTTTCGCTGATGTGTTGGACTTTCACAATATTATGTCAGACCCACTCGACATCCATTGCTTTCGGTCTCCCCTAGAGAGAGAGGGGGGGGGGGGGGGGGGTTACCCACATATGCGGTCCTCTCCAAGGTTTCTCATAGTCATTCACATTGACGTCCCACTGGGGTGAGTTTTCCTTGCCCGTATGTGGGCTCTGTACCGAGGATGTCGTTGTGGCTTGTACAGCCCTTTGAGACACTTGTGATTCAGGGCTATATAAATAAACATTGATTGATTGATTGATTGAAGAAATATGTAAATAATGAATAAAGCAAAATATGTTCTGGACCAAAAATCTCTATATTCTCTACTGCTCGCTAGTGTTACCATATCAGAGTTACTGTGGAGAAATATGGGGAAATAACTACAAAAGTAAACTTATTCCCTTAGTATGTTACAAAAAATAAAGATCAGTTAGAATAATACACAATGAGTGATATATATACAGTGAGTATGAATACATTGGAGGCAGCCACTACTGTTGACATACTTCAAAAGTGACAATTTCTCTGTGATTGTTGGTCCAAAGGTCATGAATATTTTGGCAAAATGAAGGAAAAAAGTTATATTTTGGTTGTTGGGTGTATTTTTTTTATGTTTATTGCGGGTGCGTGGTAAGAGTGCCTGCTGGTCACGAAATAAAAGCATCTTTTATCGTAAGTTTATGAGCTGGAGAATGTTTAGAACTATATATGGACAAGTTATTTTGGTTTATTTCGTCAGAAAATCTTGCGTCAATTCGACAGCAAGTGCATGCATCCGGGCACAGCCACACACGTCCTTGGTAGCAGTCATGGCGCCTCTCGTTTCGCTGGCCATACTCTCTTTATACACATATCTGCCACACAAGGTACGCGGGTTCCATCCTGTGGTAAACTATAGAATCACTCGACTTAAGTACAGTGTTTTATGTTCGTATTTTCGAAGAGTGTAACTGTTCAAGTAGAAGCATTCAAGTCCCATCTTAAAACTCAATTGTGTACACTAGCCTTTAAATAGACCCCCCTTTTAGACCAGTTGATCTGCCGTCTCTTTTCTGCTCTGCCCACCTCTCCTGCGTGAAGAGGTTATTAGGTGACCACAGATGAAGCGCCAGCTGTTCAAAGTCGGGACCCGGTGTGGACCACTCATCTGTGCATCAGTTGATGACGTCTCTGCGCTGCTGACTTGTCTCCACTCATGACGATCCCCTGCTGGCCCCACTATGGACTGGATTCTCACACTATTAACTAGATCCACTCGACGTCCATTGCACCGGTCGCCCCTCCGAGGTTTCTCGTTGTATCCCATTGGGTTGAGTTTTTTCTTGCCCTGATGTGGGATCTGAGCCGAGGATGTCGTTGTGGCTTGTGCAGCCCTTTGAGACACTCGTGATTTAGGGCTATATAAATCAACTTTGATTGACTGATTGATTCAAACTGTGGGTAAAAATATAACTGTGGCCAAAAATATTCAGCATATTTGTTAAATAACACCTAAGCCTTGTTTTGAAAGAATACTTAGACCTACTACATATTGATGTTGGTCATTATGGGGGTACTTGGTGAGCCACGTTTTTTTCCTGAGGTGGTAATTGGTGAAAACAGTTTGAAAACCACTGCACTACACAAACTATTTATTGATCGAACATGGAATTACCAGGAACATTTTCTGTGTAAAGCAGCTAAGAAGCCTGGTTTGTTGTTGTTAGCAACAACAGCTAGCAAATACTTTAAGCTAGCAGCTACATGAGTCAAGAACAGCTCGCACAGCGGCAACGTTAACATAATTCACAACGACAATCCGACACTAAATGTAATACTGAGTCAAACGACTAGGCATAAATACCCGACAAACATGTGCAGTGGCAAAGTGAGATAAAACACAGACGTACCTTTTCTGTTTCGGTGCCATGCTGGCTTCAACGTGTGACAACGAGCTTGAATTCCCACAATGCACCGGTGCAGTTAGTTTTGTGTTTCATGGACAAACTACGACGGGAGAATTATACTTCCATGCATGTTTGATCAAACAAGTCGATGTTATCGAGAAACAAGATAAATAAATAGTGATAATATTTACAAATAGTAACTAACGCTGCAAACACATATTTTAGTGTCGGGGTCTGAAAGTTGAAAAACAAGTCGGCGAGCACGACAAGCGAGAAATGAATCGCTGGAGTCGTGTTGTGACGCTCCATGTGAGCTTTAAATTGAATGATCGGTTGCGTCCACGGGACAAGCAGCTGAGCGACGGAACAACTATATTTATTTTTTGCTTCGTGTACAATTTTGCCGTCCAATGCAAAGCTGGGAAAGGTCACACACAGAAACAATCCACGGCTGTCACACCGACGGCGACCGCTCGTGAGTACAGTACATAGTCTTGTTCCGCATGGCAGACTCACACAGGGGAATAAAATAAAAAAAATATTTTTTACTTAAATCACGTTTCAATGGCGTGCAATTAAACACTTTTATTCAGTAAATGTTGATTTGTCAACGCTAAACAGAGTGGTCGAGGTAGTGGAGGAAAAGGGTCTGACCAATCACGCATTGTCTAAGAGAAGACCCGCCTCTTACGCATGCGTAGTCGTATAACTCAAAGTTACTTCCGGACTCCGAGCCCAACGAGGGCTTGCTTAAGGTCGTATGTTTGATTAGGAATAATTTACACGCCTACAGACCAAAATTGAACATGGCATGTGGGATTGTATACTTACCTGCTTATTTAATTAATGCTAATTAGAATTTAACTGGATATTATTGGGCTCTAATTTGAGTTGTGTTAATGCTTTGATAAGAGGTTGTCAACATTCCACCTTAACGCTTCTATGTCAGCGTTCATACATTTTTTGTGCATTGACGTCAATCGTATACAAGGCACCAAACAGGGATTTTCTTGATGTTCCTAAGCTTGAGACGAATATGGACAGGTAGCCGGCACAGCTGCTACCGTTTCCCCTATCATCCTGACTGCGACAGCTGCAGATTTTTCTCCTTCCATCACTGCGGGAACGACACCAATTGCAAATATAACCGCAACAAAGCTACCGGTAAAGAATCTCCATATTGTGTGTTGATGTTGCTTCAAAACGAATGCTAATGTAAACATGTATGCTTTGACAATAACATTGGGCGGTGTTTGCGATGTCAGTTTAGGTTGTGCCTCGATAAAGCAAGAGGTTTAATTGGCAAGCTTTTGCAAAGGTGCTAGTTTGGATTGTGTTGTCTTATTTGCACCAAGCGTCTCCGTTATAAATAGGACTGTAATGCATAATGCTGTGTACTTAATTGTCGCAGCCTTCAGTGTGGCATTGTCTTACATACAGCAGATCATGTGTGTGTGTGTGTGTGTGTTGTATTTCTACCCTTCTTGAGACATCAACAAGGAAAAGTACCTTCCATATGAGGACCGGTGAACAAGTTAGGACCGAAATCATGGTCCCAATACGGAAAACAGTTGCATATAATAGAGAGCCAAATACTAGAGTCTGTGAACATTGCTCCAAAGTCAGGATTTTTTTGTTGACTGAATGTGCATACAAAAGTATGCATTGACAGGTGCAAAGGCAGCAATATGTGATAAAACAAGACGGCAGCTAAAGAAGGACTTCCCTATTCATCCCTGAAAAAAAACCCGCCACGTCAACAGCTGATTTTACGACCAAAGGATGAACAAATACACTACGGTACTAAGACTATAGTGGCCATTAACAGTTAGCTTCTGCAGCTGGGTTTCCCAAAGTGCGGCACAGGGGGTGGTCCGTGACTCGTTTGTCAACGGCCTTAAGCACATAGTGGTTAGAGTGTCCGCCCTGAGATCGGTAGGTTGTGAGTTCAAACCCCGGCCGGGTCATACCAAAGACTATAAAAATGGGACCCATTACCTCCCTGCTTGGCACTCAGCATCAAGGGTTGGAATTGGGGGTTAAATCACCAAAATGATATTCCCGGGCGCGGCTACGCTGCTGCCCACTGCTCCCCTCACCTCCCAGGGGGTGATCAAGGGGATGGGTCAAATGCAGAGGACAAATTTCACCACACCTAGTGTGTGTGTGACAATCATTGGTACTTTAACTTTAACTTAATTACAAAAAACAATAAATAGAGATCTAATTTGCACCCCTGGTGGTGAAATTTAACAAAATTAGGGTGGTCCCAAAAAAATGGAGGGATTTTTCAAATTGACTGTGTGTCGGTTTTAAAAGTGCTCCCCCTCTGGTCAGCATATGAAATAACAAGTGTGTGTAAAAATTTGAAGTGCTCCCCCTCTGGCCAACATATGTAATAAGTGTGTGTAAGAAATTGAAATGTGCCCCCTTTGGCCAAAATGAATTTAAAAAATATGTATATAGAGACATACCAAAATAACTTGATGTAAATAATGAAGATTACAAACAATTTAAATAAAAAAATAACTAAAAGCTTATCTTTTCTGTATTTGCATAGTATGTAAATATTAGGCATTTTTCGGAGGTCTCAAGAAGGTAACTAATACAATAATGTGTGTGCGAATGTGTGTGTTCTAGTATTTGTACTCTTCTTGAGACATCAACAAGGAACAGTACCTTCCACATGAGGACCGGTGAACAAGTTAGGACCGAAATCATGGTCCCAACACGGAAAACCATTGCATCTAATAGAGAGCCAAATATTATAGTCTGTGAACATTGCTCCAAAGTCAGGATTTTTTTGTTGACTGAATGTGCATACAAAAGTAAACATTGACAGGTGCAAAAGGCAGCAATATGTGATAAAACAAGACGGCAGCTAAAGAAGGACTTCCCTATTCATCCCCGAAAAAAAACCCGCCAGGTCAACAGCTGATTTTACGACCCGCGTCCCATATGTGACCAAAGGATGAACAAATACACTACGGTACTAAGACTATAGTGGCCATTAACAGTTAGCTTCTGCAGCTGGGTTTCCCAAAGTGCGGCACAGGGTGGTCCGTGACTCGTTTGTCATCGGCCTTAAGCACACTACAAAAAATAGAGCTCTCATTTGCACCCCTGGTGGTGAAATCTAACAAAATTAGGGTGGTCCCAAAATGGAGGGATTTTTCAAATTGACTGCGTGTCGATTTTAAAAGTGCTCACCCTCTGGTCAACATATGTATTAAGTGTGTGTAAGAAATTGAAATGTGCCCCCTTTGGCCAAAATTAATTAAAAAAATATGTATATAGAGACATACCGAAATAACTTGATGTAAATAATGAAGATTACAAACAATTTCAATAAAAAAATAACTAAAAGCTTATCTTCTCTATATTTGCAGAGTATGTGAATATTAGGCATTTTTCGGAGGTCTCAAGAAGGTAACTAATACAATAATGTGTGTGCGAATGTGTGTGTTGTAGTATTTGTACTCTTCTTGAGACATCAACAAGGAACAGTACCTTCCATATGAGGACCGGTGAACAAGTTAGGACCCAAATCATGGTCCCAATACGGAAAACCATTGCATCTAATAGAGAGCCAAATACTATAGTCTGTGAACATTGCTCCAGAGTCAGGATTTTTTGTTGACTGAATGTGCATACAAAAGTAAACATTGACAGGTGCAAAGGCAGCAATATGTGATAAAACAAGACGGCAGCTAAAGAAGGACTTCCCTCTTCATCCCCGAAAAAACCCGCCAGGTCAACAGCTGATTTTACGACCCGCGTCCCATATGTGACTATAGGATGAACAAATACACTACGGTACTAAGACTATAGTGGCCATTAACAGTTAGCTTCTGCAGCTGGGTTTCCCAAAGTGCGGCACAGGGGGTGGTCCGTGACTCGTTTGTCATCGGCCTTAAGCACATTACAAAAAACAATAAATAGAGATCTCATTTGCACCCCTGGTGGTGAAATTTAACAAAATTAGGGTGGTCCCAAAATGGAGGGATTTTTCAAATTGACTGTGTGTCTGTTTTAAAAGTGCTCCCCCTCTGGTCAACATATGAAATAACAAGTGTGTGTAAAAATTGTAAGTGCTCCCCCTCTGGCCAACATATGTATTAAGTGTGTGTAAGAAATTGAAATGTGCCCCCTTTTGCCAAAATTAATTTAAAAAATATGTATATAGAGACATACCGAAATAACTTAATGTAAATAATGAAGATTACAAACAATTTAAATTAAAAAATAACTAAAAGCTTATCTTTTCTATATTTGCATAGTATGTAAATATTAGGCATTTTTCGGAGGTCTCAAGAAGGTAACTAATACAATAATGTTTGTGTTCTAGTATTTGTACTCTTCTTGAGACATCAACAAGGAACAGTACCTTCCATATGAGGACCGGTGAACAAGTTAGGACCGAAATCATGGTCCCAATACGGAAAACCAACCATTGCATCTAATAGAGAGCCAAATACTAGAGTCTGTGAACATTGCTCCTAAGTCAGGATTTTTTGTTGACTGAATGTGCATACAAAAGTAAACATTGACAGGTGCAAAAGGCAGCAATATATGATAAAACAAGACGGCAGCTAAAAAAGGACTTCCCTATTAATCCCTGAAAAAACCTGCCAGGTCAACAGCTGATTTTATGACCCGCGTCCCATATGTGACCAAAGGATGAACAAATACACTACGGTACTAAGACTATAGTGTCCATTAACAGTTAGCTTCTACAGCTGGGTTGCCCAAAGTGCGGCACATAGTCTATCTGTGGTCCGTGACTCGTTTGTCATCGGCCTTAAGCACATTACAAAAAACAAAAAATAGAGATCTCATTTGCACCCCTGGTGGTGAAATCTAACAAAATTAGGGTGGTCCCAAAATGGAGGGATTTTTCAAATTGACTGTGTGTCGGTTTTAAAAGTGCTCCCCCTATGGTCAACATATGAAATAACAAGTGTGTAAAAAATTGAAGTGCTCCCCCTCTGGCCAACATATGTAATAAGTGTGTGTCAGAAATTGAAATGTTCCCCCTTTGGCCAAAATTTATTTAAAAAATATGTATATAGAGACATACTGTAATAACTTGATGCAAATAATGAAGATTAAAAAACAATCAAAAACAAACAATAATTTTTAAGAAAAGATTATAGTATACATATATTATTAATGTTGTAAATACAAATCTTAGGGCTGCACCCTAGAAAGGGTGGTCCCAAAGAGGTAGGCATTTTTCAGATGTCTCAAGAAGGTAACAAATACAAGTGTGTGTGTGTGTGGCCTTTTGTGTTTAAGGAATGGACCTAAAGGTAGACACAACTGTGTTGTCACTTGATATGGCATTGAGCACCGCAATAGAGAAATGTGGTCATACAGAGTGTCCAAACACAAAAACTAAGTATACAGTATTTTATTTGTGTTGCAGCCTTGAGCACTGCTTTGAATAGACTTTGAACCAGGCTACCTGTGTATTTTTCCTTCAAATTCACAAGGGGAAACTGTTTGAAATCAAAGACCGAGGTGTATGACGCTGTCAGCCAATACATTGGTTTAAAATATTTCAAATGGCATTCATCTTAAACAATATGTTTATTAGTGTGGTTAGAGAACTGCACTGCATCATACTGTGACTTAGATTTAGACTTCCTTTTATTGTCATTCAAATTTGAACTTTACAGTACAGATAAGAACAAAATTGTGTTGCATTAGCTCGTTGTAGTGCAGGATAAAAGAGCAATAAGGTGCAGATATAAATAAATAGATTACTGTAAAGATAAATATATGGCACTTTTGCATATGCATCCACGTTTATGGATGTATGTTATATTGTCTTTATATTCCAGCGCGTTAATCTGAAAAATGGAAATGGAATAAAAGTGGTCCATGACAAGACTCTAACCTGCAAAGCTGATGTGACAACAGCAAGCAGAGTAAGTTGGAGGAAAATTGATGAAAAGTACTGTTTATAGCTTTTTAAGTCCATGCCTAATAGACTGCAAACTATTATAAAAAACAGAGGTGGTGCAACAAAGTACTAATGGTGTGTTGTAGTGTTATTTGTTTGTTTTTCACGATTTCATCACTTTCCTAAGAATTGACTGATTCCATAATTTTGTCACTCTGTTTGATTTAATAATAAAACTTTTACTATCACAATTTATTTTCTTTATTCATCTAGTGTTTCTTAAAGCGAGAAAGTTGTCCTTTGAAATGTGTTTTAGTCATGTGATGAGGTCACCTACCTAGGTTCCATTCTAAAGGCTAATCTTTCCTGTGATAAAATGGCAACCAAGGTAATCAAAAAGGTCAACCAACGAACGAGATTTCTCTATAGCAGGGGTCACCAACCTTTTTGAAACCAAGGGCTACTTCTTGGGTACTGATTAATGCGAAGGGCTACCAGTTAGATACACACTTAAATAAATTGCCAGAAGTAGCCAATTTGCTCAATTTACCTTTAACTCTGTTATTATTAATAATTAATGATATTTATCTTTGTGGAAACACTGATCATTTTTATGATTTCTCACAATAAATATATATAGAAACAGATAAATATCAATATGCAACACTTTATTTTTATATTTTCTCTAAGTGCACATTTTTCAAATTGAACATTTTCAAATGATCACTTCTAAGACAGTCTTGTGAAATCACAATATCCCATTTTAACTAGCTAGCCACTAACATTTTTTAACAAATCATGAATTACTTTGCACCATGTTTGTACAAATAATAACTCATGTAAAATACAAAAGTAAACTCTCAAATTTTTAAATCATGTCACACTTTGAACTGGACACCAAATCTGTTATCTGTTTCTTTGTCAGTTAGTGGGAAGCCTGGCATTGCATGCTGTTAACTAGTGTGTTGTACTCTGGTGTGTAACTTGACACTGCAACTCTGAGTGAGTCTTGCAGATGTGCATCAGTGAGGCGTGTTCTGTGTTTGTTCTTGATGAAGTTCATGTCAGAAAAGGCTGATTCACAAAGATAAGATTTTTCCTCATTGTTTGCGGAACCTTCTTAATCTTTTGGACATATTTTCACAGCAATCTGGCCTTAAGCTTAATTATGATAAATGTAAAATGTTAAGAATCGGAAATCTAAAGGGAACGTCCTTTCGAATGGAATGCAAAGTGTTTTGTTTATAAATTATATGCAATCTGTTGTGTTCCCTAATTTTTTTCTGTGTACATGAATGAAGGTGTGTGTTGCTGAGTCCGACTTGGACATTATCTGGACTGGGCCTGGTTTAAAAAACCCTTTAAAAAAATCTAATTTCATTGACAACCTGGTCTGTTGAAGATAAGGCCCTTTTTTAAAAAATAAAATAAAATAAGATGAATAAATAAAAAACATTTTCTTGGATAAAAAAGAAAGTAAAACAATATAAAAATAATTACATAAAAAATAGTAATTAATGAAAATGTTAGTGGACCAGCAGCCTATACAATCATGTGTGCTTCAGGGACTGTGTCCCTTGCAGATGTGTTGTCTATGTTGTGGGAACCAGAATATTGGTAGCAGAAAGAAATAACCCCTTTTGTGTGAGTGGGTGTGGATGAGTGTGCATTTGTGTGTAATTTAAAAAAAAAAAAAAAAAAAAAAAAAAAAAAAAAAATAATTTTTGAACAAGCCCGTGGGCGACTCATCTGGTCCTTACGGGCGACCTGGTGCCCGCGGGCACCGCGTTGGTGACCCCTGCTCTATAGAATCTCCTCTCTGGTCAACAAAAGCACCATGAGGATTCTGGCGGGAACTCTCGTTCAACCCTTTTGCGATTACGCATGCACCTCCTGGTACCCTAGCACCTCCAAAACCCTCAAATCTAAACTCCAAACATCCCAGAACAAGCTAGTCAGATTACTTCTAGACCTCCACCCCAGATACCACCTCACTCCTACCCACTTCTCCAAAGTGGGCTGGCTCAGGGTGGAGGACAGAGTAAAACAACTTGCACTGAGCCTAGTCTATAAAATCCACTACACCTCCCTGATACCGAAGTACATGTCAAACTACTTCCTTAACGTAAATGACCGCCATAACCACAACACCAGGAGGAGCTCCACTAACCACGTTAAATCCAGATTCCGATCTAACAAAGGTCTTAACTCATTCTCTTTCTATGCCACATCAATGTGGAATGCGCTCCCAACTGGTGTAAAAGAAAGGGCATGTCTATCCTCCTTCAAAACCGCAATAAAAGTACACCTCCAGGCAGCTACAACCCTAAACTAACACCCTCCCCGGGTTGTTAATAATCAAATGTAAACAATCAAATGCAGATACATTTTCTTATGCCTTCTGATCTCTCTCTCTCTCTCTCTGTGTCCACTACTTGCTGTACATATCCTACCAAGTCAGACCTACACTGTTCCAATATCCATTTCTCTGTTCTCAATTGTTGACTGATGATAACAACCAAACCTAACCCCCCCTTCCCCCCTTCACACCCCGGATTGTAAATAATGTAAATAATTCAATTTGATTATCTTGTGTGATGACTGTATTATGATGATAGTATATATCTGATAGTATATATCTGTATCATGAATCAATTTAAGTGGACCCCGACTTAAACAAGTTGAAAAACTTATTCGGGTGTTACCATTTAGTGGTCAATTGTACGGAATATGTACTTCACTGTGCAACCTACTGATAAAAGTCTCAATCAATCAATCAATCAATGTGTCATTTCTGAAAACTGCTTTTTTTTTCTTTTCTACTAAATTAAACAACTGAATAAACATCTTCCAAGACTGACAATTCCATAATTTTTGCCAAGGGGTTGTATTTTTTTAGTGTCTCTTTGAGTGCCGGCAAGCCTACACTTGATGTCTGGACGAACATTTCTATTGTGCTGACAGGCGGTCTGTCATCATGAGAACTAGACCAGTAACAAAAAGCAGTGAACGCTTAAGACACCTGTCACAACACCTGCTGATTAACTATCATCTCAGGTGGAAGACATTTCTGATGACGAATGGTATTGCTAAAGTTAATGACAACCTCTTCTAATGTTTTTTGTTTCCCCCCCCCCAGTTGCCCAGAGTGCGGCACAGGCACGAGCCGGCGCCCGTCACACCCGGCACCATGATGGAAGGAGGCATGCAGCTGCTGAACCGCGACGGCCACAGCATTTCACACAACTCCAAGCGCCACTACCACGACTCCTTCGTGTCCATGAACAGGATGCGGCAGCGCGGGCTGCTGTGCGACATCGTGCTGCACGTCTCCAACAAGGAGATTAAGGCGCATAAAGTGGTGCTCGCGTCGTGCAGCCCTTACTTCCAAGCCATGTTTACTAGTAAGTCCTGTGTGCTTCCGTCCCTTGACTCCATGTTAGCGGACCTCAGAAACATTTGCGTCACCTGTGAATGCCACCTCGTCCGCTTCTCCGCCTCATTGTTCCCGACCTCCTCTTCCTGTCTGTGGGCACAGGTGGTCTGCGATGATGTGCGTGTCTCACATTTCCTCCCCAAATGAGAGCATTGTACTGGTAAACTGCCTCCAGACTGTCTGCCACCAAGCCTCATCTGGTGTAAGGCAGTCACTAATGAGCCCGTTTGGAGAGACTGTTTATCTTTTGCCTAATTAGGTGTTTGCAGATACTCGCTTCTAATAAAAAATGGAACATTTGTGAAGAGATTTGGAGCCCCATAGAAGTGTGCGCTGAAGTTAAAATTAATATAAATGTCCGTAAGGACTAGTGTTGCTACAATGAATCGCATAATTAGTTCAGAAAAAGACTTTAATTTATATTCTGTTGTTTCAACTAATCGTTAAATGAGAGTAACCAATAAAAATTGGCGTGCTCGGAAATTTTAAATATGTGTACATCGTTTCCACACGGCTGCTGCAATAGAGCACACACGAGTGCTGAGATGTGGGTGTTGGGATCTGTGTGGTGGAAAACAGCTGAGATATTATTATTATTATTTTTTTTAATTAATGCACACGTGTTAAAGTACAATTTCAATGTTCATATTGGCATTTATTAGAAAAAAAGAATGAAGCAGAAAGATTGTTTATTGTAACTATTTTCCCTAAAATACGCATTGAGGCTTTAAAGGGAAACTGCCCTTTTTTGCCTATCAATCACAATCATTATAAAAGAGATGACATTTGTAATTTTTTTAATGCATTCTAAATAGTAAATAAATGTGATCAAAAGTCTGCTTACAATGGAGCCTATGGGAGCCGCTCTATTCTGGTGATAAAGCCCTTAAAAAAAACATCCAAACACCTCCATTAAGTTTTTATATACATGATGTAAGTGTACATGTAATGTAGTAACAGGCACATTTATAATAACATTTAATATTTACATATTTTGCTTCAATTAATATTCAGCGCATTAATTTAAAAAACGCATCACGTTCGCTTTTTTTTTAAACTACATCACTGATTATTACTCCCTGCAGACTTAATGAGAGCCAACAAACATAATAAAACATCACTTACTGTACAAGGTCTGTTGTCATTAGGATGCCGACTGATAGAATCTTGTTATATTCCCATTTAGATGAAAAATGACTCATAATCCTTGCGAAGAAAAGGGAGTGTGGAACCAAGCGTCTTTTCATGTCGTTCTTGACCATTCCCGGGTCTAAATTGGCTGTCAAAGTGTACCAACTTGTAGGAATACACCCTCGTCCTTCTACTATCCAGGTTAGAGGCATGGTTTATGATCTGCAATAACGTTTGACGAGCAAGGAAGCAGCTGATCAGTCAATTATGTCAACATTGGCACACAAGCTTGTGATCATGGCGCCGCTTTAAATAGTTTGTCTGTATTCGCGCTTATCATAGCAATATCACTAATACTTGGTTAATATTCAAGTCACAAAATTTTGGAAAGGGTTTTACGGGCGGAATAAAGGACCTTCCATTGGCTCAGCTGTAAGCAGACTATTATTTACGTTTATTTACAAGTTAGAATGCATTAAAAAATACATTGTTCGTCCTGTCTTTCGTAGTGATTGTGAACGATAGGCACTTTTTTTTTTAATAGTGCAGTTTCCCTTTTAAAGGGGTCATCTAATAATGATTTTTTCTACATTTAAAACACTTCCTTGTGGTCTACATAACATGTAATGGTGGTTCTTTACAGACCATCTTCAAGTTGCTATATGACCATCTCTTCAGGATACGCTGTTTTGTGAGCGGTCTTATTTAGATGCCTCCACTTCGACACCATCTTCTCCCTGTCAGCCATGTTGTAGTTTTGGCGCTCCCATATGGAGTCTACTGACAGATATAAGTTAGAACTATACGTTACTTTGTAACAGAAATGGTAACAGCAGAGGATGCATGTGCATGTACGAGCCAGTCTGACCCACAACAAGAGGATAGAGAAAAAGAAGGAACTGGACTATAATGGACGAACTCGCGCAAAGCTCTTAGAGTAAAACTTTACCATATATGGAGATATCTGCTGACATCACTAATGGGAAATATGTCACAAATAGGGCAAATTCCAAATAGCTTGTTTTGAAGAAGTATGAAGAAAGGCAAGATTGTTTTATCAATATTTCCGGTTTGATTTAAAATGTTCAGGACTTATGCAGACCCCAAATACACAACAGCAAGTACCAATAGGTAGGAAAGGTTGGGACGGCGTGGCGAAGTTGGTAGAGTGGCCGGGCCAGCAATCGGAGGGTTGCTGGTTATGGGGTTCAATCCCCACCTTCTACCATCCTAGTCACGTCCGTTGTGTCCTTGGGCAAGACACTTCACCCTTGCTCCTGATGGCTGCTGGTTAGCGCCTTGCATGGCAGCTCCCGCCATCAGTGTGTGAATGTGTGTGTGAATGGGTGAATGTGGAAATACTGTCAAAGCGCTTTGAGTACCTTGAAGGTAGAAAAGCGCTATACAAGTATAACTAATTTATCATTTATTTATAAAGGTTAGTTCTGAAAAATAGGTCCCCTTTAAAGTCTGTTTTATCGATTAAATTAATCGAAAGATTACTAGAATAATCCCGCTGAGGCCAAAACAATCTGGCAATTGGAACTGGTTGGTCTGTTTACAAAGAGCAGTGCTGTTGTTGTGCCTTTGAGCAAGGCATCAACCTCCAAATTGCCCCCAAAGACTCTATTCTCCACATGATCCTGAAAATGTTTTAAAGATATGAACACAATGGATGCTAACAGTCATTGTGTGTTGTTGTGTAGATGAGATGTCAGAGAGTCGTCAGACCCACGTGACGCTACACGATATCGACCCCCAGGCGTTGGAGCAGCTGGTCCAGTACGCCTACACGGCAGAGATAGTTGTCGGGGAGGGTAATGTTCAGGTAAGGTAGATTTTTCAACATTCTGGCTGTTTTCCCACTTCCACCTGTAACCGCACCTTTCCTCAGACATTGCTTCCGGCGGCGAGCTTACTGCAGCTCAACGGGGTGCGGGACGCCTGCTGCAAGTTCCTCCTCAGCCAGCTGGACCCCTCCAACTGCCTGGGCATCCGAGGCTTTGCCGACACGCACTCCTGCAGCGATCTTCTCAAATCGGCGCACAAGTACGTCCTGCAGCACTTTGTGGAGGTCTCCAAGACGGAGGAGTTCATGCTACTGCCGCTGAAACAGGTGAGTGCAGGTGTTCCAATGCGTCTATTTAATGACAAATGACCACACTGTTTGAGAGGAGGGCTGCTCTGTAAACAAAGTACAATTTGCCCGTCATAAAAATAAAACAAGAATAGCTCACATTTCCTGAATTTTGTCAAAGTAGCTCTTGATGAAAGCTGGAGCCCCCTGCTGTAGACAGAAAAAACCCTGTGGAGACACAGTAGGCTATTGTAAATAAACGAGACCTTTGTTTTTCCTCAGCTCAGTGCATCTATCAAAATCAGTCCAAGTCTTGCTGATCTGAGCTGCCATGGACTATTTCATCTGGCACGTCAGCTTTTTCTTATTCAGCAGCTTATTCCAGTCCAAAGCAGGGGTGTAGTGACCCTCGATATTGGAGAAAGACGCATTTGTCCCATCCAAAAAGATATACCGCTGAAGTATACATGCTTTTATTTTGAAAGCGCATCACAGCGTCATGTGACTTCCTTCACCAGCTCCGAGTGTGGGGACTGGAGACCGACAAAGAGCAGGCTGGATGGCGACCCTGATGAGAACGTTGTCATGGATGGTGCTTGTTTATAACCAGGGCTGGACTGGGACTTAAAAATGGCCCTGGCATTTTTGGTCATGGCGGCCCACAATTATTATTTATACGATATACGGAGGCGCACGACATACCAGAGGATATATGTGCACCTAGTGTTGTTTCAAAAATGTTAATAAAGTGTGGTTAAAGTATAGTTTAAAAATGTTTAGGTCAGTGGTTCTTAACCTTGTTGGAGGTACCGAACCCCACCAGTTTCATATGTGCATTCACCGAACCCTTCTTTAGTGAAATATTTAATGTTTTTTAAATTCAAGACAAAGTTATAGAAATGCTTTACTGGTGCACAAAATGAACTGTGCATGAACATCACCTTGTTCAAAGAACAAAACCAACCAGTGCATGAACTCTCAACAAATTACACACCTGCAAATCAGATGGAAAATTAGAGGGAACATTGTTTGGGGGTATCCTCGTACGCCGATAGGGAGGAGTTTTTATTTACAAGATGAGTCGTGTGTGTTTTGACCTCCGCGGTGGAGTCTCCACCGAACCCCTGAGGCCGACTCACCGAACCCCTAGGGTTCAATCGAACCCAGGTTAAGAACCACTGGTTTAGGTGAACAAAGAGATAATAGCTTATTTTGTACTTACAGTACATATTATTTGACAAAAGGCTGCATGGACCTTGGTGTTCTGAGGGAGACAGAAAGCAGAGATGAGGTCAGATATGCTAGATTCATCTGAGACAGTCTCTTCTAGAATTAAAATAAGAGCTATTTAGTAAACTCATAATGAAAAAAAAGGGCCACATGTAATCTCCACATCAGGGTTCACTCCAAATATGCCCTAAGAAGAGGAGATGCCAGGTGGGTCAAGAGAACAGTGAGAATGAGACTGTTTTAAACATTTACATTGACAGTATTGGTGTCTTTAAAATAATGTATTAATAGATGGTTGTATTTAATAGTCACTCTGTAAAAGCAGTTGGCTGTATGACCATCCAGATGGATGTCAGCAAGAACACATAACAGTATAGTAAACTTACAAATGTGAAGTCCACATCCCTGGAACATAGCTGGGGGACAGGGCAAATGGTTAGAAAGACACATTAAATACAAATTATAGATAATTCAAAACAAGTTTTGCTTTTATGTGATCACAAACTAGTAGTTTGAAATTACACTGCATACACTGTTAGTTTCAAATTAAAATTTGTATAATGTTGTTCTTTTTAGACCAAAGTCATACTTTTTATGCAATAATTTTCAAATATCTATAGTAAGAGCTTCTCCTGGGAGGCAATACTTCTGCTTAAAAAAATACTTCTGGAAACAAAAGTGTAGCATGTGATTTCTCCCAGACAATCAGTGAAGAAAGGTAATCAGATAAAGGTATATTATCCTGGCATACAGTGTATAATTACTATAACTATATCACAACTATTTCAATGAGGCCTCACTATCCAAATCCGCGCACAAAAATAAAAAAGCAGCTGTTCTGCACTGTCAGCCCCTATGACATTTAGGCGCTATATTGGTGTATGACGCAAAGCTTTACTCTCCCAGGATTCAATGGGTGTGTCCCTGCAGTTCATGAAAACAATGGCGTTTAAGCTGCTGCTGTAATGGCAAATTAAAAATAGACGTTTGGTAGTTTTTTACAAGCCCGTTCTGTCTGCAGCTCCTGTGCGGCCATCACAAAACTGCACCAGACCTGGATGAATTTATATGCCTCTGGTCTAAAAAAAGAAGTGTATTTGTCTTTCTTTGAGTAACAATATAATAATACAATTCATGAATATTTTAATTATTTACATTTTACTGTATGTTTAATATTAGGTGGCCATTTTAAATAAAAAGGGCATGATTTATTTTACGATCCCCATCCTCCAGGCCTGGTAAACCAAGTGGATTAGTGCATAGGCTGCTAACTGCTGCCCTCATCTGACCAAGCAGCAGCAGCAGCTGTCTGCAGCCTCAGCTTCATCTGGGAACAGTGCCAGCCAGCCACTCAGACTGCAGCACTCTATATACCACCACAGACTGTGTGTGCCTGCGTGTGTGTGTCTATACAGTGCATTCATTTCTCTAATAATTCCATGCACTTGTGCAATGAATTTGGACACACAGTACAGGCCGCAATCCAGGGCGTAGCACCAATTCTGGGCCTCCATACACAAGACTTCTTCAACCCCTCCATCCCACCTTAAACCCAATGTCACCGCCCCATACACACACTTGGTATGTTTACCATCCATCCATCCATCCATTTCCTACTGCTTGTCCCTTTCAGGGTAGCTGGGGGGGCTGGAGCCTATCTCAGCTGCACATGCACTGAAAAGCTAACTATGTTTTTTGGTTGAAATACTTGGTATATTTGGTTTTAATACAAAAAATACAGACAACATAAAGTATATCCATAATAGTTATATACCTTGTCTTTATTCACTATATAACTTGTCATTATTCACTCAAATATGATTACAAATCGTTCAAGTTTTCTTTTATGATGGCTTAAATTTTATGGAGACTAATTGACACACATAGGATTATAATAATACATCGTTGTTACTTACCGTAATAATTGTATTATTAGTGCATCTGTGGGTGTTATGTCTCCCCCTGTCTTTAAAATCTATTGATGCCTTTGTTTCTAACTTTAATCAAGGGTCTTTGAATGCACCACGGTTATGGGCAATGAGATGCAAAATTAAAAGTTGTACATAATTTTCTCCTATTCTTCTATCACCTCATCCTTGTTCCAAAACGCTAGTGCTGTGTGTGTGAATTCTGAAAGGCGACCTTTGATGACGTTATGAAGTTAGGTTTGCTGCTATCCAGGCGGAACGAACCATTTCATATTTTTGATAGGGGCTGTAGGTTGTCTAAGACATTCTTAATTTGATTGTATTGTAAATGTATACCAACATTTATGACATAGTTTTTGTAATTTAGATATTTAAATGGCAGAATAAAAAATCTGGCCCCCATCTGTGCTGTGGGCGGTGGTATGACATCTTTACTTATCCCTGCACTTCGACCAACCTGGCCACAACAATACGGACACTTGCATATAATGCAGAGCAGTTGTACATCACCACAATCACAAAAATAAATGTTGTTGAATGAGTGCCATTCTGGCAGTGTGATTTAAAAGCAGAATGTAGGAAACAGTTTTTGCATTGGTTCTCATTATTTTTTGTGGGTACGTCACATGTTGTGTATTGTGTGTTGGCAGAAATACCTAAAAACTACCTGGCCAAGACTTGAGGTGGATGGAACATGGAAGCACCAAACTCAACAAGATATGTGTTTTTGTCATAGTTCTTCATCAAGTTTTGTCCCTACAGGTACTGGATCTTATTTCTAGTGACAACCTGAACGTTCCATCCGAAGAGGAAGTGTACCGGGCTGTGCTAAGCTGGGTTAAACATGACGTAGATGGGCGCCGGCCGCATGTTCCATGGGTAAGACTCATTTTAAGCTCACCTTAGAGCATAGGTGTCCAAAGTGTGGCTGTGAGGCCATTTACGGCCTGCAGCTAATGTTTTAACGCCCTGTGGCAAATTCTAAAAATACTGTTTAAAAAAAAAAAAGTGAAATAAAGGGGTGAAAAGTAATGAGAAAAATGTTCAATGTTGACTTTAATTATCCAAATCTGCATTGCAGGCTTTTTT
Source organism: Entelurus aequoreus (assembly GCF_033978785.1). Classification (NCBI taxonomy): domain Eukaryota; kingdom Metazoa; phylum Chordata; class Actinopteri; order Syngnathiformes; family Syngnathidae; genus Entelurus; species Entelurus aequoreus. The sequence goes on from NC_084737.1 coordinate 66,403,491, forward strand.
TGCTTTAAAGCTGTAATTGCAAAAAAAAATAATAATAATAATAATTATAAAAAATAATTATAAATAATTATTGACCTATTGAAAGCTCCAATTACATCAAATTAAATCAAAAATAAATTTTGTTCCCCATTTTGGGGGGAAAATAATGCATATTTGGTGTTTGTCATATGAAAAAACTAAGTTTTCTCTGTCAAAAAGAGCAAAAAACAAACAACTTGAAATAAACTTAAAAAAAAACAACTTATAATCGATGGCTAGATCTGAAGTTGACAGAGATTTAAGCATTGAAAGTGGAGAAAAAATATATGACTTATGACTTATTTTTAACCATTTAATGAATGGGGCCCTTTTGGATCCCGAAGAATTTTAGTGGGATTTTTTTTCAAAAACTGTCCTTGCTCAAAAAATAATACGAAATTAAAATAAATGTTGTAAATGATTGACTTGTTTAAGTATCCAATTACTTTGTATCAAATATTCCACTTTGAATAGTTTTGAGGGAAAATATTGGATATTTTGTCTTCTTGCCTTGAAAAACAGGATTTTGACAAAAAAGACAGAAAACATAAAAAAAAAACACTTTATACCGACAGATAGACTTGAAGTTGATCTAGCGATTTAAACGTAGAATAAAAAAAAATCTATATGACTTATTTTTAACGTTTTTATTCCAGGTCCCCGGGACCAAATTTGAAAGCCCTAAAGGTTAAAACAATATTTATATTCTATTGGTTTTAAAAAGGAAAAATAACAAAATGACACCCGCCTGCTTTAATTTTTTTAGTGTGTGGCCCTCATTGGAAAAGGTTTGGACACCCCTGCATTTGATGATCTGTTAGATCGCACTCATCCAGTTCTACTCACCCAAATGATGCTGTCCTCGCCAGTTGATGAAGTGCGTGCGGCTGCCGCTGCTGAGGCGAGACTTCCTCATTAGCAACGTGGACACGGAGCTGATGGTGCGTCATCACTCCGAGTGCAAGGACCTGCTGATCGAGGCGCTGAAGTATCACCTGATGCCCGAGCAGAGAGGCGTGCTCAGTAACAGCCGGACGCGGCCACGGCGCTGCGAGGGCGCCAGCCCTGTTCTCTTCGCTGTCGGTCAGAGATGAACTCAAAGCAACACATCCAATTAAAAACGGACAAACTGTTGAGTATTTGAACGTTGTTATGCGTGCGTGTGTGGATCTCCAGGTGGCGGCAGTCTGTTTGCCATTCATGGAGACTGTGAAGCATACGATACCAGGACGGACCGCTGGCACATGGTGGCATCCATGTCCACTCGGCGGGCCCGGGTGGGTGTGGCAGCCATCGGGAACAGACTCTATGCTGTTGGAGGGTGAGTTTCAAACTTTACTGTAACAGTTGATGAGCATTGACACAATAAATAAGTTGAGCATGTTCTTGTTTTACATAATCTGACATTATCATAATGCGAACATCTTCATCCATATTTTCGATAATTTGTTAACTATCTTAACTCTAACTTTGTTTAAATCCCCACAGGTATGACGGTACCTCAGACCTGGCAACTGTTGAGTCGTATGACCCCATCACTAACTCCTGGCAACCGGAGGTTTCCATGGGAACGCGGCGGAGCTGTTTAGGCGTGGCGGTCTTGCATGGGCTGCTGTATGCTGCCGGGGGTTATGATGGAGCTTCGTGTCTTAATAGGTACACAAACACACACACACACATTCTTGTATTAGTACTAGAGATGTCCGATAATATCGGCAGGCCGATAAATGCTTCAAAATGTAATATTGGAAATTATCGGTATTGTTTTTTTATTATCTGTATCGGTATCGTTTTATTTTTTATTAAATCAACATAAAAAACACAAGATACACTTACAATTAGTGCACCAACCCAAAAAACCTCCCTCCCCCATTTATACTCATTCACACAAAAGGGTTGTTTCTTTCTGTTATTAATATTCTGGTTCCTACATTATATATCAATATATATCAATACAGTCTGCAAGAGATACAGTCTGTAAGCACACATGATTGTGCGTGCTGCTGGTCCACTAATAGTACTAACCTTTAACAGTTAATTTTACTCATTTTCATTAATTACTAGTTTCTACGTAACTGTTTTTATATTGTTTTACTTTCTTTTTTATTGAAGAAAATGTTTTTAATTTATTTATCTTATTTTTTTAAAAAGCACCTTATCTTCACCATACCTGGTTGTCCAAATTAGGCATAATAATGTGTTAATTCTACGACTGTATATATCGGTATCGGTTGATATCTGTATCTGTAATTAAGAGTTGGACAATATCGGAATATCGGCAAAAAGCCATTATCGGACATCCCTAATTAGTACCTTCTTGAGACCTCCGAAAAACGCCTCCTTCTTTAGAACCACCCTTTCTAGACATATCAAGATTTGTATTTACAACATTAATAATATATACATACTATGCAAATATAAAAAAGGTAAGCTTTTAGTTAATTATTTTTTTGTTTGAATTTTTTGCTTAATTGGTTTTTAATCATCATTATTGACTTCAAGGTATTACAGTATGTCTCTATATACATATTTATTTTATTTTTTAAATAAATTTTGGCCAAAGGGGGCGCATTTCAATTTCTTACACACTTGTTATTACATATGTTGGCCAGAGGGGGAGCACTTACATTTTTTTACACACACTTGTTATTTCACATGTTGACCAGAGGGGGAGCACTTTTAAAACCGACACACAGTCAATTTGAAAAATCCCTCCTTTTAGGGACCACCCTAATTTTAAATGGTTTCCCCACCAGGGGTGCAAATGAGACATTCTCTATTAGATGCAATGGTTTTCCATCTTGGGACCATGATTTGTGTCCTAACTTGTTCACCGGTCCTCATACGGACGGTACTTTTCCTTGTTGATGTCTCAAGAAGGGTAGAAATACAAGAACACACACACACACACACTTAAGCACATATAGGACACATATAGCTGTTTTTGGTACGTACCATACAGTATATTCTTCTTCTCTCTATCTACAGTGCTGAGCGTTTCGACCCTCTGACAAGCACGTGGACATCCATTGCGGCCATGAGTACCCGCAGGAGATATGTTCGTGTTGCAACTCTAGGTAGGAACGTGGCATCAACATGTTGCTCTTGAGGAGTTTTTAAGCCGTCATTTCCCCTCCAGATGGCAACCTGTACGCAGTGGGTGGCTACGATAGCTCCTCACATCTTGCAACGGTGGAGAAGTACGATCCTCAGGTACATTTTATTCTTTTTGCCACAAGGCGAAACGTTGCTGTATGCGAGGGATGTTAATGCGCCCAATGGATTGGTACAGAGCAACGCGTGGACATCTATCGCCAACATGCTGAGTCGCCGCAGCAGCGCTGGGGTCGCCGTGCTGGACGGTATGCTGTATGTGGCGGGAGGGAACGACGGGACCAGCTGCCTCAACTCTGTGGAAAGGTTCAACCCCAAGAGCAACTCCTGGGAGGGCGTGGCTGCCATGAACATACGCAGGTTTGCCCGGCACAAATCCTAGTAGAACACATGGAAAATGGATAAGTGCAGGGTGTAACATAAGATACAAACTAGTATTTTGTCATACTAAAAATGAAAAAATAATGGTAAGTTTAAAGTTAAACATTTTTGGTTGATGATGGAACATCCAAAATACATAATTTCAGTCTGTGTTGTTCCTTGTCAGCTATAACTAATAAACATTTACACAATGAAACTTTTCAAAATGACATTGGTGCTGATGCTATGAATACATTGATTATTTATTTTGGAGTGTCCCAATTTGATACTGGAATTGGGTCCAATATCAGCAAAAAAATGTAATATTTATTTATTATTTTTATTGTTGTTTTATGGATAGTGCACAATACATTATTCGCAAGGTATCGATAGGTTCACCAGATTTACCTAACAACTAATGTCCATCTGTTGTCTTTATATCAGCTTATATCTAAAATCTCAGATATACTGTAAACTCCGATTCAAGCGGTTTTGTAGCGTGCTTACTCTTGCAAAGCTGGACAGCTAGTTCAAATCTAAATATCCTCCAATAACCACACAAAGTTGGCATTTTCTTGTGTTTTAGCTAAGTCTTTTACAAAAGGTAAACATGGTAAGCTAGTAGTTACACAAAAGCTAAGCACACAATAGTAGACAAACTAGACATACTGTATGTAGTAAGTGTCTTTAATTGAACAAATACTGCAATCTGAAACACATTTGTCAATTAAAAACAAGTATCAAATAATTATAGTTGCATTTTAATTACACATACGAAGTCTCCAAGGCAGAAGTGTATTAGAGGATGTTTACACTGCAGGCCAAAGTGGCCAAAATCAGATTTTTTGGAGATATAATTTTTCAAACTGACTGTTTACACTGCAAGTAAAGTGTGATTTTTATCAGACTCCAGTGTAAACGTGCACATGCCCCAATGTGACCCCTATTGACAAGTGATGCATACTTTGCAGATTGTAATTTGGTATGTTTTAATGAATACAATGAAACACAACAAGTCAACTTGTTTTTCCCCTCTACTGGGACTTTAAAAAAAATGCTATATTACTTGAATTCAAAATCTGTTGGCACATTATATGTGTATTCTAAATAATACACAGTATCTGTTATTTTACTGCATATTACTGTACATAAGATTAAAAAAATAAATAATAAATAAATGTAAAGTAAAAGTACATGTTAAATCAGGAATCAATAGCACAGAGCTTGAAAGGGTCTAACATAAGAACTAAATAAATAGAATTTGGTTTTCAAATATTTAATCTTATTTAATGTTAAAGTGCCAATGGTTGTCACACGCACACTAGGTGTGGTGAAATGAGTCCTCTGCATTTGACCCATCACCCTTGATCACCCCCTGGGAGGTGAGGTGAGCAGTGGGCAGCAGCTGTGGCCACGCCCGGGAATCATTTTGGTGATTTAACCCCCAATTCCAACTCTTGATGCTGAGTGCCAAGCAGGGAGGGAAACGGGTCCCATTTTTATAGTCTTTGGTATGACTCGGCCGCAGTTTGAACTCACAACCTACCGATCTCAGGGCGGACACTCTAACCACTATAATTGACTACTGATAGAAATGCATAAAAATGAGCCTATTGATCAGGGGCACAGTCAGGTTTTGTACACTATATCTACATTATATCGCAAATAGCTCCTTTGCAATTTGAGAATATATTAACAAATTAATTTACTGTTTACATTCCTGTTAGGGATGTGATGTTAGATATTTGTGTGTGATTGTGTGCACAATTCTCTTCCAATTGTGGGATTTTCTCCTAAATCTATAAACCTTAAGCGGATCAGCTAAAGACCTGGTGGCTTTACGTTTTAATGAGTCTGATGATTCACGCTGATGCAATTGCACATGCTGTCAGATAAAGCAAATATAGAAAAAAAGACATGGAATTTTTTTTTTTTGAGGTGTAGCTGTCTTGGATTTGTTGATGTGTCAGCTAAATCACACAACCCCCTCACCCCAGACACCCACTTGCTTTTGTGTGAGTCAGAACACTGTGGGAGCAAGTGCAGAGCCATGAATAAACCATAGCTTGGAGCTCTTTTATTATCCAGTTGCTGGGAGGCTCAACTTACTGTGTTGGAAATGTCACCATGTGCTGATCTCTAATCTGTTTCCTGACCCTACATGTGCCAACTATTACTTTATGCATCAAGGGCCCGATTCTCCTATGCGTGGACTATGGCTGTGAGGAGACAAAAAATAATTCTCCCCAATGACTTAAGTCTGCCACTGCCCGCCTTAATTCCAAGATGCACACTTTGAGTAGAGCGACCCTTAAATGTGGGCGTTCCCTGTCCAATCTGGCCCCCGCATATTCGCCCTTCGATTTCATTATTTTTGTTTTTACGCACCTATGAGGCTGGAATAAGTCCAGCTGGTGAAACATTATATTTGACTTGGAAGTTTGTATGCAGTGTACACCAAACATACTAATGTGGTGTAAGAAACTTCCAGAAAGCTATCAAATCTTTTTTGATCGCTTCAATTGAGACACCTGGAGACATCCATTGAGATAATAACAGTGGAATAAAGTTAAAGTTAAAGTACCACTGATAGTCACACACACACTAGGTGTGGTGAAATTACTGTCTGCGTTTGACCCATCCCCTTTTCCATCCCCTGGGAGGTGAGGGGAGCAGTGAGCAGCAGCGGTGGCCATGCTCTAGGAATCATTTTGTAAATGGTGAATGGGTTATACTTGTATAGCGCTTTTCTACCTTCAAGGTACTCAAAGCGCTTTGACACCATTTCCACATTCACCCATTCATACACACATTCACACTCCGATGGCGGGAGCTGCCATGCAAGGCCCTAACCACGACCCATCAGGAGCAAGGGTGAAGTGTCTTGCTCAAGGACACAACGGACATGACGAGGTTGGTAGAAGGTGGGGATCGAACCAGCAACCCTCACGTTGCTGGCACGGCCACTCTCCCAACCGCGCCACGCCGTTTTGGTGATTTAACCCCCAATTCCAACCCTTGATGCTGAGTGCCAAGCAGGGAGGTAATGGGTCCCATTTTTATAGTCTTTGGTATGACTCGGCGGGGTTTGAACTCACAACCTACCGATCTCAGGGCAGACACTCTAACCACAAGGCCACTGAGCAGGTAAACATACATTTACATAGCGTTTTTTTCTAGAAACTCAAGGCGCTTCACAGACAACTGAGAGCACATCATTCATTCACTCCACATTCACCTGGATGGTGGTAAGCTACATTTGCAGCCCCGGCTACAAATGTAGCAGATGAGGATAAAAGGACCATGTTGCTACTCTTGATTAACAATCAAAAATCTAAAATTCTCATCGTTGTCTTGTGAGCGCGACCACAGCAAAAGAGGCTCGCGCGTATATCTGCTGTGCTTGGACATCCTGGTACTAACAGACATTCAATAATGACCGTGATCATTGAACTATGTAACTATTCAATATAAACTACATATATGATGTTGCGTCTATCAATTGATTCCATTGAATTTTTTAAAAGTAATCAAACTTTCCCA
>NC_084737.1:66418025-66503025 GCF_033978785.1 Entelurus aequoreus
GCTCCCCTCACCTCCCAGGGGGTGGAACAAGGGGATGGGTCAAATGCAGGGGGTAATTTGACCAAACCTAGTGTGTGTGTGACTATCAGTGGTACTTTAACTTAACTTGAACTTTACCCATTCCTGGTGTCCTTTTTTTTTCCATATTTTTTTTAGTGATTATGTGATGCGCCATACTTGATGTCTTGTTTTGGATACCACTTGATGTCGTTCACATGCATGAGGAATATAAGGAAAGCAACATGCAAAATGAATGGCAGCATTACTATTAATATATGTTAATTCTATTTTACCTTCTCTCAACCTGACTGTAGGGAAGAGATTCATATGGCCTCATTCCTGGGTAGATCTTGCGTGAGAGGAAAGGGGGGGTTAGTCATTGTGCAATGCCTTCTGCTGAAAATGATGGAAAGTGTCACTCCACATAGAAACTGAAACTGTGATCAAAGTTGGAGTTGCCACTAAACACCTTTAAAGATATTAAACACCCTTCTGCCGTCTGGATAATGCACCCTGCCAGTTTGTCACGTTTCATGTGTCAGGTAAACGACGACAAATGAAGCCATATGAATCCCCTTCCTACTGCAAATCATATGTACAATATGACCTTAACATTTAATTTAAGGTGTTCTTTTATTGCCTCTATTGAATGCACATCATGTACAAACCCTGTTTCCATATGAGTTGGGAAATTGTGTTAGATGTAAATATAAACGGAATACAATGATTTGCAAATCCTTTTCAACCCATATTCAATTGAATGCACTACAAAGACAAGATATTTGATGTTCAAACTCATAAACTCAGGCCCAGTAAAGCCTACGGCGTTTCTGGGTGTTGTTGAGAAACGGTTTTCGCCTTGCATAGGAGAGTTTTAACTTGCACTTACAGATGTAGCGACCAACTGTAGTTACTGACAGTGGGTTTCTGAAGTGTTCCTGAGCCCATGTGGTGATATCCTTTACACACGGATGTCACTTGTTGATGCAGTAAAGCCTGAGGGATCGAAGGTCACGGGCTTAGCTGCTTACGTGCAGTGATTTCTCCAGATTCTCTGAACCCTTTGATGATATTACGGACCGTAGATGGTGAAATCCTTAAATTCCTTGCAATAGCTGGTTGAGAAAGGTTTTTCTTAAACTGTTCAACAATTTGCTCACGCATTTGTTGACAAAGTGGTGACCCTCGCCCCATCCTTGTTTGTGAATGACTGAGCATTTCATGGAATCTACTTTTATACCCAATCATGGCACCCACCTGTTCCCAATTTGCCTGTTCACCTGTGGGATGTTCCAAATAAGTGTTTGATGAGCATTCCTCAACTTTATCAGTATTTATTGCCACCTTTCCCAACTTCTTTGTCACGTGTTGCTGGCATCAAATTCTAAAGTTAATCATTATTTGCCAAAAAAAAAAAAGTTTATCAGTTTGAACATCAAATATGTTGTCTTTGTAGCATATTCAACTGAATATGGGTTGAAAATGATTTGCAAATCATTGTATTCCGTTTATATTTACATCTAACACAATTTCCCAACTCATATGGAAACGGGGTTTGTAGATGGAAGCTGGAGGGTCAGTAAAAAGGTCCCCACAAGGACAATTCCAAACTATCATCAGGCTTTTCTTGTTTTGTTGACTTCACCTGAGCACCTTCCTACCTTAGTGGACCCCAATGGGATCAACCTGCCCAAGTCTTATAGAGAGTCTTTACATAAATGGATGGACAAAGCTGTGTAAATACACTAGCTAAATGTACCATGTTGTGCAATGTCAACGGTGACTGTAGCTGCGTTTTAGTTGGTGCCTCATCTAGTGGTGAATGTTTTCTCATTTAAAATGTTGAATTTTGCACTATGGTGGATGGAGCAATAAACTGAAAAAGAAAAAAAAAAGGAGAAATAAAGCTGTTCCAAATGTGATACATAAACACGCATTCTGAATCTGGTGTTGCTTGACTGAATGCATCATCGCTTGGTAGCGTCCTCAACATGCTCCTGTTTCACGGTGATCTGAGCAGACAGCTGAACACTCTCTCTTTACCCTGCCTGACCTCGCTGACACGGCCTTCACACCTGTGGCTCACCCCCGCAAACCCCACTTTAAAACCTGGAGCGTGCAAATCAGACATCCACACAGGCGCACAATGCAATGTTCCGCTACACGTTGGTATGTACGATGGTGTTATTTTCAGGGCCGGGTATATAAACACGCATGGATATAGATAAGTCTGTGTGAGAGGATTTGAATTAAGAATAGAACAAATTGAGTTTGGATGAATGTTTTGAAATGGGGATTGGAGTAAAAAAATTGCATTTGGAAAGAGGCAGAAATATATACAGTACATGCAACTATGAACGCGTGACTGCTTTAGGTAGGACTTGCGGTGTGTGTACAGCTCAAATAATTGTTATAAGCAAACACACTGTATAATAACCCTGCAGTCAAGTATCAGCTACTGTGTAGTATCTACAGCAGGGGTATCCAAACGTTTTCCACTGAGGGCCGCACACGGAAAAATTAAAGCATGCGGGGGGCATTTTGATATTTTTCATTTTCAAACCATAACAAAATTTATGGATTTTGTTTTTTTTACCATTAGGGCTCACGGGGACCATAAAGGTTCTAAGTCATTAAAATGTAAAAACAAAAACAAGTCGAATTATTATATATATATATTTTTTTAACGCTTGCAGTAAATCTCTACAGTATATCAACTTCAGGTTGAAATAAAGTTTAAAAAAACAAAAAGGTTTTATGCCTTTTCTGTCAAAGACAACTTTGTTTTTTATAATAAAACTGAAATATGCAGTATTTCCCCCACTGCCCGAAACATTCAAAAAGCAATGTTTGATGTGAAGTAATTAGAGCCTTAAAAAGATCAATAATGCAGGACACCATTCATTATTATTTTTGAGTAATCACAGTGAAAAGACAAATAAAATCCCATTAAATATATTTGGGACCCAAAAGGTGTCCCATTCATAAAGTGATACATTTTTATTAGGCTTTTTTTAACTTTCAACACTTAAGTTACGAGATCAATTTCAGATATATCTGTCGATTTTACGTTTGAACTATTATTTTGTTTGTTTCATGCTCTTTTGTCAAAGAAAACATTAATGTTTTTGTATGGCAACCACACAATATTTTCCACATAAAACATTTTAAAGTTAAATATTTGAAATAATTGGAGCCTTGAATAGGTCAATAATTCATTATAACATTTGAGTTATTTTTTTCCTTTTTTTTGAGAAATGGCAAAAAAAGAAAAATAAAGAAAAAAACAGCCTGCATGGCAGCTTTGTGTCAACATTGCAACTTTTTCTAGTCAGATTTCACCTCATTCCACTTTTTTTTAATGTTTTTTTTAATTTTTGCAATAGCATTTCCAGAACGCGCGGCGGGCCGGTAAACTATTAGCTGCGGGCCGCAAATGGCCCCCGAGCCACACTTTGGACACCCCTGATCTACAGTGTGTGTATGTACACTCAAGGTTATTATATAGTATTCAATAGTATTTAAGGTAATGAGAATATGTAATGTGTAAGTAAATCCTGAATCAAAAAATGCATTATAAGCACAACTGTCAAAGTTAATCACAAAACATTATCGCATTAATCATGTATGAATACAGATTAATACAGATTAATTTTTTGAGTGCACATGCTCCTTTACCTTAACCGTGGATTTACCTACCGTAAAAGGCGGCGTGGGTTGTTATATGGTCAGTGATCATAACAATGCATGCGTCGGTGCAAAGATGAGTGAGGAGACTCCGACTAGTGTGCTCGCTGCTAAATTTCACTTCAAAATAAACCCCGACTGGACTTTAGATAAAACTGTTACCAAGTTTTGAATAAATAAATGTAAACAAAAAAAAAAAATTAAATACTCCTCTGTGACATTCTGACAATAAAACTGCATTTGTGTCCAAATGTTGGGTTTTTAAATTATGCAGCCAAGTAATTTATTTCGATTCATCAAAATGCAAAGTTGTGAATAATCTGATGTAAAAATGTGTTTGTTTGACAACACTAATTATAAGTCTGCAAGTGCCATATATTCAGCCTCGTTGCACAAATTGTATACAGAGGATTATGACGGAGGATTTGGCTGAATGAGCAGGTATCAGACACCTCTGTCTCCTTAGACGCATCCTCGCTCATTCATGCGGACTGCACACTGGCCAAGATTTGTTGGGTGGCCGAGGGTGGAGTCGGCTCTCTTGGTTGCTTTGTTGGGTCTGCTCCTGTCTCCGTAATATTTGTCTGCTCTTGAATGGGATTGTGCTGAAAATCTTAATTTCCCTTCGGGGATTATTAAAGTATTTCTGATTCTGATGATGTAAATATATAACACTAACATAACTCAATACTATTTGTAATATAACATTGGTATAAAGTATAAGAAAAATAGTTTTCATTTCTATATCTATGTTGTCTCTACAAAAATCTAAACCAATATATACTGTACTTCTATCAGGAGGTTGTGTGTTCTTTAAAGCTGTCAAATGTTGTATTTTTATTAGATTAATCACACTTTTAAATTCAGCTTAATCAGGATACATCAAAGTTTATTACTTGGTTGTATAGTTTAAATTGGTCTAAAAAAGGACCCTGATATTAGGATACAAATGCAACTTTATTGTCGGAATTTCATTCAGAATTGTTTTTAAACATTTCACTTGAACGCACGTCGTTTATTTGCTCAAAAACAGTTCATCTCAAGTCCCATCTGGTTTTATTTTAAAGCCTTCTCAGTCATCTTTGCAATGACATACAGTGCATCCGGAAAGTATTCACAGCACATTACTTTTTACACATTTTGTTATATTACAGCCTTAATCTAGAATGGAATAAATTCATTTTTGTTCTCAAAATTCTACACGCAGTCCCCAAAAATTACAACGTGAATGTTTTTGTCTTTTAAAATTGTGTAAATGTAAAATATAAAAGGTAAAAAAAATCACATGGAATCGCAGAATTTGCTCAATACTGGTGTTGATGCACCTTTGGCAGCAATTACAGCCTTAAGTCTTTTTGAATATGAGACAAAACTATCTATGGGCAGTTTTGTCCATTCCTCTTTCCAGCACCTCTCAAGTTCCTTTAAGTTGAAAGGGAAGCGTTGGTTTTCATACAGGATGTTTCTGTACATTGCTACATTCATCTTTCCCTCTATCCTGACTAGTCTCCAAGTTCCTACCGGTGAAAAACATCCCCACAGCATGATGCTGCCACCACTATGCTTCACTGTAGGGATGGTATTGGCCTGGTGATGAGCGGTGCCTGGTTTCCTCCTAGCATTCACGCCAAAGGGTTCCATCTTTGTCTCATCACGCCAGATAATTTTGTTTCTCATGGTCTGAGAATCTTTCAGGTGCATTTTGGCAAACTTTTTACTAAGAAATGGTTTCCGTCCGACCACTCTACCAGACAAGCCTGATTGGTGGATTACTGCAGAGATAGTTGTCCTTCTGGAAGGTCCTCCTCTCTCCACAGAGGAATACTGTAGCTCTGACAGAGTGACCATGGGGTTCTTGGTCACCTCCCTGATTAGACTCAAATGAATGCAGCAATGTACAGAGACATCCTGGTACAAAACCAACACTTCCCATTCAATCTGATAGAGCTTGAGAGGTGCTGGAAAGACGAATGGGCGAAATTGCTCAAAGATAGGTGTGCCAAGCTTGTGGCATCGTATTCAAAAAGACTTTAGGGCTGCAAAGGTGCATTAAGTGGATGCACCTTTGCATGGACAAGTCGCTACCTCGTCGCAGGGCCAACACAGACAACATCCACACTCACATTCACACACTAGGGTCAATTTAGTTTTGCCAATCAACCTATCCCCAGGTGCATGTCTTTGGAGGTGGGAGGAAGCCGGAGTACCCGGAGGGAACCCACGCAGAAAGACCCCGGGATCGAACCCAGGACCTTTGTATTGTGCGGCACATGCACTAACCCCTTGTCCACCGTGCTGCCCTACTTATGTACATGTGTAAAAAATGTTATAAATTTGTAAAATAAAATAAATAAGACTTCACATTGTATTGTGTGTAGAATTTTGAGGACACAAAATAATGAATTCCATTTTGGAATAAGGCTGTAAACTAACAAAATGAATAAAAAAGTGAAGCGCTGGGAATACTTTCCAGATGCATTGACATGATCACTGACAGTATAACTACTCACGCCGCCTTTCAGGTAACCATCTGCAGTTAAGTAAATTCATTGCGTAATAATCTGCATGTATACATAAGTAGTGCAATATTTTTGAGGATTAATCACATGATTCAACTTATTTTTGACAGTCCTAGTTTTTCCTCCCAAAAACTGTGTATTTATATATTTTTTTAATTAATCAGGCAGTCGTATTTAAATCAAAACATTACATTTGGTGTGGGAATGTGATACAATCCCATTTAGACTACAAATAAATATTTCAAAATTGTACCTAAATATTAAATACAACTTCTAAACATTTTGCAATGACAATGTCATGATTGTTTATGAATGGATTTTCTTAGATGATTGGCTGGGACAAATCACATGACTCTCCTGGCTCGCAGTACTGTACAAGGTCCATTCTAAAGGCCCAATTACATGTAAGTTAACAAATACTTTGAATTTATTGCACAAAATGTGATCCCTCCACGGAGCTTATATACCACATCCTGGCACACACACATTGAAACTGACAGTGAGTGATCTTGCCTTCAAAGCAGGGCTGAGGTCTCATTAAGATCCTTTACGTTGGGTTGGTGTGAGAACTTTGGCACGTCGGAGCCTCCACTGGACACCTGATGTTTTGGCTCTCATAGCCAGACTGCCTTTTACTGGGCCGAGGTGTGACTTTAGCACCGCCGCTCTCATCCGCTGAGTCTGGAAAAACACAAGGGAGCGACTTCTCAGGGAAGACCAAAGTTCACCACACATGAAGACAAAAACATCAGGATAATGTCATCAATTTCTTGATGGATTTTCATCATTTTGGTCTTTAATAACCATCAGAACACAAACCAGTTTAATTTTCTGACTTTTTTTTTTTTTTTAGCAGAAGGGTTTGATGCGTCACAGACAAAATTTAAAAGTCATAATTTTTTCAAGCTGTCACTAGAAAACTCATTCATATCGATTCTGTTGAGCAATATAAAATAAAACATATTAAATGTTTATTTTCGGGTCTCCCTATGTCTAGCATTAAAAGATTACAGCTGGTACAAAATGCGGCTGCTAGACTTTTGACAAGAACAAGAAAGTTTGATCATATTACGCCTATACTGGCTCACCTGCACTGGCTTCCTGTGCACTTAAGATGTGACTTTAAGGTTTTACTACTTACGTATAAAATACTACACGGTCTAGCACCATCCTATCTTGCCGATTGTATTGTACCATATTTCCCGGCAAGAAATCTGCGTTCAAAGAACTCCGGCTTATTAGTGATTCCCAGAGCCCCAAAAAATTCTGCGGGCTATAGAGTGTTTTCTATTCGGGCTCCAGTACTATGGAATGCCCTCCTGGTAACAGTTAGAGATGCTACCTCAGTAGAAGCATTTAAGTCCCATCATAAAACTCATTTGTATACTCTAACCTTTAAATAGACCCCTTTTTTAGACCAGTTGATCTGCAGTTTCTTTTCTTTTTTGCTCTGCCCCCCTCTCCGTTGTGGAGGGGGGCGGGGGGGGGGGGCACAGGTCCGGTGGCCATGGATGAAGTGCTTGCTGTCCAGAGTCGGGACCCGGGGTGGACCGCTCGCCTGTGCATCGTTTGGGGACATCTATGCGCTGGTGACCCGTCTCCGCTCGGGATGGTCTCCTGCTGGCCCCACTATGGACTGGACTCTCACTATTATGTTAGATCCACTATGGACTGGACTTCCACAATGTTATGCTAGATCCACTCGACGTCCATTGCACCGGTCTTCCCTAGAAGGGATGACAATGAGGTTTCTCATTGTCATCCCACTGGGTTGAGTTTTTCCTTGCCCTGATGTGGGATCTGAACCAAAGATGTCGTTGTGGCTCGTACAGCCCTTTGAGACACTTGTGATTTAGGGCTATATAAATAAACATTGATTGATTGATTGAAATATTCACTATTTTTCATTTAGTACATTCATAGTTACAGACTAATAAGGTGACACAGAGTCACACTTGTTTGATATTATGAGCCTTTTTGCAGAGAAATGCAGCCAATTATTCTTATCATTTGGTGCTTACCTTCAGCAGTTTACCAATTTGCATACCACCTTAACATATAGCACTTTAGCATCTGGTGAAGCAAGAGATGTTCCCATGTTATCACAATGTAGCTACCGTGCTAGTTGTCAGCATGTCAAGTGTTAGCGTTGACATTTTTTCGGATTCTCCAAAAATTAGAATAGATGGCACTTCGGACTTGAGGTATTTAGTATCTATTTTCCGCATTTTGCATATTGCATTGAGAATTAGCACTTTAGCAACCATCTATGAGACAAGACATGTTCCCATGTTATCACGTTGTATCCACGCAGTGTTGACATTGTTAGCATTGACACTTTTTAGGGATTAAAATAGACAGCTTTACATACATAGCACTGATGCTAAATATTAGCATGCTTGCATTGGCATTTTGTTGGGATTTGACACAAATTAAAATAGGACTTGACGCACATAGTACCTATTGTTTTAGGTGCTAGCTTTAGCATTTTCACATTTTGCATATCACTGTAAGAGTTAGTATTTAAGCAACCATCTACTGAAGCAAGAGATGTTCTCATGAAATCACAACATATTTACACAGGATGTTACAATGCTATCCGTTAGCATTGGGAACATTTACGCTTAAAAAATGGCACGGCACAAAAACCACCAAATCGGTGACAAAAAAGTTGCTGGAGTATTCAACATTTCCACAAGGATTTCTAATTAGTTAGAAAAGATAACATTTTTATATTGTTATAAGCATGAAACTAGTTACCTGTTTTTAAGCACATTGTTGACAGCTTTCATTTTGTAGCTGTGGACGGGTAAGTAATAGTCATTAGTTGAAGATGCCAAGAAATGCTGACCCTCTGTATGGTCACAGACAATTTTATTGATCATGTTGATCTTGTACAAATGTACATACTCACTTACAAGTGAATGAAGCACATACAAGTGAATGAAGTTCATACTTAGTCAACAGCCATACATGTCACACTAAGGGTGGCCGTATGAACAACGCCAACACTGTCATAAATATGTGCCATATAAGGAAACCGCACTAAACAATAATGACAAACACATTTTGGGAGAACATTTGCACCGCAACACAACATAAACACAACAGAAAAAAATCCCAGAATTCCCTGCAGCACCAACTCTTCTGGGACGCTACAATATTGTATTGATGAATATTTGATTGACGAGTGGTCATAAATCAAGTTGTCAATTTTATGTTTTACAGAAATAATATAGAGAACCTGAGCCATATGGAAAAGTCCAGAAGTACAGTAGAGTGACACGCGGTGACCTTCACACCAGGTGAGACTTTGACGCTTTAAGAGATTTTTTTATTTCTTTACTTAAATACATATGCTCGTATCACAGTTATGACATATTGCCCATCAAGATGATAACAAATAGAAGGGAGTAATTCATTTTCATATAAATGTTGTCAAATCAAATACTTTTCAACCAATTACACATTAAATAGGCTGTAGAGTAGGGGTGTCCAAAGTGTGGCCCGGGGGCCATTTGCGGCCCGCGACTCAAGTTTTTTTGGCCCGCGGCATATTGTTGAAATAAAATAAGACAAAAAAAACAACAGTAAAAATGTAAGCATAATAAGCAAATATGGTAGCTAATTTTAATACTAATAATTAATATGAAGCAGACACATTGTTTTGTCTGTAAATTTATGTCTGTTTTAAATTGTTTTTTTTTTTACAAAATAAAATATCAAAACGGCCCCCGCGTGATTTAGACAAACTTTTTTGATCCACAAGGGAAATTATTCCACACAGTAGCTCAGTTACAAAGGATGGAAAGGGTAAGGATGGAAAAGATAATGCAGGTATAAAGTACACAAAAAATGTACCGTAGTAGCAATATCAACTATAACATATATGTAATATTTACATAATATATATACACTATATAATATATATTGATATCCATCCATCCATGTTCTATATATTATATTATTATATTATACTATATTTTTGTATAATATATACAATATATAACAAATCCCAATTACCATGTACAATATTACAGTATATGTATCAGCTGCAGCAACAAAAAAAAAAGGGCAGCATAAAATAAAAATTAGCTCCAGCAGAAAATTTACATTACAAAAAAAGACTTCATTCAACCCTGGAAAAAAAATCTAAATAAGTTGCGAAAATCAGACTTTTGACAACGACTAGACAACAAAGTATGAATGTTCTGCCCCGAGCAAGTGCTGGAGTCATTGTTTTCTGTCGGACCTTTTAAGCGACGGACACATTGATCCAGACAAGCAACAACAACGGTAGAAATTCCCACCTGTAAACTTCATGGGGTATTGTGTGTAGAATTTAGAGGACAAAAGTGAATTTATTACAATTTGGAATAACTCTATAACAGGGGTCCCCAAACTTTTGGGTTAAAACAAGTTGGCCGGGGGCCGGGCTGTGTGCGTGTGTATACATATATATATATATATATATATATATATATATATATATATATATATATATATATATATATATATATATATATATATATATATATATATATATATATATATATATATATAACTAATGAATCATATTCCAGTCGTCGTCACGTTGTGACATTGCTGGTTTACGAGCAGAGGAGCATGTTCGGCAGCGCACAATCACAGAGTACTTACAAACAGACACAGTGTGTAGACAGAAAAGGGAGAACGGACGGCGTGGCGAAGTTGGTAGAGTGGCTGTGCCAGCAATCGGAGTGTTGCTGGTTACTGGGGTTCAATTCCCACCTTCTACCTTCCTAGTCACAACCGTTGTGTCCTTGGGCAAGACACTTCACCCTTTGCCTCTGTTGGCTGCTGGTAGCGCCTTGCATGGCAGCTCCCGCCATCAGTGTGTGAATGTGTGTGTGAATGGGTAAATGTGGAAATACTGTCAAAGCGCTTTGAGTACCTTGAAGGTAGAAAAGCGCTATACAAGTACAACCCATTTATCATTTATCATTTGGCTTAAAAACTAAAGATAAAGGTGATGTTATAACACTGAAACACCCTCAGGAAGAGGTGCTTTAAGACATGGCTAGCTAGCTAGCGGATAACGTCCATCCGCCGTCGGCAGTGTTTTAGCGACTTCTAAATCATTAATCCTGGTCTCCATGGCGACAAATAAAGTACGTTTCTTATAAGTATCATCCCTGCAGGACGAGGAATAGCTAAACATGCTTCACTACACACCGTAGCTCACCGGCGTCAAAATGTAAACAAATGCCATTGGTGGATCTACACCTGGCATCCACTGTAATGATACCAAGTACAGGAACGTATCTAGTCGATACTACCATGATTACGTCGATATTTTTTGGCATCACAACATCTTCTTTCGTTTAAAAAAAAATGTATATTATGTTTATAAACTCAGGAAATATGTCCCTGGACACGTGAGGACTTTGAATATGACCAACGTATGATCCTGTAACGACTTGGTATCATATTGATACCCAAATTTGTGGTATCATCCAAAACTAATGTAAAGTATCAAACAACAGAAAAATAAGTGATTAATACATTTTAACAGAAGTGTAGATAGAACATGTTAAAAGAGAAAGTAAGCAGATATTAACAGTAAATGAACAAGTAGATTAATCATTCACTTTCTACCACTTGTCCTTAATGATGTTGACAAAATAATAGAATGATAAATTACACAATATGTTACTGCATGTCAGCAGACTAATTAGGAGCTTTTGTTTGTTTACTTACTACTAAAATACATGTTGTCTAGTATGTTACTTAACTGCAATAAGAAACATATGTTTAATGTACCCTAAGATTGTTTGTTAAAATAAAGCCAATAATGCAATGTTTTTGTGGTCCTCTTTATTTAGAAAAGTACCGAAAAGTATCGAAATAATTTTAGTACCGGTACACTAATAGACTGAAAGAGTGCACACTTGATTTCACGTTAGATGGAAAAATACATTTTTAGACAATATGATTTGCCTGAGCGGCTAGGAGACACAGAGAGTAACAAGTGGTAGAAAATGGATAAGAAAGGACAGATTAAAAAAAAATTAAAATAAGATTTTTTGTTTTTGTTTTTGTTGAACTTGGGACTTTCTGCGGGTTGGATTTTGGACGCTGGCGGGCCGGATCCGACCCACGGGCCGTAGTTTGGTGACCCCTGGTCTATAACATAACAAAATATGGGAAAAGTGAAGCGCTGTGAATACTTTCCTGATGCACTGTATGTTAATATTTGAACTCTTTCAAAAGTTTGTTTTGTAATAAACATGTTAGCTTCTGAGAAAGTCGCTTTCTTTGCTGGTTGGATGATGGACCTTACTTGAAATTTCTAGTCGAAACTGAGCTGACGTGAGCAGAAAATCCCTGGAATATTTGGCAGGATTCTGACTTCCTTGCGAACGCAGGAATACTGAAGACGCATGAGTCACCATCCTGGCTGCATGTGCTATCATGCTCATGCCCACTGTCATGCATTTGTTAGATCCTGGTCTACGTATCAATATTATGACATTGTGGACTTGTTTAATGAGCTAGAACACGGCAATGATTCATCAATTGAAATAGACACCAACGACTTTTATATTCTTGTTGAGCAACTCTCCCAAGTGTCCTAAACTTGAACATTTAAGACGAACCAAGCAAATACGAATGTTTCCATGAACAAGGGCCTGGCATAGCTAGGCTGTGATAGTGCCGACATAACGTAGAACAAAGCCCACTCTGTGTCTTTTATCTAATGACGAGATTAGGTTTTTATCAGCCGGCTATTCTTTATTGATCACATTCAAACATTTGTTGACCTCATCACGACTTGCGGTGACCGTAATAGACAATCCAAAGAACAATAAAGAAATAAGTAAAAAAAAAACTATGAGAGCAACGCTCAACTGTTGGTGACGTTTTGTTTTTTTGTCCTTTACAACCGGTTTAGCAGGTAAGCTGGCAACCAGCTGCGCATGTTGGATTTTATGACTGTTGCCACAGACAGTGACAATGGATGAAAAACACGGAGCAATCGCGCCTGTCTGATTGTTGAGACACGGAACGACCTTCTTTGCAAAGGAACACATTCACTGTAAAGGTTCTTTTTACTCAGACCAACTTTTACTTGGAAGGAACACACGGAAAATTAAATGAGCCAAGAAACACTTAATCTCTCACTCATTATTGAAATTATGTTCCGTGATAAAATAGATTTAGGCCCAAAATTATAAAAAACCCTCGCCAGATTTTTGAAATGAAGTCAATTTTATTTGTAGTGTGAATATCTCTGAGCTTGAAATGGCAAAAGAAAGTGGAAAAACACCGCACAAAGTTGTATAAAGAGCGGCAATTTGCACAATTTTGTTTACATTTTGATAAATGTATACTGCTCGGCTGCTCTTGTGTTAGTTACTGTTTTATAATTAGGTAAATGATGCTGGAAGAATAGTCTGGTAACGTTATTAAAGTTATTGGACCCGGTTGAGTCATACCAAAGACTGAATGGGAAAAATATGGGAAAAGTGAAGCGCTGTGAATACTTTCCTGATGCACTGTATGTTAATATTTGAACTCTTTCAAAAGTTTGTTTTGTACTTTATTATTTTGGACAAAATTGTATATTTGGCAGATTTTTCAGAATTATTTTATTTAATTTTCAATAGCTTTACAAATGTACATTGTTACGTCTCAAAAACACATGACTCATAGGAATTGTCTAGAACCATCTAGTTTCTACCACTTGTCCCTAGATGCTAGTGTCTGGTGGAGTATGTTAGTCTTTTTTTTTTTTTTTTACATTATAGAATAAATAATTTAGCAGATTTTTTTTTTTAACTTTTAATTTTCAATAGATTTATGAATATATACTATATCCACCCATCCATTTTCTACCGCTTGTCTCGCTATTGTCTCAAAACTATAAGACACACAGAGAAGGTGTCTAGTTGTTTCTACTACAAGACTTAGTTTGGAAGAAAAATATTTTACTAATTTTATCAGAAATATTTTTAGTCATTATTTTAAATAGTTTTATGAATATACAGTACATTATATTGTCTCAAAACAACAACAACAACAACAACACACATATAGTGTCTAATATAGAAAAAGTCCTATATTGGAAGAAAAAAAAATTTACTAGCCGATTTTTCAGAAATATTTTTGATTTTCAATAGCTTTATGAATATACAGTACATGATCCATCCATCATCCATCCATCCATTTTCTACCGTTTGTCCCTTTCAGGGTTATTGGTTGCGAGGGGCGCTGGCTGATATTGTCTGAAAAACACACAACACAGATAGTTGTTTTAAGCCAAAGGCTCCTTCAGAATGGTGCAAAAGTCTCTGCAGAACTGTCCAATGTGATCAGAAATTCAAGTTCAAAATTCCCAATATCCATCCATCCATCCATTTTCTACCACTTGTCCCTCTTGGGGTCACGGGGGTGCTGGGGCCTATCTCAGCCACATTCGGGCGGAAGGCGGGGTACACCCTGGACAAGTCCCCAAGTCATGACCAAATTTAGAATGCAAGTAAATATGACATGTTGAATATGAAGTGAATTATATTTTTTGTGAAGTGAATTATATTTATATAGCGCTTTTCTCAAGTGACTCAAAGCGCTTTACATTGTGAAACCCAATATCTAAGTTACATTTTTAAACCAGTGTGGGTGGCACTGGGAGCAGGTGGGTAAAGTGTCTTGCCCAAGGACACAACAGCAGTGACTATGATAGCGGAAGCGGGGATCGAACCTGCAACCCTGAAGTTGCTGGCACAGCCGCTCTACCAACCGAGCTATACTGCCCGAATATGAACCTTTTAGCTGGAAGTTACATAGGACAAAAGCTAACAATTTTACACAAAATAGCAATTTTACGTTTTTTTTTCTTTCCATTTTGAAAATACAATTTAAACATTGTAAAAAAAAAAAATTCAATCTACACTATGTACACATTAAAGGCCTACTGAAATCCACTACTACCGACCACGCAGTCTGATAGTTTATATATCAATGATGAAATCTTAGCATTGCAACACATGCCAATACGGCCGGGTTAACTTATAAAGTGCAATTTTAAATTTCCCGCTAAACTTCCGGTTGAAAACGTCTTTGGATGATGACGTATGCACGTGACGCAGCCAGTGAAACAGAAGTATCAGTACCCCATTGAAAACAATACAAAATAGCTCTGTTTTCATCTCATAATTCCACAGTATTCTGGACATCTGCGTTGGTGAATCTTTTGCAATTTGTTTAATGAACAATGGAGACTGCAAAGAAGAAAGTTGTAGGTGGGATCGGTGTATTAGCGGCTGGCTGTAGCAACACAACCAGGAGGACTTACTTGGATAGCAGACGCGCTAGCCGACGCTAGCCGCCAACCGCACGGATGATCGGGTGAAGTCCTTCGTCGCGCCGTCAATCGCTGGAACGCAGGTGAGCACGGGTGTTGATGAGCAGATTAGGGCTGGCTGGCGTAGGTGGAGCGCTAATGTTTTTATCATAGCTCTGTGAGGTCCGGTTGCTAAGTTAGCTTCAATGGCGTCGTTAGCAACAGCATTGTTAAGCTTTGCCAGGCTGAGAATTATTAACCGTGTAGTTACATGTCCATGGTTTAATAGTATTGTTGATCTTCTGTCTATCCTTCCAGTCAGGGATTTATTTATTTTGTTTCTATCTGCATTTCAGCCAGATGCTATCACGTTAGCTCAGTAGCTAAAGAGCTTCGCCGATGTATTGTCGTGGAGATAAAAATCACTGTGAATGTCCATTTCGCGTTCTCGACTCTCATTTTCAAGAGGATATAGTATCCTAGGTGGTTTAAAATACAAATCCGTGATCCAAAATAGAAAAAGGAGAGAGTGTGGAATCCAATGAGCCAGCTTGTACCTAAGTTACGGTCAGAGCGAAAAAAGATATGCCTTGCACTGCATTCTAGTCCGTCACTCTAACGTTCCTCATCCACGAATCTTTCATCCTCGCTCAAATTAATGGGGTAATCGTTGCTTTCTCGGTCCGAATCGCTCTAGCTGCATTGAAAACAATAGGAAAATATGAGGAAGTGAACAACTGACTACGTCACGCTACTCCCGGTAGGGGCAAGGCTTTTTTTTTTTATCAGAGACCAAAAGTTGCGATTTTTATCGTCGTTGTTCTATACTAAATCCTTTAAGCAAAAATATGGCAACATCGCGAAATGATCAAGTATGGCACATAGAATGGATCTGCTATCCCCGTTTAAATAAAAAAAAATTAATTTCAGTAGGCCTTTAATTTGTTATTAAATTCTAATTCTCGTCAATTATGCCATTACCAGAATATTTTAAAATGGGTCAAACGTTTGTATTGTATAAGCTCAAGGAATAATTATAAAAACTATGAAAATTGTGATTATTTCTCCAATAAAACACACTTCAGGTCACAATGTGTCATGGGTATGAATGATTGTTTATGTAGGAGAAGTTGGAACTGTTGCCATACATCTATCAGTAAAGTTTTCACTTTTGTATAGATCTCAATGCAACTCCTTCCGTGCAAACCAGATACCTGCTGTTTGCATACACATCCTCCCTCCCCATTCCCATCAAATGAAAATGAGAGCCTATTGAACACACAAATGTCTAAACTATCCTTACCTCACATTGACACACTGACAGATGCCTGCTTGCCTTCAGGCCAGAAGACAATATCTGGAGTTCACATTGAAAATAATATAGCTGTGCCGTTCGTGGTATATTGTGGAATTTTATCACATAGCTTCCCAAACAATAATGTTAACACAGCATGTGGGCCACTAATAAATAGATTTCTTACAGCTGTGGGATATGTGCATGTCCGGGCATGACCAAACACTCCCATCTTCCATTGTGATTGACACACACCATCCAGTGTGTTCGCCGTTGGAGCCACAATGAGCTCCATTTGGCTCCTGGAAGGTGTGAAAAGGCACACTTGTGCCCCCCCTCGTCTTTTGTAGCAGCCGGGATTGAATTAACAGACAGAGGCAAGTCACAGAAGGTGTGAGCCCAGCTGATTATTCACACAGTCAGTGACTCAGCCACAAACCCCGCCTCCTTTAACACATGCTGGCCCCGGACTATACAGCCCTCACCCTGCATGCTGCTCCCTCAGTCTACTTGAGCACGGCGTGCAGTGCACTGCGCCACAGGACTACTCTTATCCATTGCACTTTGTTTTTACTGAAGAGCGACACAAACACAGTGGGGCATCATGGGGAGCGGCATGTCTTGCGTCCCCCAACACAACCTCACCTTTTCCAGCAAAAGCTTCATCCGCAGAAACAGGTAAGAACCATCACTCAGGTGTACTATGTTCCTTATGGTGTCAGCTCCACACACGCCCATTGTTAGTTTTTACCTCTGCAGGCTGGAAAAAAATATTGGTATTTGTCCGGCATTGAGAAGTAGGGGTTGTAAAATATTCAGGATCACATGGTAACTAACACGGGAATAAGTTCCCCAAGTCGTCTGGCCGTGGGTGTCAATGATCCGGTTACCATTTGCTTCCTCCTCGCATCTCTGTGAAGATGATCTGCCAGCTGTCAATGATTCCAGTGACCTGGCATAAAAAAAACATAATCAGAAGGTGACCCTGTTTTTATTTGATTTACTTAGTGAAAATATGTGATTTATGTTAAGTTATCCGCTTTTCGTGATCTGAGCGACATTAATGCTTTATCTCTGGCATTGGGTTATGTGCCTGGACCTGCTCTTAATCGCCACATCTGACTCCCATTAGAGCACTGCAGTCTCCTGGCCGGCACCGTGCGCGATAATTCAGGATCTGGTTCTGACTCAAACTTGACAAGCAGGTCTTAATGCGGTTCTTAATTATAAACACAAAGGAAAGCGAGCCAACCGCGACCGCGCAAGCACACAGTGCGCCTCAACACCTTCCAAGTTGGATCAATGGCTAAAGTACGCACAGTAAATCCTCTGCTTGCTGTGTCTTTGGCGGTTCAATGCCACAGCAGTGACTAGGATAGGATGTTAGGTGTGTAAACGCAGCGCCTGCTCAGTAGCTTATATGCATTCTTCTTTTGTAGTGCAACACAGATCATTATCATACTTGTCTCCGTGTTGAAACTGAACCAAAGTGTAGCAGAAAAAGCGTCACTGGCCTTAAATGATTGCCGCCGTATGGCCACGACTTCCTGATTAGACGGATTCCCACAATGTAGACAAAGGCCCACGTTGTTGGACAGACACACACATGCATACACACACATATATGTGCAGATAAGCAGATCAACTCCAAAGTGCTTGGGTGCTTATCAGCGCAATGAGGGTGCTTCCTCATGCAGACCTGACACTGATGGTTATGCAAAACAAAGAGGATCATTCAATTCTGAGTTGTATGCATATCAGCAACACAGCAGCCAATTGTTTGGATTATTTCACCGTCTGGCATTGATGGAATGCAGACAAAGGAAGGCCCTAATTGAGAGTACCGAATTGTCTCATTTTGTGGGCATTCAATTGATCGCATTTGGATTGTTCAGTTTGTCTTACAAGATGCTTTGCGTCTCATCCAAGCAGACTTCATCAGTTCATGCTCACAGACTTAGATTGGTCAGTTTGAATCTAGATCTTTGCAAAGCATGTCCAAACGCAAGCTGTGGACTGATTGGATTATTCACAGATCAAAAATCTAGTCTATGTCTGATCAATCTAAATTTGAGTATGAATTGATGAAGTCTGCTTGGATTAGAGGAAAAACGTCTTCTCAGACAAACTGAACAGTCCAGCTGCGATCGATCGAATGCCCTGACAATACAATGGTCTGGATGAATAATAAAAATCCATACAAATATTTATGTCATTGTCTGTTCATTCCTTGGCGTTTGAAACAGTAACAGAGAGTGTCAGTCGGAACTTAGCTGTGTCTTCTTTGGACGACAGTGGACGCCCATAAACAGGAAATTAGTCTCCAAACTCCACATGGGAAGTCAGATGATAAACATTGGGGAAAAAAATAGCTAACAACAAGTTTGTCTGTCTTGAGCAGCAGTCGCCTGTTTCGCAAGAAGAACCCCCAAGAGGGTCAGGAGAAGTCCAACAGCATCATCAATATCCTCTGCACTGTCACCCCCAGGAAGGTAAAGCCTGCATAGCAAACAATTATTGTTTTAATTGCTTTATGTGTATGACTTACACGTGTGATGTTTAGCTAACAATGCTGACTTTAACTTTGCAGGCAATGTCCCCCAAAGACCTAGAGACCATCGACAACATCAAGTGGAACCCTCCGTTCCCGTACGACCCGGCCAGCGGCTGGAAGAAGAGCAGCATCAATGTGAAGAACTACGGACGACTGATTCATAGTGCTAAAGTTCGTTTCCGCTTCTTGCACTGCCAGGTGAGCGGATGCCTATTTAATAGCCTTGTTATGAAATATTAGGAACACTTTACAATCATAAATCATCCGATTTACTCAGTGCTTGATAAGGGTTTTGAAGACAGATCAAACCTGCAATGACACATCCACCGGAAAGTATCAAAACCAACAAAAGCAGGTGTAGCCTCACGGGAAGTTGCACTGTGCACATACAAACTGACTTGGTGGTTAGTTGTGAATAATCCAATCGTCCGCAGCTTGTGTTTGGACATGCTTTGCAGAGACGTAATTGTGAAACAGCTCTGGGAGTAAACCCCAGGGTAGAAAGAGCTCCTCTGATCCCAGAAACTGATAGAGGACACGCTGTGGAAAAAACTATTTGTCAGAGCTGTGACACAACTAAAGATAGATTGAAAGGAGTGGCGCTTTGGGAGAAAAGAACAAAATGTATGATACCAAAATTAACGGCACAGGAAGGAAACGTGTTACATAAGTATTGGCTAATAAAAGAAAACTATCAAATATAAAGAAAAGTGAGGATTGAAAACATGGCCATCAACCAAAATGTCTTTGCAGAGGGCTCGGGTACGACTTAGCAATTATTGACTATTTATCTAATGATTGTAAAGTTTAGAGGATATCTGTATGACATGTCTGCTAGTCTTCCAAAGCATTTTGACCACAACCCATAAAGTGCACCACAAATATCCCCATGGAATGTCCTTATTTTTATATATTTATCAATCTTTTGTTTAATGAGGGCAGCAGAGGATAAATTTCACTTTCAAAATCATACAATATATAGGTTTTTTGTTTTTTTAAGAAAACAACAGCCCGCATGTCAGCTTTGTGTTTGTCAATGTTTCAACTTTGTCTTATTACATTACAGCCGCTTGCTCTTTTACTCCTCTTTTTATGTTTTTTTCTGAATAGTATTTTTAGAAGAAAAAAAAATATATCTGCAAGCTGCCTACGGCCCTCGGGCCGCTCTTTGGGCACCCTCGATCTGATCCATATGGAACCTCGATTTTCGTTGGTAATCTAATAACATAATTTTATCTCTTATTGAAGACGCCGAAGAATGTAGAGGGAGAAGGGGCTGTATGAGCCCCACAGACGCAACCTTCGTACTTTACATTGAGTTCTTTCTTCAATTCAATAGCATTTTAGACCTTCTTCATCAAAGTGCTGGCACTCGCAACTTAATGTGGTCCCATGGTGGCTTATTATATTTTTTGTCCATGCACTTGATTCTGCGAAAAGATATAAGTGCAAATGGACTCATTTGTTATGTGCAATGTTTGGCTGTAAAATAATCAACATGATAAACGAAAATTGGGCGGAAATATTTGTGCAAAACTGAATCATCTGAAAAGTGTATCAAAACCTGAGGTACCACTGTTTACATATACTGTAATTATCATTGTGAGTTTGTGAAGCCCTTTGAGACACTCGTGATTAAGGG
Source organism: Entelurus aequoreus (assembly GCF_033978785.1). Taxonomy (NCBI): domain Eukaryota; kingdom Metazoa; phylum Chordata; class Actinopteri; order Syngnathiformes; family Syngnathidae; genus Entelurus; species Entelurus aequoreus. The sequence continues at coordinate 66,439,047 of NC_084737.1, forward strand.
CTATATAAATACATTTTGATTGATTCATTGATTGATTACGGTGTGACAATGTAAACAGCTCCTGCTTTGGATCTTGCATACCTTATAAATAATGTAGGAAATATATTAATGTATGTACAGTCTAATTTAATTGCTGTACATATGTTTAGATATGATATGTCATCTGCATTGCAAGAGTAGAATTTTTCAGCTATCAGTATTTACACACGCCTAATTATAGCGACAACGTTAAGCGTGTCTTTTGTTATCTCTGCAGGATATACACGATTGTTACCTGGATCTCTTCCAGACACACCTTCACTTTGTGTCAAACAACACCCCAGGACTCACATACCAGGTGAGATGCTTTTTCTTTTAGCACAAGAAGTGTTGTATTACTTCCTTTAAGTCAACGGCTGAATCAACACATCAGGATTTACACCAGGTTTTACGTTCCCTGGCATTGGTGTTTGGAGTTATGCCGTCATACTTTTTGACATAGGTATCCTGTTGGTAAACATGAAGTATGATTAAGTTTCTTCACCTGTCTTCCGCAGCATGAGCAGCCATTAATCATCAGTTTGTCTGCTGAAGGCTAAGCGCCTGTCTCAAGTTAGTCACAATATACATGACAGCATTTACAAGGTAAACAGTGAGACATCATTGGCAAACTTGGCTAGTTCTGGAGCTCAGTCTTTGGGCAGTTTCAAATATCTATACATTAATGTGTGTCAGAAGATGGCAATAAAAGAAGTGTGTCAATTAAAACACAAGATAAACGTATTAGTGTCGTGAGTCTTAGTCTGCGTTGTGTAGTTTTTTAAATAAAAGACACTTCACCATTTATTGATGACCTGTGTTGGAAACACAAAACACACGCACACACACACACACACACACACACACACACACACACACACTGGTCTCAGCTTTCTGGAGGACTGATTTCTGCTCCTTCCAACTCAAAAGTCCGAAGCAAGAGGAAGTAAACAAACATTCATTCATATAAAAATAATAATAAATTCAATTACATAAACAAAAACGTTTTATGAGAAAAAATAATAATGCACAAATCCACATACCTGTGTTGGAAACACAAAACACACACACAGGTCTCAGCTTTCTGGCGGACTGATTTCTGCTCCTGTGTGGTGTAAATACCATGCGTAATTGCAACTACCGTATTTTTCAGACTTAGGGGTGCGACTTATACTCAGGAGTGACTTATGTGTGAAATTATTAACACATTACCGTAAAATATCAAATAATATTATTTAGCTCATTCACGTAAGAGACTAGACGTATAAGATTTCATCGGATTTAGCGATTAGGAGTGACAGATTGTTTGGTAAACGTATAGCATGTTCTATATGTTATAGTTATTTGAATGACTCTTACCATAATATGTTACGTTAACATACCAGGCACGTTCTCAGTTGGTTATTTATGCGTCATATAACGTACACTTATTCAGCCTGTTGTTCACTATTCTTTATTTATTTTAAATTGCCTTTCAAATGTCTATTCTTGGTGTTGGGTTTTATCAAATAAATTTCCCCAAAAAATGCGACTTATACTCCAGTGCGACTTATATATGTTTTTTTCCTTCTTTATTATGCATTTTCGGCTGGTGCGACTTATACTCCGAGCGACTTATACTCCGATGCTCTACTTCTTAGTTAGCAGAATTGTGCAGAAAAATAACTTAAAACAACACATCACTTGTCCCCACAACATTATTGTGTTAACTTTTCAATATTTAAGAGCGTTTAGGAAGAATATTTACAACAGAAAGTGAAGAAGCATGTTCTATATGTTATAGTTATTTGAATAACTCTTACCATAATATGTTACGTTAACATACCAGGCACGTTCTCAGTTGGTTATTTATGCGTCATATAACGTACATTTATTCAGCCTGTTGTTCACTATTCTTTATTTATTTTAAATTGCCTTTCAAATGTCTATTCTTGGTGTTGGGTTTTATCAAATAAATTTCCCCAAAAAATGTGACTTATACTCCAGTGCGACTTATATATGTTTTTTTCCTTCTTTATTATGCATTTTCGGCTGGTGTGACTTATACTCCGAGCGACTTATACTCCGATGCTCTACTTCTTAGTTAGCAGAATTGTGCAGAAAAATAACTTAAAACAACACATCACTTGTCCCCACAACATTATTGTGTTAACTTTTCAATATTTAAGAGCGTTTAGGAAGAATATTTACAACAGAAAGTGAAGAAGCATGTTCTATATGTTATAGTTATTTGAATAACTCTTACCATAATATGTTACGTTAACATACCAGGCACGTTCTCAGTTGGTTATTTATGCGTCATATAACGTACATTTATTCAGCCTGTTGTTCACTATTCTTTATTTATTTTAAATTGCCTTTCAAATGTCTATTCTTGGTGTTGGGTTTTATCAAATAAATTTCCCCAAAAAATGCGACTTATACTCCAGTGCGACTTTTTTCCTTCTTTATTGTGCATTTTCGGCTGGTGCGACTTATACTCCGAGCGACTTATACTCCGATGCTCTACTTCTTAGTTAGCAGAATTGTGCAGAAAAATAACTTCAAACAACACATCACTTGTCCCCACAACATTATTGTGTTAACTTTTCAAGTATTTAAGAGCGTTTAGGAAGAATATTTACAACAGAAAGTGAAGAAACACAGAGCAGTGAAGAACTATTACCTTCCAACTCAAAAGTCCTAAGCAAGAGGAAGTAAACAAATGAAAAAAACAGCAAAGACACTTCCCGCATCGGACATCCGGTTCTTCAAAAATAAAAGCGATACTTCAAATTAAAATATAACACCTGTCTAGTTCATAATATAGCGCAACAATATCACACTATTACATTAGCAGGGAATTCAATTAGTATTGTAGTGGTTCACGTTACCGATGTGCGTGCAGTAATCGCCTGGGAAGTCCACAATATTGTCTGCATTTCCTGCCAAATCAGTTGGGATAGGTTCCAGCTTCTCATGACCCTGAACAGGATGAGCATAGAACACGATTGACTAGATGTGTTTTCTGTTTTGTGTACAGGGAACTCTTCCACTGAAGGAACTGACCATCTGCAACCTGCAACAGAACTGTAACCACAGCCAACCGCTGGAATACGCCTTTCAAGTTAATGGTGAGTATGGCATATTGGCAGTGATGGGCAAGCTACTTGGAAAATGTAGTAAGCTAAGCTACAAGTTACTTTCGATTAAATGTAGCTAAGCTACAGAGAGGAAGCTATCCGCAGAGAATTGTAGCAAACTACACTACAAGCTACACGGTAAAAGTAGCTTTCTACATCAAACCTACATTCAACGACATTTCTATCTACCCATATGTATAATATCAATGTTAATGTAACTGAGAGTGTACAAATGGACCAAAACGGTTCCATTACTATTAACTACCTGTCATTTAGCTGGGGACACCCTACAACTACCCCGAGGGGTCCCCACACCTCACTCTATGTATTTATTTATTTTTCCTTTTCTTTTGCCCACCCCTATAATATTATCCATTTTCTCTACCTACAGTAAAATACAGCATCTATCTATATCTTTACCAAAAAAAAAACAATGACTTGTATGTTGTTTGGGAATAGTTTTCTCTAAACACATACATTTGTCTAAATATGGTTAAGGACACACGCCATCTTCAGCTCTAAAGGAAAAATTTAATCTGCAGGAGAGAATCCCTCTGCCATTTTCAAGTACCGGTATGTTTGTTGTTTTTGAGTGGTCAGCTTGAAGCGTCCCTCTGTCTCTGACTCTTTTGTCGTCATGTGACATGAGTGTGTGACTGATTTTGCTTCCTGGTTGCCTCTGATTAGCCAGTGTTTCGCCCTAACCTTAGCCAATAATGACTCATCATACGACCACCTACCAATTATCATGGATTTTCTCCGTATGTATGGACGTTCTCATTCATCCAGGTCATTGTATTTTCTCCTTATTTTTTTTGGTCCAATTTCTCTCCTTGTACGGTATAGCTCGGTTGGTAGAGCGGCCGTGCCAGCAACTTGAGGGTTGCAGGTTCGATCCCCGCTTCCGCCATCCTAGTCACTGCCGTTGTGTCCTTGGGCAAGACACTTTACCCACCTGCTCCCAGTGCCACCCACACTGGTTTAAATGTAACTTAGATATTGGGTTTCACAATGTAAAGCGCTTTGAGTCACTTGAGAAAAAGCGCTATATAAATGTAATTCACTTCACTTCACTTCACTTGTAGCTTTGATGTAAACTACCTTGCTACAATTAGCTAAGGTACAGTAAAAGCTACTCGTTAAAAAAGTAGCTAAGCTGCCACTAACTTACTGGAAAATGTAACTAAAAAGTTAAAGTACCAGTGATTGTCACACACACACTAGGTGTGGCGAAATTATTCTCTGCATTTGACCCATCACCCTTGATCACCCCCTGGGAGGGGAGGGGAGCAGTGAGCAGCAGCGGTGGCCGCGCCCGGGAATCATTTTTGGTGATTTAACCCCCAATTCCAACCCTTGATGCTGAGTGCCAAGCAGGGAGGTAACGGGTCCCATTTTTATAGTCTTTGGTATGACTCGGCCGGGGTTTGAACTCACAACCTACCGATCTAAGCTACATAGCTTAACTACATTACTCCCCATCCCTGCATTTTGTTTATGAAACCTGTTCAGTGACTTGTGTTTACAAGCTTTATTGCTCAGCATTAATTGTAATCATTCATTTCTAGCCCGGTCGCTGCTAGCATGCTAGCAGCTAACGGGCTACGATAGACTAACCATACGTCCTCTTTTCACCGGACATGTCCTCTTTTGCGGAGCTGTCCGGGCGGGGTTTCTTAAATGCCTCAAATGTCCGGCATTTTGAGTATTGTTTACACAACGTGCAGTACGCTACTTAATATGTCCGTGTGGAAACTCGTTCGGTACACCTCCGCACCGAACCGAAACCCCCGTACCGAAACGGTTCGATACAAATACACGTACCGTTACACCCCTATTATTTTGATTATTGTTTCTCAGCTGTTTGTAAATGTTGCAGTTTATAAATAAAGGTTAAAAACTTTTTTTTTTAAATAAATAAAAAAACATAGCCTCAGCGCATGCGCATAGCATAGATCCAACGAAACAATGACTAAATTAATCACCAACTATTTTTTTAATCGATTTAATCGATTAGTTGTTGCAGCCCTAGTTGTCACATTCCGGTGATTCAAAAGATGCCGTGACCCTCCTCACCTCCACTCAACCCCAAGACTAACTAGAGTTGCCCCCCCTTTTTAACCTTGGTCGGGGTGAGGGTGTACGGGGGCAAAGCAGGGCTCACTTAGACAACAGGTGCAGTTCACTGAGGCCAGCTGTCGCATAGAAAACCCTGACTACCGCTCTCAGCCTTGTCAGTGCGGCTAATCTACAACCACACATTCCACAAACCAGTCAGGTTAACTCCTGTCGCTAATTCCACTTCACTTTACAAACACAACAACTTTAAGCCACATTGAAATAAAGCCATAACACAACAACTCTTGTTGTCACTTGATGTTGTGTTGTGGTCTAAAGTTGTTGTATTGTGCGTAGAATTTGAATTTTTTAAAAATATTTTCATTGCATCACAAATAAAATGTGGACAATTCTGAACTGATTGAAAAATTTAAAAAAATCAATTACTCATTTACCGGTATGTTAAATTAAATAATACAGACGGTTCTAAAATGCAAGATATAGTGCAGACGCAGACTAAGGGAGAAGACGACCACAAGTCATGCTATAGCTTGAAAGTGAAGTAGTGAAATAAGAAAAGAATAAATGTTTTGTCAAACTGAAACCACGTTACAGTCAAGTAACCAGCTAAGAAGAGGAAATGAGCAATTAGATGAATAAGTCAGGACAGAGAACAATATTTACACTGTGCGACAACGCTGTCAGCCATAGATATGAATGAGTAGATAATTGACACGACACTTCTTGGAGTGTATGGGTTTTTTGTTAATGGCAACTGATGGCAAAGTATCTGGGCATAAAGTGGTTTTAGAAGGCACAGAAATTAAAACAAGGATGCCTGCTAGTCAAGTAGGGACGTACATTTATTTAAACACTGTACATATACAGTACAGGCTAAAAGTTTGTACACACCTTCTCGTTCAATGCATTTTCTTTACTTTCATGACTATTTACATTGTAGATTGTCACTGAAGGCATCAAAACTATGAATGAAACATGTGGAGTTATGTACTTAACAAAAAAGGGGAAATAACTGAAAACAAGTTTAATATTCTAGTTTCTTCAAAATAGCCACCCTTTACTCTGATTACTTTTTTGCACACTCTTGGCATCCCCTGACGAGCAGGGAAACCTGCGAAACAGGCTTGTAGGGATGATATAGCCTCTGTGTTTTTTCCTGACCTAACTCACAGTGCCAACACAGATAGACAGACAACATTTACACAATAGGGCCGATTTAGTGTTGCCAATCAACCTATACCCAGGTGCATGAGTGTATATATATATATATATATATATATATATATATATATATATATATATATATATATATATATATATATATATATATATATATATATATATATATATATATATATATATATATATATATATATATATATATATATGTATGCATGATCACATCCAAAAAACAGAAATAATGACACAATACTTTATACATCAGCAGCCAAAGAAGGAGCCTTTTATACATATTGATGATTAAATATAAAACATTTATGATATACAATAATACACACTATATTAAAATAGGCTATACAATATAATAATATGCATACTAATAAATTAAAATTCATACATAATGTATTTATAATCGAATTGTGGCGCCTGAATCGTAATCCAATTGTGAGGTGCCCAAAGATTCTCACCTGTTGTTGTGTTTTTGGCGTTCACATTTGTAGTGGCTTTTGCAATAGTTTTGTGGCGTAAAATTGTTGTGTTGCGGCATTTGCATTGCTTGTGTACCTTCTTGGCTTCAGTCAGGGCCGCCCTAATAAGGCGTACCTGGACTGAAGCCACGGGCCCACCGATTTTTTTACGGCGGAATGCAGTGATTGGTGTTTATAGCTCTCAACCACAGTGAGCTCTGCTTCGTGTAGCAATCGTGTACTCTCTCTTGGTTGCATTGTTTTTTTCTATACTGCCACAAGTGAGGCGCGAAACAAGGTTGCCAGTGTGAGAGGCGAGCATGCTGATTACTGTGCTAAAAGTCTATGCAGGCAATCTGGGGATTGCCTGCACTATTCTTGAAGTTGACTGGTCTTTGTTACACTCGCACAGACGTGCAGGCATCCGTCGCAAAGGAGATGTATTCATAAACAAAATTATTTTTAATGAGTTCGTTTAACGTGGCCCTGGCTACAGTATAGTGTAGTAGCCTTTCATACAGTGGGGTTGTATCCCGGCAATACATGCAAATGAGAAAAACTTGACACCCGGAAACTCCTGATGGGAGAAACAGAAAATATTATCAAAAGTAAAATCAATGTAATTTGAAAATGTAGTAAAATTTAATTGTGAGTCACAAACAGAGTGGATTATGAGGGACGTAACGTGGGCTGGCAATACTTGGACTCAGCCGTGGGAATACTTCCTGGTCGGGTCATCAGGGGCCAAAGGGGGCTGAAGTAGAAAGATCCCGAAAACCTCCAATGACCTCGGTGTGTCCAACATCAAGAGCTGTATCAACATTCCTTATCCTAGACTATCAAATGTGAGAAGTGTGAGTTATCCATGTTGATGTTTGTATCACTGAAACAACTCTGACAATATTGACAGATTATTATCCACATTTCTTTTTTAACATCCGACTCCTATTCCCGGAACACAAGCTTGTTATTCTACAGTCTCGTATTTCTATTTGACGTTCCCATTCCTTACCAAGAAACTTTATTTACTCAATGGGAGGCATCGTGACGACACACACACACGCACACGCACGCACGCACACACACGCACACACACACACATAGAGGAAGTGTGAATCAGGTGAGAGATATGGCGGCCACATGACCTCTGCGAGACGTTTCCTGCACTTAAAAACATGAATCAGCGGTGCGGGTAGAGAGTGAGAGAACCCTTCCTGGAGTTTACAGGGCTGTGAACATTACATAATGATAGTCAAAATTACCTTAAACAGTTGAAGCTCGATGTATGTTTTAACCTTCAGGGGACAATGGCTGGCCATAATTTTTGTTCTCTTTCCATTACACCTACTGAGTGGCCAAGTGGTTAGAGTGTCCGCCCTGTGATCGGTAGGTTGTGAGTTCAAACCCCGGACTATAAAAATGGGACCCATTACCTCCTTGCTTGGCACTCAGCATCAATGATTGGAATTGGGGGTTAAATCACCAAAAATGATTCCCGGGTGTGGAATTTTAAAAATTAAAATAGAATGTCCTCAGAGGGTTAATAAGTTTTACAGTCAAGCGAAACAACAAATCTGCTGTTTATCTCTGGTATGTGTACATCTGATAGATAGATAGAGGGGAAAGTCCTGTTCATTCCTTCTGGGCTCGCAGTCTGTGGGAGGACAAGAGTGACTATGATTTTAAATTCTGGGAAACCGTCAGACATGTGGTCTAGATAGAACACGTGCTAACAGTTATGGCATTTATGTCACAACACAACTAAAGACTTGGAGAAAGAAACCCTTCGGTGATTCATCGCTATGTGGAAAACTGAACCACTTGCGGGACCACCTTGATGACAACTTTTGTGACCTCTGCTCCCCACAGGTGTCAGCCTGAACCCCATCATCGTTTATTGTGCCAATCAACAAGAACTGGACCAATGGTTTGGTCTTCTTAAAGAAAACATTGAAGCCAACGGCGGCACAGCCTTTGCACCGGAAAACTTCACCAGAGTGAAAGTAAGTTCTTCCAAACTCCAAAATCACTCTAGAATTTCACTCAGTTGAACATTAAACTGAGCAACTTTGTCCATCCATGCTAGTAGGCCACTTCCTGGTTCATTGAGCATAGGGATGCAACAATAATTGCTATTAATGATAACCGCGGTAAAGAAACTCCCGACGGTTAGTATTACCGTTTTGAATTAAAATGATTAAAAACATGTGATTGACAACCACACTTTGACAAACTCACCAACCGACTAGCGCTAGCTTAAATGCTAATATGTATGAAAAAAACATCAACATATATTCCCATGACAAAACTCAAATCTAAACTTATACAAACACATTGCTGACTGAGCAACTTAATCATTCTATCGTGAACATTGAACCTTAGAACTGAGTGATCGATCGATACTCAGAGGAATTTGAGACTGAGGTGTCTATAACAGGAAGTAAACGCACGTGACGTCACATAATCCGGAAGTGAAGCAAATTTAACACTTGGTTTGCCTTTATCAGTAAAAAAAACATTTAAAATGTTTTACATTGAAAAGATAAACATTATTAAACATAAAATACAAATAATATGGCTCTTAAGAAGCCACAACAATATTCAATGTTACTTATGCCAAGAATTTATTGTTTAGTCTTTTAGTTTTTTGTAAATTAAACTTTTCGAGCACATTCAACAATATCGTGATAACAATGAAAAACGTCATTTTGGTCACAATAAATGGGTTATACTTGCATAGCGCTTTTCTACCTTCAAGGTACTCAAAGCACTTTGACAGTATTTCCACATTCACCCATTCACACACTGATGGCGAGAGCTGCCATGCAAGGCGCTAACCAGCAGCCATCAGGAGCAAGGGTGAAGTGTCTTGCCCAAGGACACAACGGACTTGACTATGATGGTAGAAGGTGGGGATTGAACCCCAGTAACCAGCAACCCTCCGATTGCTGGCACGGCCACTCTACCAACTTCGCCACGCCGTCCCCAATTTTCATATCGTTACATCCCTAACTGAGCATGATAGGTAATATTATTGATGAGATTGGGGCATCAGTTGAATTATAACTTTTTTTACGCTGCAATAACTGAAATCTCAGCAAGAATAAATAGCTAAAACACTTGTTTTATATTTGAAAAATATAATATGTACTAAAATATGAGACATACAATAAAAATAACCTGCCAACAGAACAATAATATTTGACTTGCCAAAATGCCATTTTACTTCTACATTGATACATTCAATTTTTGTCAATATTACCTAAAATAATCCAAATTATCTAACATAGTGTAGCTTACTATTTAAAATAATATTTATTCATTCATGTATTTATTTGACAGGGACAGTACAATTAAACATTGCTACCCATAGGTAACCGATGTCAAAGTACATAACACTTATAGCCATAGGCTAATTTTCAAACCTTGTCAGTACAATGGTCAAAAATAAGGATTTAAGAACAAACGCCACTAAAGATATTTAATATTGCTCAGATGTCTGTTTATGCAGTGTACAGGTCACTGATCGTGTGGTGATTCACACAACACTGGCTGATGCTTCACACACTCATATGCCGATGAGTCGTCTATAAGTGTTCTGTGATTGACTGGTGATCAGTCCAGGAAGTAGTCTAGCTGGGATAGACTCCAGCTTTCCCGTGATCGTCAACAGGATAAGAATGATAGAAATTAAGGAATGGATGGACTTCAATTGGCTGCTAACTAACAAATCAACTAAAACAACAACTCCTAAACTTGTGAGATGGATTAACCATTGGGGGGGAAAAAATCCCATGTTACAAGTACTGAGGAAACAGGATGTGTGTGAATGTGCGTGTGTACTATGCAGTGAGTCAAGTAGGTCACTCCTGGCTCTCCCTGAGGGCTGAATATAAGGGAGTGGTCTTGTCCGCATCATAACGGTTATCTAACACCAAAGCACTCACAACTAAGCAGTTTTGTCAGGTGTGCAACTGGTTGATCAAACCCTTAGAAAAATAACTGAATTTGGGGTGGCGGCTGACACTCGGGGTCATGTTTACGCTTCTGTGTTTAGCTTTCCCCTCAATCCAATGTGTATCTTCTCGTTTTAGTTAAACCAGCAGAAGAGCCCTGTGGGCAGAGAGGAGCTGAGGAGCTCCATCAACAGAGAGCCTATCTATGAGTGGGAGGGGTCGCAGCGGGACAGCCTGGGCCCCATCACCTACGTCACCAAAGTTCGCCTGCAGCACTTGCCCTGTCAGGTACAGTAAAAACACAACATGCAATACTTTCCTTTTGGCCTCTCTGGGGAGAACACAATCATGTAAGAAACTGTGCGTGACTTCAGGCTTTTCAGGTTGTTGATGAAAATATTAGATGAGTCACACGGTGTTTAAATTGTGAAACACAGACATTATCGTACATCCACAAAATGTAAGGTGTGCAAAAAGTGGGGTTTTATTGCCTCTCCTGCACATACACTACCGGGCATAAGATCTAGAACACCTCATTCAGAGAAATAATTCAGTACGTCCTAACATTTCACTGATACTTCAGATGAACCTACTAAAATGTAATGGATGTTGTCTACATAATGTGCCTGCAGCTTTATTTCTTAAATGGTAAATGCCATATTTTGTAAACTTCCTAAATTAAAGTTTAGAGAGGCTCTATTATGCAAAACCGACTTTCCTTACTTATTGCTACCTGCTGTTGTGTATTTGGGATCTGCATCAGTCCCGAAAATTTGAAATCAAACTGTGGAGGCACTGCGGGGAAATTAATAAAATAATTTGTCAACTTAATGTATATTATATTTATGCATGAGAACATATTGTTGTAAACTGTGAAGTGTGTGTGTTAAAATCATGGTTGTTTTTACAAATGATGACGGATGTGAACAAGAGCATGTATTGTCTATGTGTTATGATGTAAATGAGATGTGGTTGTATTGTATAATATGTGTCAATGAAAGGGCCTTTTATTACTTTTCTTAATATGATTACATGCTATAGTATAATTTTATTGTAATAATTTTATTGCATGATTTTTGTATCTCTTTAATTTATGTAGCCAGGGACAGCAGATGGAAATGAGCTATTTAGCTATAATCTGGTGCAGAACATATCTGTCTTTGAGCTTAATGTTTCTGTGCATTGTCCCTTCAAATAAAGACTAATCTAAACTAAACTATTATGCAAAGATGTTTGGAATTTGTCCCGTTGATGACATTTTTCCCATTTGTGTTGTCATAGATTGTAGAGATTTACCCATAGTCCTTCTTCTTCTGCCTAGTGATATAATTTCACTAGTATGAAAAAATCTGAGCCATTCTGATGATCTAGGTCAGGTCTATTTAAATCCGGTCCCCTAGCTCATTTCAAAACTTGGGATAAAACATTTTTGCAGCAAATTCCTAAAAACACTAGAGTGCTTCTGTTGTATAGAAGAACGTGGACTTCTGTAAACACATTGACAGATCCTTGGATGGACATTTTAACTTTGAGAGTAAACATAGAACAATGGGGTCCAAACTTGGGGTTTACAGAACTGAGGCGTTCCTCAAGGCACCCCTTTAAGTCCTCTCCCTTTTTGGCAGTTACAATTTTTTTTCATAATGTGATTAAATGTGACTAAGGTGTTGCTGTAGCTTGTTTACTCCAGGTGCAGTCATTAGTCATTTGTTCCACTTCTTTAGTTATACTTGTACTGTTCCTCAAGGTTCCATTTAAGGTGCTCTCTTTTTCATCATTGAAATATTCAACTGGTGGCCCGCAATTTGTGAGAAACTCACATTTTTGCAGAAGATACTTAAAAACACTTAAAAGCTGTCATAGAAATTATATTTGACCAGCTTTTTTGCAGAAGGCCCATAAAAATATCAGAACGCTCTGGTGACTGACAGACTAAATAGACCAACATCAAATGTCTACTGTAGAGGAATATACAAAATAAGACTAACAGTGATCCTCCGTCCTTAGCTTTCTGGAACTTTGGCCCCTGAAACAGTTTAGTTGAATATCGCCAATCTAGGTTGATGTATCAGCTGTAGTTTTCCTGGTAATCAGCGAGACGCCAACGTTTTCCCTATAAAAACAAACAAAGTTACAAACACACCGATTCAGATGGTGGCGAACAACAATCAACCAATCATGCCCTAACCTGCAGGGATATTTGTAATGAACTAACTGTGTGAGAATGAGCGGCAGCCCCACTGAAGTGTGTGAGATTTAGGGTGTGGGAAGCAACTAAAGTCATCTCACAGCTGGAATGTCAGCTGTCTCTCTAGACACACCCTAGAAAAGTGTGAGGAAATATAAACTACACTTGATCTTTAAATGCCCAAACTGGTTTGACTGGCATTTTTTGCACCAGGAATTAGACTGCACCACACTGCATTTGTGTCAAATAATTAAAAATGGTGTTGAATCAGGTTTAGTCTCTATCTTGCTTTTATCATTATCGGGTTAGTATTTGATGCTATTAAACGTTTGCTACTTCAAAGCTGCAGAAAAATGAAGTTATTTATATAGGTCAAGAATGTTCCACAGAGGGAAGAGAACATTTCTACAAGGGACTGATCCTCCTTAAATTCAGCATGATGTTTGAAAAAAAAAAACACTTGATGGCATGATAATAAACTTTTGGAATGTAAACTGGACGTTCAAAGGAAACAAAACTCCCCTTAAAAGGAGAACAAGTGCAGACGATGTTATTCAATCAGGGCCAATAAGTGTGTAACTCTACACAAACCCTTGTGTGTCCACAGGAACAAAACGATAGACTGCTGGTGATGTACACATCAACAATGATCATCCTATCCGAGGAATCAAACGGCCTCTTCTACAAGGTTTGAAACGCTTCATAATCATCCTCTGAGCTGCATGCCTATTTTGTGTTTTTAATGCAGTTTAAATCATCTTTATCAGGGCAAACTTCCACTCAACATGATCACAGTGACAACACCCTGCCAAGATGTCAAGCCCAACACTTTTATGATTGAAGGTTAGTGCAAAACAAACAGACAAGCTTGAATGGATCTTGATGAGTATACTGTACACTGGAATGCATAATTTACCCTAAGTGGATACAAGCAGGAATGTGCTAACGTCACAAAGTGCAAGCCTCCATGAATGAGCTGGTTTGATCCCCACTGAATGACAATCTGACAGTGGCACATTCCACGCAGCGCCTGGACCGAATGACGAGCTTTGTGTGTCCTCTCTAGGGAAGCTCATCAACCCCATAGTGGTGTCCTGTCTGGATCGGAGCGAGTTCTGCGACTGGATCCAGCATTTCAAAGCTGCTGACGTGCCGGTTCTCAGCCCCCCACCCCCAGTCTATGACATCATCTACACACCGACGCACAGGGAGGTGAGTGATACCCTCTTTTTTTTTTACAGGTTTAAAATAATCACCTTGTTCACGTCTGCTTATGAGCAAAGTATGCTATGTTTCTGTCCTCACCTGGTTTATCCGCCTCCAGGTCAGAAGTGACAAACATTTTAGCTCTATTCCCACCTGGGCCGGATTGGTAAAATCATGGCATAATAACTTAAAAATACAACTATGACAACTTCACATTGTTTTCTTTATTTTACTTTGGCCCAAAACAGAACAAGCACATTTTGAAAATGTACATATTAAAGTAAAGTTAAAGTACCACTGATAGTCACACAGACACTAGGTGTGGTGACATTGCCCTCTGCATTTGACCCATCCCCTTGTTCCACCCTCTGGGAGGTGAGGGGAGCAGTGAGCAGCAGCGGTGGCCGCGCTCGGGAATCATTTTGGTGATTTAACCCCCAATTACAATCCTTGATGTTGAGGGCCAAGCAGGCAAGTAAAGTCCCATTTTTATAGTCTTTGATATGACTCGGCCGGGGTTTCAACTCACGATCTACCGATCTCAGGGCGGACACTCTAACCACAAGGCCAATCCTCTTGACAAAACACTTCACCATGAAGACCACATTGAACTTAGACTTAATCTCAGTCTATCTACAAAGCAATTAAACTTTAAATCCAAAAATACATAATATAATCCAAAATACAAAATAAATAATACATTAAAACTCTTCTAGGTATCAACTACCTCATTTGTCATTTCTACCTATTAATTATGTGCTCAACCAACCATACAAACTGAGGTAGAAACTATTCAAGAGGGTTGACTGTCAGTGTATTTATTGATAGAAAAATAAAAGCTGTGCAATACATGAACAATTTCAACAAATCAAACATGTGAACTTGAGAGACTGACAGTACTGCAGTAAATCACACACTGTTCACTTGCCTTACATTTTCACAGAACTATATCAAGGGGCAGTGTCCAATGCAGCATTTTAAGTGGGGTTACCGATTGTTTATTTTACTCCTGAAACCTGGCATTTTTTAGCTTTCACAAGTGATTCAAAATCAGGCATCACATCTGTGGCAGACAATTTCAGGATGGTATTCAAGTGCTTGTGCAGACAATTTCAGGATGGTATTCAAGTGCTTGTGCGTGAGCCTTGAGCGTGGCTTTGTTTTATTGATTTTTATTCAAGTTAAAGTACCAATGATAGTCACATACATACTAAATGTGGTGAAATTAACCTCTGCATTTGACCCATCCCCTTGTTCACCCCCTGGGAGATGAGGGGAGCAGTGAGCAGCAGTGGTGGCCGTGCCCGGGAATATAATTTTGGTGATTTAACCCCCAATTCCAACCCTTGATGCTGAGTGCCAAGCAGGGAGGTAATGGGTCCCATTTTTATAGTCTTTGGTATGACTCGGCCGAGTTTTGTACTCACGACCTACCGATCTCAGAGCGGACACTCTAACCACAAGGCCCCTGAGCAGGTCAAGACAAATGACAGAATTACAGAGAAAACCTGCTCACAAAAATGTGTGGTTTCACATTCGCTTCCGTGAATAAATAGGAGGATGATAATTTTTCGTGTAACACTGTACTCTGCATCCAATTTTCTCTGTTTTGTCACAGACATTTTGTTGAAATGAGGGTGCCGAAGCGCGATGTGTTCGAAGCAGAAGAGTAAAATGGCAGGTTTTATATTGGTTCGAGGGGGAGGAGCCGAAGCCCCGCTTTACTGTGTTCCTAACAGAATTGCTATTGCGACATCCAGTGGATACATTGAGAACAGCAGTTTCTCTCATTTAACAATGAAGCAAATTTTTACATTTAGCAAATTTCGTGAGTTCAAACCAAAGACTACAAAATGGGACCCATTGCCTCCCTGCTTGGCACTAAGCATCAATGGTTGGAATTGGTGGTTAAATCACCAAAATGATTCCCGAGCGCAGCCACCGCTGCTCCTCACTGCTCCCCTCACCTCCCAGGTGGTGAACATGGGGATGGGTCAAATGTAGAGGATAATTTCACCACACCTAGTGAAATTATCACTAGGTGTGGTGATAAACTTTAACTTTAAAGTTAAAGTTGGGACTTTAACATGAGAGTAGTGGTGTGTAAGGGCTGTGATCTTCGTGGCGGCAAACAGTGGAGAGTTTTTATTAAAATTTTTAATAAATCCACACATGTTAAAATTCCAATTGCAATGTTCATTATTACAATAAAAGAATAAAGGTTATGGCAATCGAAAAACATATTTTCCTTAAATACGCATCGAGGCTATGAAGTGTGTTTTATGTGATGACTCGATTACTAAACTAATCAACAGATGCAGCTCTTATTTATATGATATTTTTTGCCAACAAGAACTTGTAGGGTTCAGGCAATTATTTTTTTATCCAGTGTACACTGAATTCGAAGGGAGTCAGTTTGGCCTCAGGCTAACAGTCGTTGCAGCTAATGTTTTTTTCTTTTGTTACAAAGCATTTCACGTTGGAAAGACTTAATTTTCCTGAGCAAATATTTATTTAGCCGCGGATATTTAGGAGCTTAATTTCATTCTAATAAAAGACTCATTCGTACACTGAAAGTGATTTTTGAGCCCATTTTTGTGATTGATTCAATTGTCACCTCTCCAAATTAGTGAACGATTCAAGTTCCAAATGTATCACTACAGAGTCATCAGTCCACTTATTATCTTGATGTCACATCACTAAGGTATGACACTTGTCTGCCACCTAGACGCCGCAGTTTGAAAGGTGGAGTGGAAACAGTCAAGCCAAACCCGAGTCCCGCAAGATGAGCCAGAATGGACGTGGATCCCACAACCTTCCGTTCCCCACTCATGAAGACAACCCATTGTCCCCAGGATACTCGGAACCTCTTTGTGTAAGTGTCTGCTTCACTCTCAAACATCAATATTTGTACGGATATGAATTATGTCGGAAGTATGTTTGTTTAACGTCAGCAAAGGAAACTCGCTTAACGTTGTTTTGTTTTTTTACTAAGTTAATTATTAAGCAAGGTCTAGAGTCCTGTTCCTGTCACAAAAACTCAGGCAATAAACTTCAAGGCTGACCAAAAAAAAAAAGGAAACACATAACGTTGGAATTTCCTTCTTAAACGACGAGGCCCTGCAATGATTATTGAGCAGCAGGAGTGAAAAGATTCCTTATTAACCTTGCACACTTTAGAAATAATGAAGCATACCAGGACTTTTGATGACACTCCCTTGAGAGAAAAGTCTTCTGCTGGACCAATTAGCTTTAATTGGAGAGAGCTCACTGCCTGCAAGACTTGTTGTTTTCGCAGCCCCTGACCTGCTAACCCCTAATTAAAATGATGGAGATCTTCTTGTCCCCATCATTGTCAGAGTGGCTTGATGTAAAGCGGTTTCTTTTTACAACAAGTACAACCTCCAAAATGTTTTGCTTTGCAAGTACTTTTGGCGTAGGAATGAAAGAGTAGTTCAGCAATGGAATATATATTAGAATTCAAGTTGAGCAAATATTTGTTTGATTATTTCATACATATTTCGATTTCAAATCAGTTCCTGCGTACCATCAATGGTGCAAACAATAAACGCGGTACTCCTAAGTGCCGACCAAATTCAGTATGTGTTGCCCTTGTATCGATTTACATAAAAGCAAATAGTGCCATATTTTGGTACTTTCTTGCACGTGACGTCACGTCCAGTTTCAGACTTTGCACGGGCTCAAGCACTTTGCGAGTAAACAAGCAGTCAAGCACTCCAGGTAATGTTACAAATGTCCGTGCCAACAAAGCAGGAAGAAGGCACTCAAAAACACAATAAGGCTCCACTTTTCAAAATGCGCTACCTCGATGCTAACTTACATTGGATTGATCAAAGACATGCTACCGATTAGCATTAGCGATTTTAAATGACAATTTCAACACCTACAAATTTGGTCATGAAAACTACAACTAAGATGCCCGTTACAATTAAACAGCCGGTGTGTAATAAATTCAGTACTTACTAGGGGTGTTGTGCGATTCAGAATCGATTCTCATTTTTAAAAAATCGATTTTTAAATTTTTTTTTTAATTAATCAATCCAACAAAACAATACACAGCAATACCATAACAATGCAATCCAATTCCAAAACCAAACCCGACCCAGCAACACTAAGAACTGTAATAACCAGAGCAATTGAGAGACACAAACACGACACAAAACAAACCAAAAGTAGTGAAACAAAAATGAACATTATCAACAACAGTATCAATATTAGTTACAATTTCAACATAGCAGTGATTAAAAATCCCTCATTGACATTGTCATTAGACATTTATAAAAAAAAAAAAAAAAAAAGAACAATAGTGTCACAGTGGCTTACACTTGCATCACATCTCATAAGCTTGACAACACACTGTGTCCAATATTTTCACAAAGATAAAATAAGTCATATTTTTGGTTCATTTAATAGTTAAAACAAATTTACATTATTGCAATCGGTTGATAAAATATTGTCCTTTACAATTATAAAAGCTTTTTACAAAAATCTACTACTCTGCTTGCATGTCAGCAGACTGGGGTAGATCCTGCTGAAATCCTATGTATTGAATGAATAGAGAATTGTTTTGAATCGGGAAAAAATCGTTTTTGAATCGAGAATCGTGTTGAATTGAAAAAATAAATAAATCAATTTTGAATCGACTCGTGACCCCAAGAATCGATATTGAATCGAATCGTGGGACACCCAAAGATTCACAGCCCTAGTACCGGTACTTACAGTATAAATAAACACTTTCTCGGTTTCAACTAAAGACAAAATTGGCACATTCAACTTAATGGCAAAGACTACATCATGACACGGCAACATGCCGTAGCAATGCACTACTGCCATCTAATGTCTTGGAATCGCAACTGCATGCAAAGTCTATTTGCAAATGAGACACAGACGTGTAAGAAAACAAGCTATAACTGCACAGCACAGGTTTCACAATTGTTAAATGTTTAATCAAAAATATATTTTTATTTATTTTACGATTAACATTTATTAACACATTTGAACACACACAGAAGCACTGAAAATTGGTACCGTTGAGTACAGGTATAGATTCCCAGGTATCAGGGATTGGTACAGTATCGATTCAAATGTGAAAGGTACCCATTCTTACAGACTATAACCAAATATGTCCTGCTTTTTGTCAACAGTACACCTCCAGCCGTCCCTCCTCCACCGAGACCGCCCGCCTGGGAAGCAGGACAAACAGCGTCTCTTCCCACAACAAACCCGAACGTGACTCCCGACCTTTCCCGCTGCGCTACTCGTCCCCCCAGCGTGGCTCCTACCTCCAGTCTGCAGAGGTCTCGGCGGGCATGCCGCAGCTGTACAGCACACCCTACTCAAGCACGCATCGGCTGGACAAAGGCCCGCTTGTGAAGGTAAAACGTCAGCCCGGCGTCTAAACATGATAAGTGCATGATTCCCCTTGAGACCGGTCGGACTCATCTTACATGTCTTTATAAATACACAGTCAGCGGAAAGCTGAGCAGGGTCTTGATAACGACAGTAACTGCAACATGACAATAGATACACAAGTAGGAAACATATACCTGACACTTTGCACTACTTGATTTACGGAAACTCTTATTATATATTTAATACAGAGCAAACATCTCAGAATCATTCCAGTGTTGTGTGTGTGTGGAGTGATTTTATGCTCACTTATGTATGTTTTATTCATTGGTCAATGGGGCACTCATGATTGAGGCCTGTGAACTCTGCCTAGCAACATGCCACATGTGCCCTGTTTTATGGGTGATGTTGCACCTTCTAATTACAAACATGTGCAAGTGGTTGGTACACCACTGTGTTTTTTTAAGGATATGCTTGTATTAATATGCCACCATTTTTACATCCAACACACATCTGATGGTGGATTTGTAAAACTGATAGTTGTAACACCGGCACTTATCCGCCATTAGTTTAATACCCCGCCCTGTAATGTGACCTCAAATCTTAATTTTGATTGATGTGAGCCCTCAGAGGGTGAAATAGAACAATAAACTAACTCTTGAGTTTGTTGTGTGATCAGTCAAACAGCTGGAACACCTCTCAGACGTCTCTCGGCTACCACATGAACGGCCCGCAAAGATACTCGGACATGTGCGCTCCAAGACAGCCCTTGTCGCCGCTCTACGATGAGCCCTGCAGTCCTGAAATAGATGACTTTGAGGACGTTGTGCCAATGGTAAGTTGTGCCAATGATATGCCGCGTCCATTGGGGCAGTTTACAGCAGTTCACTTCGGTTTATTCTACTCAGACAAGATTTTGGTATAATAGAATGGAATAGTTCACCATTTATTTTTTTTAAGGTAAACCGTATATTTAAGTTAAAATATTCCATCTATTATACCGAAATCTGAAAAGCATATTAACAAGAAGACATATTAAACCTTCAGCTACCTACAGCAGTGCAGCCCATGTTTGGCAATTGATCAGTTAATTTGTGGGTCTTTGTAATCCAAATAATTATTCATCCATCCATCCGTTTTCTACCGCTTGCCCCTGTCGAGTCAAATTTCGTATCAAAATAAACTTTTACCTTTACTTTTTAGAGCGGGCCTGGGCAATTATTTTGACCCGGGGGGGCAAATTTAGAGAAAAAAATGTGTCTGGGGGCTGGTATATCTATTTTTAGGAACACTAATACAAAACCTCACAATAATGTCTGAATGCTAAAAACATTATGACAGACCGCCTTAAAAACAGAATGGATTTTTTTTTTTTTTTTAACTGAATGAGACATCCAGAATGTACATGAAAATAAAGAAAGTGGGATTTAAAATATTAACTATGAACGATAAAACACTGAATATTGACAACACATGAACGATGATCGACATATTATACAATCAAGCGAAACGCAACACAAATGCAACAAACACAGCGAAATATGAACGCAAAGGGTTCAAAGGGTTCAAACGCTCTGTGGAAAAGCTCCCCACCCACACTGCTTTGTGCCTCGTTTGAGCTGCTTTGACTTGGATTACCATAGTCACTAGTATATCATGTAAAAGCGCAGATTCCAAACACTGAAATACTTTGTATAGTTCAAGACTTAC
Source organism: Entelurus aequoreus (assembly GCF_033978785.1). Taxonomy (NCBI): domain Eukaryota; kingdom Metazoa; phylum Chordata; class Actinopteri; order Syngnathiformes; family Syngnathidae; genus Entelurus; species Entelurus aequoreus. The sequence continues at coordinate 66,460,342 of NC_084737.1, forward strand.
GGTAGTTTGAAAACATCACTGCACATCATAATGGCAGCTACAGTTTCCATCTTAAAGATCTAAAAAAAATATTCGGGAATGTCCGGTGGGCCAGATTGAAAAGCTTAAAGGGCCTTAATTTGCACAGGTCTGTTTTAGAGGATACGTAGGGTTTTTTCGCAGAAAATATAATTGGACATCTATTTTTTGTTTTGTGCAAGGCTATACAAGCACTTAACATACCGGTACTTCTAATAATATCTACAGCACATACACTACCGTTCAAAAGTTTGGGGTCACCCAAACAATTTTGTGGAATAGCCTTCATTTCTAAGAACAAGAATAGACTGTCGAGTTTCAGATGAAAGTTCTCTTTTTCTGGCCATTTTGAGCGTTTTATTGACCCCACAAATGTGATGCTCCAGAAACTAAATCTGCTCAAAGGAAGGTCAGTTTTATAGCTTCTGTAAAGAGCTAAACTGTTTTTAGATGTGTGGACATGATTGCACAAGGGTTTTCTAATCATCAATTAGCCTTCTGAGCCAATGAGCAAACACATTGTACCATTAGAACACTGGAGTGATAGTTGCTGGAAATGGGCCTCTATACACCTATGTAAATATTGCACAAAAAAACAGACATTTGCGGCTAGAATAGTCATTTACCACATTAGCAATGTATAGAGTGTATTTCTTTAAAGTTAAGACTAGTTTAAAGTTATCTTCATTGAAAAGTACAGTGCTTTTCCTTAAAAAATAAGGACATTTCAATGTGACCCCTAACTTTTGAACGGTAGTGTATTTCTTTACATTTTATTTTTAAACGATTTTAATCTACATTCAAAACACTTTCTTGCGGTCTACATTAGTGAGTCTCAAACTGTCGTGGTATGCGGGTTACATCTAATGTTACGCCAACGAATCACTTAAATAAATATTCAAAAACAGTGTTACTGTTCAAACTGTGTGTAATGTTACAGTCGCCAAAAATATTAAATATAGTTGTTAAATAAAACAGCTGCCCTGTTTTTAATTAATATTTAGGCCTACTATGCTACTGTGTTAGACATGGTGGTACTTGGAGAGCCAAGTGTTTTCTGAGGTGGTACCTGGTAAGAAAAGTTTAAGAAACCACTGATAATATGTATTGAATATGTTTTGGGTCTAAATGTTGTGTACATTTTGCTCCACAGTCACTTTTATAACCCGTTTTTTGAGTCTGTCTGCGTTTAATATGTATTTATTTATTTGAATTAGGACAATGCATATTCATCAACATAGAGCAACAATGTAAATATGCGGGAGTTAGCACAATAGCTAATTTTTATCTGTTGTCCTAAGGCAGGTTAATACAGTAAAAATTCAACAGGTCATGATACAAAGAAATACATAAAATCACAATACATTTCCCATTACAAGCATACCATAAGCACAGACCATGGACAAAACATTAAACAAACAACAAACAAACAAAAAACTATTGAATAGCCTAATTGTGCGTGCATGTCTGCTTAGTTTTAAATGTTAAATAGGTGTCACAGTTTCTGACATGGGCTGGCAGCCTGTTCCATGACTGTATACCTCTGATAGACCCCACCATTTGGCCAAATTTAGTCCTACATCTTTGTACATTGCAGTCCCCTCTGGTCACTGCTCTGGTGTTTATTTGACTGCTATTTTTTTAATTAATAAAATCTATTAATATTTTCTGCAAGATTGTGGAGGCTTTCCCAGATTGCAAATGAAACCACGCCCCACCTTCTCCAAAAGTATCATAATTTATCGTTTGAAAAATGTATACTTTTCAAAAATATATGTTGAAGCCAAATGTCACCTCTAGTTTTTTTACCAGACACAGTCGAAAATAAACTTCATGAAAATTATGTAGATTCACCCGGTCACAACATTAGGTATGTAGCAGCATTTTTGTCACTGCATGTCGCACATTCGTGTTATCATGCACAAGCTACGTTTGTATAAAAGTAATATTTTATCCTACTTTTTTTGTGTTTCCTCATGGCCTTGAGCTCTTCCCCCTCTGGCTGAGAGTTTGACTTGATTTTTGAATTAATGCTTCCACTTCGCGGTGACGTCACAACATAGCCAAACTTCAAAAACCCAGTGAACAGAAGCATCCATTATCAAGCTTTGGCATTGTTTAACATAGGAGTGTCAAACGTACGGCCCGCGAACAGGTTTAATCCGGCCCGCAGGATGAGTTTGCTAAGTATAAAAATGAACCTGAAATTTTTTTATGAAAGAAGCAACTGTGTCCACTAGATGTCGCAATAGCAATTCTTTGTATCTTTGTAGATGATGCTACATATGTACAAAATAAACCACATGATGTTAGTACATCAGTAGAGGAAAATGATCAAACTACATAAATAACAGTGTAATTAGATTTTGGTATTTTTTTTTTTTTACTTGATAGATTGAAATTGAACACCAAATTGAACATTATCACATAATTTATTCAGAAAATATAAATAACGACAAATAAAGATAGAATACTATTAACTGCAACATGTAAGTGTAAAAAAAAACCAAAAAAAACATTATGATTCGTACAATTTCAGAATGTGCTTGTTCTATTTTTAAACAAAGAAAATCATCTAAAGTTGTCTTTATTTTTAAGTTATCGTGCCGTGATTTTACTAGTTCGGCCCACGTGGGAATAGATTTTTCTCCATGTGGCCCCTGATCTAAAATGAGTTTGACACCCCTGGTTTAACACGAGCATCCAACATTGTAACACCGTTTAAAAGTCAAAAAGGAGGACAATCATTGTAAGCCCCCCTTTAAACGCTCCTTACTTTCTCAGTAAATAATGCTCAAACTTTGTTGACAAATTCAATTTGGTGCTGCTAAAATGACCATAAATTAAGTCAGTCCCGATGAGATTTGCATTTGTACAATTGAATCTGTGTGATCAGATAAGTTCAAGATCAGAAGTCATAATCCTTTATCTCTCAACAGGAGAGCTGGCCTGAGCCCACTCCTCTGTTCCATCACCAGCAGGGGCCTTGGCTTCCAACCACAAACTTCCAGCTACGCACCCCTCCAATGGGCAGACACAGCAGGAGAAACCTGCTGCAGGCCAACTCCCAGGTACAGGCTCTGGGCTCTGACATGGGGACCCAAGCTGACCAAAGAGCCGAGGCCGTGTCGAGGCTCAAGCTGTTGACCGCGCCCTCAAAAGGACAAGAGCAGGTGAGAAGCAGACCGTCGCTCATCTCTCAGGGCACTCTGGTTTCTGGAATGCTGCGGTACGACATGCATGGGTGACTTTGTATGTATCGGATCTGCATGTGTTACACGATCGGGTGCTGTGGATGTTGAGTGAAGATGAGAATACATGTTAGTGTTGATCACGGGAAGTGACGGATTTGTGTGTTTTCACGTATGTCCACAGGCACACCTCGGCTCCAACTTTGTGATCAACACGTCTCATCTGTTGAACAATTACTCACCAGGTAAGAACACGGCAAGGCGAGGCGAGGAAACACTGCTCTGTTAATCTATGACATGTGCGAACACTGTAGCTCCAGCTCAATATAAGTAAGACTTCCGATGCGATATTTATATTGGAGCCTTGAGTATTGGTGGATACCGATATTAATCTGATACGATATCAGTACGAATCCTACACTATACATACTCTTATTTTGAAGGGTGGAATGTTATAAAAGGCTTGATCAACTGAAATTACTCAGAGAACAATTGTAGGTCTGTAACACATTAATAAATTAGGGCTGCAACTAACGATTAATTTGATAATCGATTAATCAGAATCAGAATCAGAATAGTTTTATTGCCATTGTTTGAGAACGGGTTCACAAACTAGGAATTTTTCTTGGTGCAATCGTGCAACATAAAACACATATAACACATATTTGGTAATAAAAAGAGCTGTAACTGAGCTAAAAAGAGCTGTAACTGAGCTGAGAACTGAGAATCTGTCGATTATTACTTCGATTAATCGATTAATAATCGGATAAAAGAGACAAACTACATTTCTATCCTTTCCAGTATTTTATTGAAAAAAAAACCCCAGCATACTTGCACCATACTTATCTTGATTATTGTTTCTCAGCTGTTTGTACATGTTGCAGTTTATAAATAAAAGTTTATCAAAAAAAATAATATACATATATATATATATATATATATATATATATATATATATATATATATATATATATATATATATATATATATATATATATATATATATATATATATATATATATTTGCCTCTGCGCATGCGCATAGCATAGATCCAACGAATCGATGACTAAATTAATCGCCAACTATTTTTATAATCGATTAGTTGTTGCAGCCTTATAATCCATTAAGGACACTAATTACATGCATCTAGCTTGTCTGCTATTGTGTGCTTTGCTGTTGTGTGGCTGCTTTTTAAATTACAAGGAAAGATCAAACTTGTGTGCACATTGGAGGACATTTATCTGGTAAATGGCTGTCCAGCTTTGCACAAGTAAACTCGCTGCATGACTGCTTGTATCATAGATTTTAAATAGGGGCGTAACGCTAACCGGTATAATGATGAACTGTGACGGTTAGTATTACCATTTTAAATTAAAAATGATCATAAAATTGATAAGACTTTAATAAACTCACAGACCGAGGATACTGCTCATTTCCTGAAGAATCATGCTAGCGTTAGCTCATTAGCTAGCATAAATGCTAACACGAAACATTAATATATTTCCCTCTTAAGAAATGCCATTCCCCAATCTAAAGTTATATAAACACATTACCCCTGTGGGCACGTCTTTAAGGGGGCGTGACTTTGAGTGTCTGCGGCCGCAACTGGAAGTACTTGACACTCAAGGAATATGACAACAGGAAGTGAACTCACGTGACAGAAGTAATGCACCCACACATATTTTTTTAATTTATGACTAAAAAATCCCCACTAAAACCCTCACAAATAAAAAGAAAATAAACATTTTTAAACACTGAAATAAAAAAATAATATGGCTCTTAAGAAGCCAGAACAATATTGAATATTTCCTCTGCTAATGAAGGAACATTTTCTGTCAATGTATTTTATTAAATGTTTCAAATAAAACTTGGTTTAAAGACTTCAGCTTGTGTATAAGTAATTTTTGATCACATTCAATAATACCTAGATCAGTGGTTCTTAACCTGGGTTCGATCGAACCCTAGGGGTTCGGTGAGTCGGGCTAAGGGGTTCGGCGGAGGTCAAAACACACCCGACTCATCGTGTAAATAAAAACTTCTATCTATCGGCGTATTACAGAAACGGCAACAGCAGAAGTCACACTGATTTGCAGGTGTGTAATTTCTTGTGAGTTTATGCACTGTGTTGGTTTTGTTGTTTGAACAATGTGATGTTCATGCACAGTTCATTTTGTGCACCAGTAAAAAAACATGGTAACACTTTAGTATGGAGAACATATTCACCATGAATTAGTTGCTTATTAACATGCAAATTAGTAACATATTGCGTCTTAAATAGTCATTATTAAGTACTTATTAATGCCTTATTCGGCAAGGCCTTATTATAACCCAAGCCCTCTATCTCTGGCGCTAACCCTCTAACCCTAACCCTAACCAAATAACTCTAAATTAAGTCTTTGTTACTTAGATTATGTTCCCCTAGTGTCCAAAAAAACTCTAAATTAAGTCTTTGTTACTTATAATATGTTCCCCATACTAAAGTGTTACCAAAAACATAATTTTGTCTTGAATTTGAAAAAAAAAACATTTTCTTTTTCACTAAAGAAGGGTTCTGTGAATGCGCATATGAAACTGGTGGGGTTCGGTACCTCCAACAAGGTTAAGAACCACTGACCTAGATATTATCTAGGTATTATTGGGCCGTGCGTTTCCCACCTAGGCTTCAGTGATGTCCGACTTCAAAGATTACCTCTCAAAATACCATAATTGATGTCACCACATGACCATTGCTGGAGAAATACTTTACAGTAACACATTTACGCACTACTGGGCATTGGATCACATCAACAATATACAAAACGGGTTATTTTCTGGCGCATTTCAAAATCAATTAAAAGGCATCAGCAATTAAAACATATCTTACGTGGTACTGTCAAAATTAAAATGGCAAAAAACATTAAAAGTGAAAAAATAAAATATTTGAACTCACAATTAGTATCGCCTATTCGACGCCGTCCCCATTTCATCGCCAGAACAGCTTAGCTAGCTTCTGGGGTTGGCCGACATGGTCTCACAAAATGTAGTTTCTCTTCTCTTTAAATATCCTCTTGAAAATGGCCTGGCAATATATATATCTGCCACTTAAACAACGTTTTGTTCTCCTTCTCGGTCTGGATACGGCGCAACACTTCCCGCTTCCTGCTAAATTGAAACTTGTGATTGGATACTTACTTAGGAGTGTCCAATCACAGTCTCGTTAACATCAGGCTACCTAGAGAGGCTACTGTCAACAACGTGTGATTTGATTGGCTATCGCAACTGTCTCTCAACTCAACACAAATACATCCGCTAACGGTCCCGATGAGTATCCAATCACAGGACGCGTAAACGTCACGTTCAACCAGAAGGCCTTACTGACAACAACGCGTGATCTGATTGGCTATCGCAACTGTCTATCACTGTATGTCCCCCATTCACTTACAATGCAAGGCCTCTGGCAGATTTCGTACAGCATAGCAACAGAAGCTTGCTGAATTCTGATTGGATACAAAGTAAAACTAAACACAACAGCACTGGAAGGAGCATAATATGACATGAAGAGAATATGAATACTTTTAGAAATTTAGGGAAAGTAAATACAAAAATAATTGTATCTTTAATTATGATCATGATTTCTGTTTATGTTAGGCCAGCAGATAAGGCCTTGCTGGCCATGACGGCACACCACTGATAGATAATAATAATAATAATAATAACTTAGACTTAGGCAAACTTTATTGATCCATAAGGGAAATTGTTCCACACAGTAGCTCAGTTTCAAAGGATGTAAAGGATAATGCAGATATTAAGTAGTCTAAAAATGTACCACAGTAGCAATATAAAATATAACATATATATTATATTTACATATAATATATACAGTATATAATATATACAGATATATTATATTATTATATTATATTTGTATATAAATATAATTTAATATAGATAGATAATAACACTGATACTTCTGGTCACAATAACCGTGTTACATCCTTAATTTTAAATGCACACCCAAAACAAATCCGATAGATATATTTTTTGTTAGATATTGGACCGATAACATTGGATCAGGACATCCCCAATAACTACAAGGAAGTCAAACACATGAGACAAACTACAACAAAGATGCTGATGCAGCATGCCTTCTCTCGGGTCCAACATCACAAATGTTCAGCCGGTTTAATAGACAAATAATCGTAGAAAGTCTGCACAGAAGAGTGGAAGCTGTACTAACTTCTATTTTTCCCATTTACTTATGTCTATTTGACTCCGTTAAACATGCGTAGAGGAGCTCCAATTGGTCAAAGTGCGCATACCGAGACGTGATGTCAACTTACGTGCCATTGCATTTCTCTTTGGTTAAGACACTGCAATGAGCACATGCCACGAGCAAGCGGCTGCATGTTTCTATGCTGCACTGAACGAGCAGAAACACCTCCATACACAATATGGGAGTTCTGGTTCTAAAACCGTAATGCTTGAATATATTATAAAATGTCTGTCCTTTGTCGCCCTTGACAGATTTTCATTCATACCTCAAACCCATAGAGCCAGACGACCAGGAAATAGACTATGACAACATTTGGGAGTACGATCGCAATACCCCGATGATTCAGTCGATGTCTGGAATTCCCACACACTGGACCGGATTAAACGGCGGGGCCAGAGGCCTGGGTGCCATGGTGACCCAGCAGAGATGGTCATAAAACACAACAAAAAAGCCGGCACTCGTCTGGACGTGTGCAAACAACGGATCCTTATCTGAGGGATCATAAAAGTCAACTGGTACAGATTGTGCTGGCCAGTAAGCGTACAGTAGAGTCAGAAGTTTGTACGTGTCAGCAGGCAGACGAACGACATGGAAGAAAAACTCTTTGAAAAGTCCAAAGCAGACTTCACCTGTTAAATGTGATGGAGCATACTTTACTTTAAAGTTATTTTTATATTGCATTTACAGCATTGCTATTTCTTTTTGTTTGAGTTAAAACTATCAAAAACATTCCAGCAGAGCTTGTTTATTAAGGAACTTATTGTATATATTGTGTAAAAAGTGTACATTTTATTATGTTTTATGCAACCCTGTCTTTGACTAACAGGTGACCACAGTCTAGGTGGTCATAGCACTACTGCTTCTTTCTGATACCTGTGCGGCTTCTTGAGTAATATTTGTTTGACGTGTTTATTTATATCGAAAAAATAAAACTGGTAAAGTAAGCCCACACATTTTTTTGTCTCTTATTGTCACCACACTTGTAATGTGAGTCAGTACAAGAGCTGCATCGAAATATTTGCAAAGTATTTGTATATAGTAGTATAGTATTCGTAATATTTAGAGCAGGGGTGTCAAACTCATTTTAGATCGGGGGCCACATGGAGAAAAATCTACTCCCAAGTGGGCCGAACTGGTACAATCACAGCACGATAATATAAAAATAAAGACAACTTCAGATTGTTTTCTTTGATTAAAAATAGAACAAGCACATTCTGAAAATGTACAATTAATAAATTGTTGTTTTTTTTTTACACTTACACGTTGCGGTTAATAGTATTCTATCTTTATTTGTCGTTATTTATACTTTCTGAATAAAGCATGTGATAATGTTCATCAGTCAACTCATTGGTGTTAATTTTCAATCTATCAAGATGAAAAAATATTCCGAGGTGCTGCGAGTCGGCCAGTTGTTGGGGTAGCGACCTTGTGTGTCAGCATGTCTGTGATCTTCTTTTAATTCTTTTTTTTTATTTTTTATAAATAGATTTAATCATTTATTTATTCTTATTTTTTAAATATATTTTATTAATATTATTATTATTATGTATTTATTTATTTTGTTTATTTATTCCCCTTCCTCAGGGGGGGGCTCGGCGGGGCGGTTGCTGGTTGTTCCATCTCCATTGTTGGGGTCCCTGTGGGTGGGGTGGGTGGTTCCTGTGGCCCCGTGCTGGGTGGTCCTGTGGCGGCCGGCTTGGGTGGGGTGGCCGTGGGCTGGCCTCACCGCGCTCTCCGGGGGTGGGGGTGGGGGGCTCGTGGGGGCCCTGTTGCCGGTGGGGCGGGGGCGGTCTTCCCGTCCGGTTGCGGGGGGTCTCCGGGCCCCTCGGGCGGGGCGTCCCGCCTTTCTGTCCGTGTGGGGTGTGGTCTCTCGCTGGCTTGGGGTCTGGCTGCCCCCTGCTTTTCTCGTGCCTTGTCCTCTGCCGGGTGCGTCTGTCTGCGGCCTGCTGCTGGCCCTTGTGGGCGGCGCGGTGGGCCAGGCTCTGGGGTTCCTGTTGCTGTCCGGCTTGGCTGCGTGGGGGCGGTGGCCCCTGGTTCCCTGGGCACCACACCTACTGTTTGTGGGATGGGCTCTCGGGGAGGCTGGGGCCGTACTCTGGCTCCCGCACACACTGGGAGTCAAATGTATTGTACATGCAAATTCACATATACTCACACACATACATACAGACATACATAGGTACCTACGCTCCCACATACATATACAAATAAATACAGTACATATTTACACACTCAAAGTTCGTACATCCACACGCACATTCATTATACAAACATACTGTATACACATACTGTACATATACATTCACTGTAAAAACATACATATACACATACTGTACATATACACTCACTGTACAAACACACACATACACATACTACACATATACATTCACTGTACAAACACACACATACATATACTGTACATATACATTCACTGTACAAACACACATATACACATACTGTACATATACATTCACTGTTCAAACACACATACTGTATACACATACTGTACATATACATTCACTGTACACACATATACACATACTGTACATATACATTCACTGTACAAGCACACATATACACATACTGATTGATTGATTGATTGATATACACATACTGTACATATACAAGTACATATGCACACATACACTCATGCACATAATCACGTTTCATCAAACATATATCAACGTTGTTGCCCTCGGGTAAACTGGGTATAACACATTGCACACTGACAAAGCTTAACCTATTGTTACTATAACAATCTACAAGGTTAATGTAGGTTGCTTCTCTTTCTTCCCCTCCATTTTTCTGCATTCTTTCGTATCTCAAGTTATCATTACGTATATGTATTGTTGCATTTGAACAATTGTATTGTTGATAATAAAGGTAAAGTATTGGTATTGTTTATTATCAATAGCACTATTTCTATTGGTATTCATATTGCTCCATTTTTAGTGTAATAATGCTCATTGTCATTTCTGTATTTTTTTATTTTTATTTTCGCTAACTGCTTATTTGCTATTACTTTTACCATCATATTTGTACATGTCGTATTTGCTGATGTTGCTCTGTTGTTGTTGTTGTTGTTGTTGTGTTTGCTGTTGTTGTTTTTGTCTCTCTGTCTAATCCCCCACTTGTCCCCACAATTCCCCCCTCTGTCTTCCTTTTTCTCTCTTTCTATCCCCTCCTGCTCCGGCCCGGCTGCACCAAATGATAATATAAATACATTTAATAAAGTCAAAATACAAGTAAGGCAACAAGAGAAGTATCGTACACTTCTCTCTTGTAAAGTAAATCTGAACAGCCGATATGGGCATCTACATCTGCTGTATGATTTGCCCAAGAAGCTGGGCAGGACATTATTAAAAAAAAAAAAAAAAAAAAAGATGAAAAAATTATATCAAAATCAAATTACATGACGTTATTTATGGAGTTTGCTCATTTTCCTCGACTGGTACATATGTAGCATCATCTACAAAGATACAAACAATTGCTATTGCGACATCTAGTGGACACATTCAGAACAGCAGTTTCTTTCATTTCAAGATTTTGGCTCATTTTTGTACTTAGCAAACTCATCCTGCGGGCCGGATAAAACCTTTTTGTGGGCCTGATCCGGCCCGCGGGCCGACGTTTGACACCCCTGGTTTAGAGTGTTCATGTTTAGTCAGAGAGGTACAGTATATTGTAACATTGTAGTTTGCAGCGGCGCAGAACTACATTGCATCACACTACAATTGTGCAGGGCCACCAAATAAGGCCTAAATATGGAACCAAAAGGTTGTTCTAACAATATCTATTGTTTACAAAACTCTACATTTGTCTAAGCTCACCAGTGTCACCTACTGGAGAGTAGCATTAATGAAAATTTGCTCAATTTAGTTGTGAATAATACTACAGATCATCATCACATTAAAAGGTCAATCAAAAAAAAAAGGTGACGTCCTGTATTTGCAAGTAGGGTTATCAGAGTTTTATGAGTTTATGCTGCCCTCTAGTGTTAGTTAGCAGAAACAAAGCAACATTGACTTTAAAATTGAATGACCCCCCAAACACAGGCACACACACGATAAAACACATGAAACAAAAACTTTTACATCAATCAATTTTAAATCACAAGAATACAATTTTTTCCAGATTATTTCCAGTCATTAAAGTAATTACTGAATAACCAACATTAATTGGAAATTTAGTAAGGGAAATAAATAGAACTAAAGTGCCTCCAGTTCATCCAAGACTTTAACACATACAAAAAAACTAATGTGAATAAAAATACAATAATTTGGTCATTCAAGGCAGTCCTTAACAAAAATCATGATCATTTACAGATGTGCAAATGAGCATAGATTTTTTTTAACCTAATCCTAAATGTAGTGCCAAGTCATTTAGAGATATCAAGACCCATTGAGGGCGGTAAGACACTTTTGTTATGAGTGGCTGCCACCTCCACTTTGGCAAACTTCCGCAGGTGTCGAATGGCAGACAGAGCACTTATGTTGGCCAGCAGAACTGTGTGGGGGAAAAAAAAGTGAGTCATCAGCACACTATTGAAATGTTGTACAAATTTGGGGGTCGGCAACCCGCGGCTCTAGTGCCACAAGCGGCTCTTTAGCGCCGGCCTAGTGGCTCTCTGGAGCTTTTTCAAAAATGTATGACAAATGGAAAAAGATGAGGGAAAAAAAAATGTTTTTTTTAATATGGTTTCTGTAGGAAGACAAACATGACACAAACCTTCCTAATTGTTAGAAATCCCACTGTTTATATTAAACATGCTTCAGTGTAGGGCTGGGCGATATATCGAATATACTCGATATATCGTGGGTTTGTCTGTTCGATATAGAAAATGACTATTTCGTGAGTATTCGAGTATATGTTCTCACGCAGTTGTTTTTAGCTGCGGGCATTACACTACAGGCTTTTCTCACTCGTTCTTGTCACTCCTTCTCAAAAAGACAAAAAACAAGCGCACCTTGTTACATACGTCACATACTGTCATGCTTGCAACGTCATACACCCTCGCCGAGCAGAGAGGTAGCGGCATGGGTAAAGTTAGCTGTGGTGCAAGCGGAGCGGTGCGAGTGGTAATACGAGAGAAAGAAGGTGCCAATCTGGTAACAAATGGAGGAAGAAGAATTAATTCCCAAGAAAAACAACAGGGGGTCCATCGTCTGGCGGTGGTTTGTTTGGCTCCAAGCGGGAAGATGTTGAACAGACAACCGTAATATGTCAGGTATGCGGCAAAAGTGTTGCTACAAAAAGTAGCAGCACTACTAGTTTGTAGCATCATTTGAAAAGTCACCCGCTAAAGAATAAGGAGTGCTTGAAACTCTGCATGTCAACATCTCCGGCCGGTGCCACACCCAACAAAATGCCGAAGCAACCAGCACTGACCCAATTGAGCCTGCATGAAAAAAATAGTCAACAACAGAAGGAGATAACGTCCGCAGTAACCTACCACATAGCGAAGGACATACACTATTTGATTTCCTATTATGCAGCTCATTTTTATTTGACAGTTTTTTAAATATCTTGTGTGACATCATGCACAAAAGTGCACTTTATTTGTTTTAAACTATTGTAGTGGCGTTCTGTACAAAAAGTGCACTTTAATTTAGTGTTGTTTTGATGTGTCATCTTAGTGACATCATGCACAAAAGTGCACTAATAGCTTGTTTTAAAATATCTCTGACAATCTTGCACTTTCTGTTTTGAAATGACATGAATGTTTGTGCCACTGCTTAATAACTGTTTAATAAATACAGTTTTGGTAAATTGACTTAATTGTGATTTCCCTCTCTGCATGAAAGTTTAAAATGAGCATATATTAATGCAGTATGAACAAGAATGTTTTAAAGTAGACACATAAAATCATCATACTAGTGTGATTATATGCATCAAGTGTTCATTCAAGGCTAAGGCAAAATATTGAGATATATATCGTGTATCGTGACATGGCCTAAAAATATCGAGATATTGATAAAAGGCCATATCGCCCAGCCCTACTTCAGTGATTAGAGACTATTTGGCGAGCGGCGTTTTTTCCTATTAATTTTGGCTGTCCTTAAACTCACCGTAGTTTGTTTACCATGTGCAACTTTCTCCAACTTTCTAAGACATGTTTTATGCCACCCCTTTTTTGTCTCATTTTGTCCACCAAACTTTTATTGTTATGCGTGAAGGCACAAGGGTGAACTTTGTGGATTGATGGATTGATTGAAACTTTTATCAGTAGATTACACAGTACAGTACATATTCCGTAAAATTGACCACTAAATGGTGACACCCGAATAAGTTTTTCAACTTGTTTAAGTCGGGGTCCACGTTAATCAATTCATGGTATTGACTTGTCTGGAGTGCTTATGAGGCATATTTGGTCACTGCATGACTGCAAGCTAATCAATGCCAACATGCTATTTAGGATAGCTATATGTACATATTGCATCATTATGTTTGTAGGTATATTTGAACTCATTTAATTTCCTTCAAGTCCTCTTAATTCAATTCATATTTGCATGTCTCCCAGCACATTATCTGTATGTAATATTGGCTGCATTTCTGGTAGTTGTTTGTGTGCCTTGTTGTTCCAGACCACAGCAAACGTCACCACAACTGCGGTCCCCTCCAAGGTTTTGTCATTGTCATCTCATTGGGTTGAGTTTTTTTCTTGCCCTGATGTGGGTTCTGAGCCGAGGATGTCGTTGTGGCTTGTGCAGCCCTTTGAGACACTCGTGATTTAGGGCTATAAAAGTAAACATTGATTGATTGATTGATTGATTACCCAGCTTGCAAAGATTGTGATAAATCCTTTAGAAGAAGACAGCCTGCCGTTTCTTTAAACTTGGACACACACATCTATACCTTTGGCCATTCTGAGCCAGTAATTTCCAGGAGTTATCTCACCCTCTGAGAAGCCTCCATTTTACTAATGTTTTCCAATATTGTAAAAATGTGTAGAATGACTATTACATTTCAACATTTTTGTCAACAAAGATTTGCGTCGGCCTGCAACACATAGTCATTTTGATAGTAGACTAATATAGACACTTACACCATTTCTGTCTTGCCTCTTGTGAGGGGCGGTCGCATTTTTTTTCTCCTCCCGTCTTTTCCTGCTTGCTCTCTCTTTTTTGTCTTGTCTTGTCTAAACTTTTTTTTTTGGAAGCCTCTTTCTTTGCGCTGTCCTCCAAATCTAATCATCAGACATGGAATTGATTAGCTGGACTCTCGACTTTATTGACACAATCTTTTCGACGAGGAAAAGAGGTTCTGGGGAGCCTGGCTGCCCTGATGGAACCATTGCTGCGGGGTACGTGAGAGATTCCTGGGACAAATGGAGAATCATGTGCCTCTCAGTCCTTTCCATCGAGGACGTGGAAGACATCTACCTATTTGGAACCATGATCGTGGGGCACTTGCTGATTGGGCTGGGCATTGCTCTGGTGTATCGTAAAATTCGTAAGACGATGGCAGCCACTCAAGGAGCCCAAAGGCTGTTCGTCGCAATGTACGGATTGGGCAGGGCTGTGGGAACACAGACTGTCGCGATTTCTAAACTGAATCGCAAAATGGATCACATCATGGAAAAGCTTGCTATAAAGGAAGGTTTGGATATGAGAGCCAGCATGGACGAATAGAACAGACAAGTCATTGTTAATGCCTGTTCGAGAAAAAACAAAAATCCTTATCTACGATTTGACTCCTCCGAATGGCCTTGAGACAAGAACAGGCTGTTCTGTAATCATCCCCTGAGGAATTTCAAAGATGGACGCTTTTTGACCTCCCTCCCTCCTCCCCTCCTCAACGACACCTGGGAATCGAACTTTGCTTGCATTCCATGCAGAACGACTCTGGGCTTATGAACATTTACACTTCACCCAAAGAACAATGGGCATATATACAAACACACTCCCCATCCCCATCCAACGCCCCTCACCACCACTGCTTAATTCCTCTTCGGGGTTATGGACGGCCAGTAGCGCTTTATAGCAGCAGGCCGGCCTCCATGGCCCCAAATCCCCCCCCCCCCCCCCCCTCTGTTGCGAGTTGTTGTGATTATATGTAACATGTTTATGTGTGCTATGCTAAATGAGTTTTTTTCCCTTGGACTCAGTCTGGACCCCCTCTCTAGGGTCCAGTCTTAGACTGATATTTTTCACTCTTCCCCCTTTCCCAATATCACCTTTTTCCCACCTTTTTTAAGGAGCGCTGTAAGTGGCTGATCCGTTGGCGGTCCCGTCTTGTTTCCCTGTAACGTATGTCTACTCTTAGTGGGACTGTGCCAAAAATGAAATTTCAGTTCTTATGTGTCTTGTACATGTTAAAGAATGGACAATAATAAAGCATCTTGAATCTTGAATCTTGAATGTGTTGTCTTCATTATATCACTTAAACAAGGCTTTGAATTTTTTGCAGCTCCAGACAGATTTTTGTTGTTGTTGTATTTTTGGTCCAATATGGCTCTTTCAACATTTTGGGTTGCCGACCCCTGTACTAAATAAACAGATAACACTAATATCATTAGTATTGTTAAAGTTAGCATTTAACACTGGAGTACATATTGTAGTCTAATATTGAAATAATGTCAGGAATGATTAAATCCAGTTTGACACGTTATGTTAAATACCACCATGTACATACCCGCCTTCCATGTGTCTCCAACTTGGGGGTTTGCCGTCTTCAGCACCCAGGAAGCAAAAGCAATACAGACCAGACACATGTCTGATTGTCTGAGGGGAAGGACGGACGCATCTGTCCCTGCGAACAAAGTAAAACATCTTCAATCCCAGATTGCAACAGCGCAGAGTGAAGGCCAATGAAAGGTCAGGGTCACTATCGTTGGCTTCAGTACAACAACAGCTGAGCATTACCACACTTTAATATGTTGGCACTTCCTACCATGTCGTGCTTGACAGACAACGAGAAGTTCTTACATCCACACCACGTCCTGCTAAAGTTCAAAATAACTACAATGGTCTTTAATACAATCCACCACAGTTGGATGTGGGGTCGTTTAGGTCATTTCCTCTGCTCACTTTACCAAATTAGAGCGCCTCCTTCCTGCTTAGAAAGGACACTCGTTAAATTGAGTCAGGTTATGACGTCCCAGCTGCTTTATTACTGCGGAAGTATGCTACGTGATTGTGGTAAAAGACTGAAAATCACCGAAAACCGTCTTTAAACTCCACAAGCAAAGACACTTCACTGGCCATTTAACCAAAATTCCAAACTTTAAACATAACAAGAACATCAAATTAGTCGAACATTTCTGAATATCCCAAAATCATTTTTCAAAGATGTCAAGCCTTAATGGTGTCATGCTTGTGGAAATTAGTGGAATTATATTAATAGTGTCACATAGTTGCTGTTGCCGTGCCCCAAGGACGCAGAGACGGCTGACGATGTGCAGGTAAGATGGTCCCTTTAAGTCATGAAGTAACATAATTAAACAACACATGCACTGTGACAAACAATGAACCAGCAAAGTCAGAAGGAGATCACTGGGCATGAAAAGCTTTCCTGGCAGGTGAGTCTAATCTTCAGGTGGAAACAATCAGTGCTCCAACAGAAAGTCAGAAACGAGGGAGGTAAAAGCGTTGACACAGAAACAAACACCAAACACAGGAAGATGGTAACAAAACCAAAAACGGTCACAACGGATCATGATGCATTCTCCAAACACAAACGCTCACCTCTGCTTGTCTTTCCATGAGTTAAAAAAAACATTTGTGTCCACCCGTGTCAGATCAATAAATAGTTATATCTAGGTCTAGACCAGGGGTTGGCAACCCAAAATGTTGAAAGAGCCATATTGGACCAAAAATAAAAAATAAAAAATCTAAAAACCTTCGATAAGTGATATAATGAAGTCAACATATGATATAAGTGTCTATATTAGCCTACTATCAAAATGACTGTGTCGCAGGCTGACACAAATGTTCGTTGACAGAAATGTAATATTTATTCTACCTATTTTTACAACATTGGAAAACATTAGTACAACACAGGCTTCTCAGGGGGTGAGATAACTCCTCGAAATGACTGTCTTAGAATGGCCAAAGGTATAGATGTGTGTGTCCAAGTTAAAGGAAATGGCAGGCTGTCTTCTTCGAATGGATTTATAACAATCTATGCAAGCTGGGTTTGCTGTGGTCTATAAAGGCACACAAACAACTATCAGAAATGCAGGCAATGTTATATACAGATATTGTGTCATGAGAAATGCAGATATAAATTAAATACACAGAGGACGTAGGAAATTAAATGAGCTCAAATATACCCACAAGTGAGGCATAAGGATGCAATACGTACATAAAGCTGCCTAAACAGCATGTTAGCATGGATTAGCTTGCAGTCATGCACTGACTAAATATGCCTGATTAGCACTCCAACAAGTCAATAACATCAACAAAGTTCACACACAGTATAAAAAGTTTGGTGGACAAAATGAGACAAGGAATTGAGTGGCATAAAATATGTCTTTCTATGGCATCGTTGAAGAAAGTTATACGTGTAAACACACTACGGTGAGTTCAAGGACCGCCAAAATTAGTAGGACAAAACAACGCTCGCCAAATACTCTCATCAGTGAATCATGTTTAATAAAACAGTGGGATTTCTAACAATTAGGGAGGTTTGTGTCATGTTGTCCTCCTACAGGAACCATATTAAAACAAAAATATATTTTTTCCCTCATTTTTTTCTATTTTCACACATTTTTGAAAAAGCTCCAGGGAGCCACAGGTTGCAGACCCCTGGTCTAGCCGGTAACGGATCACTGGGTGAAAACGATGTATTGCATATGCCACTCATACATGCGGTGCTGTAAACGGGCACAGACAACAACAAAAAACAAAAAGATGATGATGGTGAACACTTTCACAAAACTCTTGTCTGGACATCAAAGTACAATTTAGACTTATTATACTCTAAAAATGTTGGTCTTACGTAAAAATGCACACATTTAGTTGTATTCAGTGTTAAAAAATATTATATGGCTCTCATGGAAATACATTTTAAAATATTTGGCTTTCATGGCTCTCTCAGTCAAAAAGGTTGCCGACCTCTGCACTAGACACACCAAAAAGCTTGTTTATAGATGTACAATAAGACTCCTTATAGGAAGTTGCCATTTGTTATATTTGTTATAACTTTGTGACATGATACAATGCACATTAATGAACATATAAAATAGAAATGTGACAGATTGTAGCCAAAGGCTGATTCCCATCTGCAGTCCCCAGCAGGTTGATGGTAACCTCATTGCAAAGAAACAAGCCTAGGGCTCCCACGAATTCAGCGTTAGAGTGAGCTGTATCTTTCATGTACTTCTATTTGCTGTATTTATCTAGCACAAGTGGAAAGCCGGTCCCTGAAAATAATGCCTACATTAAACCGGTCCGTGGTGCAAAAAAGGTTGGGGAACACTGGATTAAAAGACAACAAACGAATATCAGAAGAATGTGGAGGAGTAGTAGTTTGCTTGTTCACATGACAACGACAAGGCGGTGTTGTCAGATTTTCCCACTCTACAACCCGTTCTCAAAACATGTCATTGCAGGGCACCCACAATTCCGTTGCCATGTGGATGAAAGGCCGCAATTGAGGATCAGTTTCTGGTTGTCCTGTGTTTTGTTCCCCATGTGCTTGTTTTTGTCCTGAGTCACACCTGTGTCTTGCTCTACCCTTGTTTCCTCCAATCAGGACTCTCCTACCTCTAGCACAGGTGTATTGAGTAGTCTAATTAGTCGATGTGTTTATGGTGTGTTCCACCTACCACGGAAGTTGGAATTGAGAGCTGGGAATGACGTCAGTTATGAGCCTTCCAGTTACGAAGGTGGAAATCAACATAGCCACATCCACAAAAGCTATTCTTGCGCTTGCCTCATCTGAATACAAACTACTTCTTGGTAAATATGCACTCCTTCTGCAACCTTCAAAAATGATGAATGAAAAGGAAACACAGATGCTATTGCTAGCGATGTAAAACGCATAAAACACCAAAAAAATAAAAAAAATTACATTACAGTAACATTACCATATATAAACTTCCAACATTACATGGTTTTTTGACTGATTTAGTGAGATAAACACTAGTCAGAAGTGCTACTAAGGGGTATTACAGAAACTTCTATTATTCTACACAACCACTGGTGGTCATCTTTGAAAGCCACTTCAGGGTGCTGAAGACCAGTTGAAACTTCCGAAAAGTAACCTAAAAATTCCGACTTCCCAGGACAAATGGAACGCACCACAAGTTCTCAGTTGGCCGTATAGTCTTTGTCCGGTCATCAGAAGCTGTTTGTGAGGAGTCCTGCTCCAAGCTAGTCATTATTTTTATGCTCCCTTTTCCTGTTTTTGCATTTTGTACATTCCTGTTACTTATCACGTGTTACTTTTTATTCTCATTTCATACTTGTAACTGGGTTCACGTCACCTTGCTGTCACATCTCGACCGTGACAAAATCTATACTATACTTTACCTAAAATTGTTCTCGCCTGGACATGGCTCTAGACCAGGGGTCCCCAAACTACGGCCCGCGGGCCGCATCCGGCTCCCAGCATCCAAAATCCGGCCGAAGGGAAGTCCCAAGTAAAAAAAAAAAAAAAAAAAAATTATTTTTAATTTTAAATTGTTAAATTTTTTAAAAATATTTCATTTCTAATCCATTTTCTACCGCTTGTTACTCTCGGTGTCTCCTAGCCGCTCAGGCAAATCATATTGTCTAAAAATTAATTTTCCCATCGATAATGTGACAATGTTAAATGACAAAACGGATTAACTCGCTGGAATATAAAGACAATGTGTGTATATATATATATATATATATATATATATATATATATATATATATATATATATATATATATATATATATATATATATATATATATAAAAAAAATATATATATATATATATATATATATAAGTGTATATATATATATATATATATATATATATATATATATATATATATATATATATATATATATATATATATATATGTATATATATATATATGTATATATATATATGTATATATATATATATATATATATATATATATATATATATATATATATATATATATATACATACATATATATATATATATATATATATATATATATATATATATATATATATATATATATATATATATATATATATATATATATACATATATATATATATATATATATATATATATATATATATATATATATATATATATATATATATATACACTTATATATATATATATATATATATATATATATATATATATATATAAAAAAAATATATATATATATATATATATATATAAGTGTATATATATATATATATATATATATATATATATATATATATATATATATATATATATATATATGTATATATATATATATGTATATATATATATGTATATATATATATATATATATATATATATATATATATATATATATATATATATATATATATATATATATATACATATATATATATATATATATATATATATATATATATATATATATATATATATATATATATATATATATATATATATATATATATATATATATATATATATATATATATATATATATATATATATATATATATATATATATATGTGTGTACAGCCCGGCCCCCGGCCAAATTTTTTTAACCCAATGCGGTCCCCAAGCCAAAAAGTTTGGGGACCCCCGCTCTGGACTCTAATACACCTTACTCGAAAAACACTTCCTGTAATCTTATATAAATACATACCATCAACTTAGTTCTGGTTTACAATAGGTAACATATAGATACCATCTTAAAACAACAAATTAGGAACAACAAAATTAAAGATTAAAGATTAAAGTACCAATGATTGTCACACACACACTAGATGTGGTGAAATTTGTCCTCTGCATTTGACCCATCCCCTTGGGGAGCAGTGGGCAGCAGCGGCACCGCAAATGTTGATATTAACACAAAAATAACAATGTAGGAGAATGACGGCAACAAGAAAACAGACCTCTGCAGCAAAGTAGAGACTGTGGAGTGTGACTATAATGATTCAGCATCCAGAGGTGAGTCGCTACAACAGCGCATGCTTATGTTATTTTTATTTAAACTTCAACTGTTGTAATTAATGACACAGCATGACAAATCTGTTAAACCAATTAGTTTATGTTACTGCTTGTTATTTTTGGAAGCTTGTTTCAGCACTATAATAACAATCTTGCCCGTGGGAAAAGCAACATGAGATGTGGCTAGCTGAACACCCACTTATGTTACAAAATAGGTTCATTACTAAGGGTTAAATGAAGCAAAATGCCTATTCAGAGCTTCCAAGTCCACCTCTGTTTATGTGACTTTATATGATCTTACTTGGATTTGGAACAGCTCTTTGCAAGTCCTCATATCCGAGTGGTTGTGGCGATATCCATCTAGAGATCGTGTCTTCCCTTTGAAGGACAAGTGGATCAGGACCGTCCGTGTGCCCTAAAAGTCTGAGAGGAGGGGTTGTCTTCGCAAGGGATTGAACATTTTGCTTCATGGGTACAAGACACAAAGGGCTTGAACTCTTGTTCTGGATTGCACGTCCACTGAGGTGAACGTTCCTAAAAGAGAATGTCATTTTCCAAAAGAAACTGTCTCGCATGTCGCCATCAGAGAAGAAGTTCTCATAAATGTCAATTAAGGAATGAGTGGCCCCTGATTTTTGGCTGAACCTGCTCACAACTCTGACTGGACCACGGCTTTCATCATCCTCGTCTTCTGAGGAATCATCTGAAGAAGAAGAGGATGCAAAAAAGTATTCGTAGGCTTCAGGGAAGTGTAGGTTTTTGACTGGAAATGACTTTTTGTGCTCTTGTTCTGTGACAAAAGGATAGAAAAAGGTATCCGTATCGAACTGGGAGAAGAAATGATGGTAAGTTTCAGGGACAGAATTTCCATGCATGGTGACGTCTACGGTGTCATCTGTAGCTGATTGGCTTGAAACGTCTTGATTTCTTCCAAAGAAGTACTGGAATATATCTGTGAGGGAGAAACTGTAGCTGTGTGTTGATGAAGATGAAGTTTGTGTATCTCCATGGCTTAAATACTCCAACTCTCTTTCTTCTAAGGTTTGTAAACTTTGGCCTCCCCATGTTTTGCTGCACGACTCTGAATCCAGAGCTTGCAGATTGGGCACGCTTACATTTTTCGAAATTGTCCGAAGCCCCTTTGGAAGGCTTTCATGTCCAAGTGAACCAGCCAGGGACTTCACCTTCATCGTCTCGGGAAGAATGTCACACAGTGGCGGGGGTTCACTCTCCCATAGCAGTACACACTTTGATGACTTGGAAACAGGATTTGACTCGACTGCTTTACGATGTTTAAATGTGTCTTCACCCGTTTGCAGTGGATTGGACTCAGCAGGCTCAGAAGGAAAGCCAGAATCGCTTGTTTCCTCATTCTTCTTTCTCAAACCCAGGATGTCATTTATTGTCAGCTTCTCCATCTCACTCCAAAAAGAAGACATTACAAAAACAGGATGTTCATGTCTTGATGTTGGGATGGTGCTTTCATTGTCAACCTTTAAATCGGTTGATAATAATCCTGTGTCATGATCTGCTTCGTGGTGTGAGGCCATGGTTGGGGACGTTTTACCACTTCTATCTTTGGTGTCATTTGGACAGGGAGACACTGCATTCGTTTTGTCTCTTGCACAGCAGGATGATGGAGGTGGGTTTTTAGACATTGACGACCCTGCATTTGTTTTTCTCTTATTGGTACTTGGAAGACCATCGGACAAATTGGGACTTTCGTCGTCACAACTCCAATGATGTTCTGTTTGTTTAATAACTTCACAGGAAAGTCTTTCTGTCCGACAGCTTTTATGACGTAATAAATCCACAAAATCAGATGTTAATTCATCCATTGGGTACCCTTTGGTTTTACACCTCTGGAGATCTGTGTTGGTAAAGGTTAGGTTTTGCGTCTCAGACATGAATGAAAGATCAGCCTTTTCAGAATTGTATTTATTTTGGTCCAGGTTGTGACCCTCCATCTCCATCTGTTGCTGGGCCTCAGTCTCTCTTTGACACCCTGTGTGCATGTCTCTGACAGAATGTAGAGCCTCAACGGCCAGGATAGACTTAGCAGAGGATAGTTTGTCAGCCTGGCGACCTTCCACAGCACCACCATCATCACAATCCCAGTCTGCTATCTCGGTAGCCGACTTAACTTCTGCTCTGCTGCCTTCCAGATTTAATTTGGCGTCACAACAAAGAGGAATAAAACACACATCATTAGCATACTTTTCACTCAGTAAATCATCTTTATGTTTATCTCTCCTGCTTTCATCTTGACATGGACTTCCACATGGAAAATTGACCCTATTAAGATCTTTCGTGACCAACAAGTCCATATTTTGTTCTTCAGTTTGAGATACAAACCCAGTACTGCTAGGACATGAAGTCAGATCTTGCTCCTCATTTGTCTGTCTGTCATATCCACTCTGGGCTGACAACACACTGAGTCGTCTTTTCCGCTTTCGCTTCTTTTTAACTGAAGTCAAAGGAGAATTTGACCCAGGAGGGTCTTCCGTGTGATCCTTCTTTCTGGGATGACAAGATGGGCACATTTCTGCCTTTTTCCTTTCTGAGCACACACTGCCATCAGGTAGGTCACAAGGCTGATGAGGAGGTGATTCATTGGTTCTGCTTTCAATGTATCCTCTGACAAATGTTTTGTCAGTCTTGAGCTCTGAGCCAGGCCAAGCTTTTTTTACTGTGTTTATTTCACTGATGTCGTTCCCTTTGCCAACTATTGTTTTACCGCTGGCTGGATGATCGCAGCAGGCTTCTAGTCCATTACGGCATAGATTGACCTCCTCTGCATGTGACACTTTGCTTTCTCTTAAGCCTTCAAAGAACATATTGACCGACTGCAGGTGAATATCTTCCTCACTGCCTGACAGGATACTCTCCATTCCACTGATGGTTTGTTGACCGAGACCAGTCTTTACAGAAAAGTTATTATGGGTGTAGTTGGCTGTGCTGTTTAGGGAGTAATCCAACTCTTGGAAGCTTCCCTTCTGTTCGATTGTCTGTGTGCTTTCAACAAGCGCATTCTTTTTGTCATCACCGTCACTCAGCCCAGAGTCGTCTGCTGTCGCCAGCAACGGAGGACGCAGGCAACACTCCTCGCACTCCTCATAAAAGCATTGCCAGTCACAGTCGCAGATCTCAACGCTGAACTCAAAATCCTCCATTTTAACATAGACGAATCAACACCACCTGAAAAGAGATGTGAATGACAGGACACAAGCACTTGAAAGGAACTAAAGTAATAGCATGTTAGCGTTTAGACTAGCTATGTATAATTAAATTGTATAATCAAAGATAGACCCTTACTCAAAGAAGTTGATGTCATTTTAGCTAAATAACTTAACAGCAAAAACAAAGCCTTCTTGATTGAGGTAAAAGTTTTTTCCTTTGTTAAAATAATCCGGTCCCGTTTTGCAGCAACTTTTAGGGTATCTCTAACAATGGCTCAAAGATAACAATGCAGCAAAAGAGACATAATAAAAATGAGTCTTTAGTATGTGTAAGGTTCCTACCTGCCCTGCAGGGATCCTACAGGAGGTTCTGAAGGACCACATGTCTGCAGGGTGGACAGCACCATGTTGTATTTCCTGAGGCTGGTGTTCTTTATTTGCATGCGTCACAACAAGCCTCATGATTTGATAAATATAGAGCGATGCTTCTGATCATGTAATACACATCATGCACTTAGCCATCTCTAACAGAAGCGTATAATGTTTCACAACTTTAAATAGGCCACCACCCTGGAAAGGGCTAAACTTGTACAGCATGTGTGCTGGGGGTCATATTGTGATTTACTCCCTACATTTTAAACACTTTCTTGTGGTCTACATATCATGTCATGAACATTTTGCATAGATTTGGTTTCACAGACCTATCTTGAAGCCACTTTTTGTCTCCCTTTCAAAACAAGCTGTTTTGAGAGGCGAAGTTGTTAGATACAAATGAACCCCTCCTCACCACGCCCCTTCACACAGGGTAAAACTTTCGTCTCCGCCCTGGCAGCCATGTTTTGTAGTTTTTCTTTTTTAGGTTTCTTGCTTTTATTTTGCACTATTGGTGACCGCCACCAGCCATCTGTTTTGAGTGATTTTCACCACAACACAACATCCCAGGAGATATAGCTCGACCAGCGAGCTCACAGTGCAGCCGGCGGATCGGAGGGAATCAGTCAGGTCTGTAACTATACACTAAGGTTAAACTTCTACAGAGTCTCTATCTCTCCCATGCTAGATCCTGGACGTATATTGACAATAACATGTTTTTCTATTCTACATCATGTTAAAAGGTCCACTACACTACTGCTTTATCCCCTGTGAACAATAAAGGCTCAAGACTATAAGGTACACTACGAGCTACTTCGCTAACATACGGATTATATTACTAACTGGTCCATTGCCAAAAACACCAGGCAATGATCCAATTAAAAGTAGTTTTTAAGAAAATCATTCTTTATTTTGCACAGGATGGTGACGCTGTTGTCTTACGTTAGAAGGCTAAGCTAGCTACACAACAAATCTGGCTAAAGCATGGGTGTCAAAGTCTGGCCCGCGGGCCAAAATTGGCCCGCCGTGTAATTTCACTTGGCCCTTGAGGCGATATCAAATTAACACTAGAGCTGGCCCACCGATTATATACAGCGACGGTGCCGCGGTATCAAATTTTCATACTTGCCAACCCTCCCGGGAGACTCCCAAATTTCAGTGCCCCTCCCGAAAATCGTCACGTCCGCTTTTCATCAAGTCCAACGAGTGCTGGTCCAGTCACATATTATATGTGCGGCTTCTGCACGCACACACAAGTGAATGCAACGCATACTGGATCAACAGCGATACAGGTTACACTGAGGGTGACCGTATAAACAACTTTAACACTGTTCGAAATATACGCCACACTGTGAACCCACACCAAACAAGAATGACAAACACATTTCGGGAACATCCGCACCGTAACACAACAGAACAAATACCCAGAACCCTTTGCAGCACTAACTCTTCCGGGACGCTACAAGGTGTGTGTGTGTGTGTGTGTGTGTGTGTGGGTGTGTGTGTGTGTGTGTGTGGGGGGGGGGGGGGGTTAGGGCGGTGTAGGCGGGGTTTGGTGGTAGCGGGGTGTATTTTTTAGCGTCCCGGAAGACTTAGTGCTGCAAAGGGTCCTGGGTATTTGTTCTGTTGTGTTTATGTTGTGTTACGGTGCGGATGTTCTCCTGAAATGTGTTTGTCATTCTTGTTTGGTGTGGATTCACAGTGTGGCGTATATTACTAACAGTGTTAAAGTTGTTTATACAGTGTAACCTGTATCGCTGTTGATCAATAATGCGCCGCACATAACTTGTGACTGGGCCAGCACGTTGTTAGAATGGATGAAAAGCGGACGTGACGACAGCTCGTAGAGGACGTTAAAGGCAGTACCTTTAAGGCACGCCCCCAAGACTGTGGTCCGGGTGGATTACGAGATATAATGACTGATGAAAACTTTCGCTCGATAATGAAGGTTGCCTCAGCTCAAAGCCTGAGCCCCGACATTAATGAACTAGCATCCGAGATGCATCCAGGTACCTGGCTTGGGCACATCCGATTAGATCAGTGTGTTGCAAACTGAGCAGTTTAAAGTCCTGAATGGTTGGTTTATTCATTGTTATTTTATTTTCAAATTTATTAGCCAGTGGAAAAAGTTAATGTTGATATTTACCTCAAAAGGCTGCAAATAGAAAAGAGGCATTATATTTTTATTTAAATTGTATTTAATATGCCATTGATATTTTTTTATTATTATTATTATTATTATTTGAAACTGGATTTTGCATGTCACTATAAAGTTATATAAGCCTTACTTGTTCAATATTCAATGCAAAACTTGTTTGGGTCCCTATTAAAAGGTTAATTTGTTCAACCTTGGCCCGCGGCTTTGTTCAGTTTTAAAATTTGGCCCACTCTGTATTTGAGTTTGACACCCCTGGGCTAAAGTATAATTTACACATTTCTAACCTACTGTTATTACTTACCGTTTATTGTCTCCTCCATTGCAATAAACAATAGGCACCGAGCCGGCCATTTAAAGCATTTTTTTTGTAAAATCCATCATTTTGTGAAGGTCTGTGGTTGGTGAAGCAGGACTCTTGTTTACACACACTGACACTCGGAGCTAATTTTTCGCAGTTGAAGTCACAATGCGTCAGATCGTAAAAGTTAACCCAAATAAGACACTTCTTAGTTCAGATGAAGCTAAAAGTTTGTGTAGCGACTTGGTTAAAACAACCAACAACAGAGCATTTTCATTCATTGGGTTTCATCGTGGACATGTTGTGGACTACAACCGCTCCTACATAAATTAAAGATGGCTGACACGCGCAAAGAAGTTCGGGTACATTCCTCCCATATATGGAAAATCCGCTGACGTCACACCTGGGGAAACGCCACATCTGGGGCATATTCCAAAAGGACTGTTTGAAGAAAAGCAAGATTGTTTCATAAATATTTCCGCAGTGTCTCCACGGTTTGATTTCAAATTTGCAGGACTTTTATGCAGATCCCAAATACACATAAGCAGGTACCATCAGGTTAGAAAAGTTGGTTTTGCATAGGGCCCCTTTAATACACTAAAAAGCCTCAGCAGACATGAGAGTCATGCGAGGTGTGTGTCAGTCAGCTGAAACCTCAGGGGTGTTCTGTCATGGTGCAATACTGCATTCTAATCTTTATTGTATCATCTGCCAGACACACATGACCTCAGACTGGGAGTGGAGGGCAGGATAAGCAGGAGGTGTAACAAGTGACACTCATGACTCTTTAGCAATCAGACACGCACATTATATTAAAAATAATAAACGATTATGACATTGTTGTTTGATGTGTGGGTGAAAGGCAGTGGGTTTTTAAGGTCCATTCTTTGTTGTTGTCACCTCACATCTAGTCCTACACGGGAATAGCAAAACATCTTCAAAGCCATTGTGAAAAGTGTCTTTTAACTTCAATCCGAAATGACAAAACAAAACAAACACTTCATTAGCATCCCTAGAGAGAAATATTATTAACTTAGTTTCATTTTGCAGAGAAACTTTGACGCCAATGTGAAGACAAAGTAAAATAAACATCTTTGTACTGTATATTAATTTTTAATAAAACAATTCATCCTTATTTCCATAATGTACATGCATTTACACAAAACCTAATGCAGTTCTTTAAACAAGTAACACTTAACCTAAAATAGGTGGCTCATCAAAATGGATTATAAGGCCTGTTTGCAGACATCGATGATGTGGGGCCTCATGTAAAGAGAGTTGTGTGGCTTTCCTACTAAATATGGATGTATGATGAAATCCAGAAAATGGCGTACGCTAGCAATTATTCTGATGTATAAATGGTACAAACCCCGTTTCCATATGAGTTGGGAAATTGTGTTAGTTGTAAATATAAACGGAATACAATGATTTGCAAATCATTTTCAACCCATATTCAGTTGAATATGCTACAAAGACAACATATTTGATGTTCAAACTGATAAACATTTATTTTTTTGCAAATAATCATTATCTTTAGAATTTGATGCCAGCAACACGTGACAAAGAAGTTGGGAAAGGTGGCAATAAATACTGATAAAGTTGAGGAATGCTCATCAAACACTTATTTGGAACATCCCACTGGTGAACAGGCAAATTGGGAACAGGTGGGTGCCATGATTGGGTATAAAAGTAGATTCCATGAAATGCTCAGTCATTCACAAACAAGGATGGGGCGAGAGTCACCACTTTGTCAACAAATGCGTGAGCAAATTGTTGAACAGTTTAAGAAAAACCTTTCTCAACCAGCTATTGCAAGGAATTTAGGGATTTCACCATCTACGGTCCGTAATATCATCAAAGGGTTCAGAGAATCTGGAGAAATCCCTGCACGTAAGCAGCTAAGCCCGTGACCTTCGATCCCTCAGGCTGTACTGCATCAACAAGCGACATCCGTGTGTAAAGGATATCACCACATGGGCTCAGGAATACTTCAGAAACCCACTGTCAGTAACTACAGTTGGTCGCTACATCTGTAAGTGCAATTTAAAACTCTCCTATGCAAGGCGAAAACCGTTTATCAACAACACCCAGAAACGCCGTCGGCTTCCCTGGGCCTGAGCTCATCTAAGATGGACTGATACAAAGTGGAAAAGTGTTCTGTGGTCTGACGAGTCCACATTTCAAATTGTTTTTGGAAACTGTGGACGTCGTGTCCTCCGGACCAAAGAGGAAAAGGACCATCCGGATTGTTATAGGCGCAAAGTTGAAAAGCCAGCATCTGTGATGGTATGGGGGTGTATTAGTGCCCAAGACATGGGTAACATACACATCTGTGAAGGCGCCATTAATGCTGAAAGCATTAATGGCGCCTAAAAAACAAACATATGTTGCTCCAACATATGTTGGAGCAACATATGTTGCCATCCAAGCAACGTTACCATGGACGCCCCTGCTTATTTCAGCAAGACAATGCCAAGCCACGTGTTACATCAACGTGGCTTCATAGTAAAAGAGTGCGGGTACTAGACTGGCCTGCCTGTAGTCCAGACCTGTCTCCCATTGAAAATGTGTGGCGCATTATGAAGCCTAAAATACCACAACGGAGACCCCCGGACTGTTGAACAACTTAAGCTGTACATCAAGCAAGAATGGGAAAGAATTCTACCTGAGAAGTTTAAAAAAATGTGTCTCCTCAGTCCCCAAACGTTTACTGAGTGTTGTTAAAAGGAAAGGCCATGTAACACAGTGGTGAACATGCCCTTTCCCAACTACTTTGGCACGTGTTGCAGCCATGAAATTCTAAGTTAATTATTATTTGCAAAAAAAAGAAAGTTTATGAGTTTGAACTTTAAATATCTTGTCTTTCAAGTGCATTCAACTGAATATGGGTTGAAAAGGATTTGCAAATCATTGTATTCCATTTATATTTACATCTAACACAATTTCCCAACTCACATGGAAACGGGGTTTGTAAATGGTTTATACTTGTATAGCGCTTTTCTACCTTCAAGGTACTCAAAGTGCTTTGACACTATTTCCACATTCACCCATTCACACACACATTCTCACACTGATGGCAGGATCTGCCATGCAAGGCCCTAACCATGACCCATCAGGAGCAAGGGTGAAGTGTCTTTCCCAAGGACACAACGGACGTGACTAGAATGGTGGAAGCCGGGGATCGAGCCAGGAACCCTCAGGTTGCTGGCACGGCCGCTCTCCCACCCGGGAGAGTGTTCGCATGCACAAATCGAAGCACATTTCTTTGTTACATCGCAATCTACTTGAAATCGACCACGGACGTGTGCGTCACGGCCCCTTATAAATATGCAAATGATATTGAAAGTAGCCATGTAACATGCAAGCGGTACTCAGTAGGAGTTGCTTCTGTCTCCTGCTACAGAAAACAACAAAATAATTGTTTACATGTCTCTGATGTGCACATCAATCAGTCTCAGGAGTAAAAGTTGGTACATTTTTATGTGAACTGTTACCCAGCACCATTTATGTGTGTAGCTAAAGTATCCACAGCCTGTAGAAATGTGCCTACGCCAGCTCTAAAGTGCGTACGGCAGTCTTTGTGAGTAAGCAAGCTTTTTAAATGAGGCCTCAGGCCTTGTGTATAAGTTCTATATTACTGATATTTCCAATGAAGTGTCTTAGGCTGGTGACATATGTTGTTCATTCTTTCCTTCTAAGTTACCTGTTGACATCAGTTTTTCTAAGCTTCCTTTTCTGATAATACGATTGAGGAATTTGAGCTGCCTCTTTTGAATTGTTGCAATAAGAGATTTTTTTGGTTTTGCATTTTTCTCAGTTGCCTCTAATTTTTTTTCAATTTTTGACTATTTAAGTTTGGTGCCATGTGGGGCTGTGAATCTTTGGGTGTCCCACGATTCGATTCAATATCGATTCTTGGGGTCACGATTCGATTCAAAAATTATTTTTTTTCAATTCAGCACGATTCTCGATTGAAAAACGATTTTTTCCCGATTCAAAACGGTTCTTTATTCATTCAATACATAGGATTTCAGCAGGATCTACCCCAGTCTGCTGGCATGCAAGCAGAGTAGTAGATTTTTGTAAAAAGCTTTTATAATTGTAAAGGACAATGTTTTATCAACTGATTGCAATAATGTAAATTTGTTTTAACTATTAAATGAACCAAAAATATGACTTATTTTATCTTTGTGAAAATATTGGACACAATGTGTTGTCAAGCTTATGAGATAAGATGCAAGTGTAAGCCACTGTGACACTATTGTTCATTTGTATTTTTTATTATAAATGTCTAATGATAATGTCAATGAGGGATTTTTAATCACTGCTATGTTGAAATTGTAACTAATATTGATACTGTTGTTGATAATATTCATTGTGTCGTGTTTGTGTCTCCTCTCAATTGCTCTGTTTACTGCAGTTCTGAGTGTTGCTGGTTTGGTTTTGGAATTGGATTGCATTGTTATGGTATTGCTGTGTATTGTTTTGTTGGATTGATTAATTAAAAAAAAAAAAAAAAATGTAAATAAAAATTAATAAATACAAATTAAAAATCGATTTTTGAAAAAATAATAATAAATAAATAAATGGGTTGTACTTGTATAGCGCTTTTCTACCTTCAAGGTACTCAAAGCGCTTTGACACTATTTCCACATTTACCCATTCACACACACATTCACACACTGATGGCGGGAGCTGCCATGCAAGGCGCTAACCAGCAGCCATCAGAGGCAAAGGGTGAAGTGTCTTGCCCAAGGACACAACGGACGTGACTAGGAAGGTAGAAGGTGGGAATTGAACCCCAGTAACCAGCAACACTCCGATTGCTGGCACAGCCACTCTACCAACTTCGCCACGCCGAATCGATTCTGAATCGCACAACGTGAGAATCGCGATTCGAATTCGAATCGATTTTTTCCCACACCCCTAGTGCCAAGTGAGATTGTTCCAGTTCTACATTTAGCACTCGTTGTGTTGAAGCTGTCCTTTGTCATGGAAGCATCTAGCGTCTGATGTTATTGAGACACCAAGGTATTTGAATTGATCCCCTTGTTTTATTTTCTCGTTGTTGCATTTGATGTTAAATACTGGTGGATATGGTTTCTTGGAAATTGGCACGCATTCGGTTTTGTTGACATTTGGAGCGAGTATTTACTTTAATTGCTTCTGAATTTTTTTCCATAGTTCAGTGGCTAGGGACTGCTGATATAGAAGGTTTAGACCACAAAGATCAATAGAATTGTAATTAGTTTATAATTGTTCGTCCTGGTCACGCCCTCCAACTTGTTGCCAAGGTTGCATTGCTTGTATGGCTCAAGCGTTGTGCTCCATTGACCAAGAACAGCAGTTCTTAGCTGGTCTCAACGTGGGACCCACATTTTCCTAAAGTTATTACAGCAAGACATAAACCACTTCAAATCACATCAAACACTTTTTTGGGGGAAAAAACAAACATATTTTTACACATTAACACATTTCACATGCAAAATGTATTTCCGAGCGCATTATGAAGGAAATAAGAAAAAATTATAGCACAATTAACAAATCAAATGACATATCTCAGAATTTCATTAAATAAAACTGCAAAATGTTATATTTTACTTTAATCTTTACGTAAATAATTTACTGTAAAGTAACTAGGATGAACATGCCTATCGCAATATTGTCAGACATTATAAGAAATGTTCCCTAATTAAATCTTTGACTATAGCTGTCCGGACCCACTTTTGAGTCCTAACCCACCCTTTTGAGAATCCCTGAGCCTTTGTTTACAGCTATCAGTGAGAACAATGTGATTACGGCGCCCCTCCTTGCCGCCATAATGTCACCGACACTAAAAGATACTGAGATAACCTATCAAGTCCTGATCTCATTATTAACTGCTAAACTGCAATTAACAGATGCCTAATGCGCCCTAATTGCGGCAACGTGTGTTGATTCATCACGAATGGTTCCCAGGAGTCATTCACAATGAGTTACCTGCGCTGCATTTGTTGTTGTTTACAGGAAATCAATACAATGATTTATTTTCCATCCTAAGTATATAGTTTTTCCCCAAAAGTGAGTACTGCTCACATTTTAGCAGCCACAGCTATTTCAGTATATATTCTCAAGGGACAAATGAAACTTGGATATGCTTTAGAGCAGTGTCCCACTAGTGTACCGTGAGATATTGTCTGGTGTGCCGTGGGAGATTATGTAATTTTACCTAATTGGGTTAAAAATATTTATTGCAAAACAGTAATTTTAATCCGCAAATGTGCCGTTGTTGAGTGTCTGTACTGTCTAGAGCTCGGCATATCAGTAGATGGCAGCAGGTAGCTAATTGCTTTGCAGATGTCGGGAACATGGTTTGTCGTGAAAAAATATTCGGGAGGCAGTGTGCAGGTAAAAAGGTATATAACACTTAAACCAAAAATAAACAAAAGGCGAGTGCCGCTAAGAAAAGGCGTTGAAGCTTAGGGATGGCTATGCTAAACGGAGCTCAAACTGAACTGGCTGCAAAGTCAACAAAAACAGAATGCTGGACGACAGCAAAGACTTACAGCGTGTGGAGCAGCAGATGGCGTCCACAAAGTACATCCGTACATGACATGACAATCAACAACAAAATAGAAGCGCAAGACAAGAACTAAAACACTACACACAGGAAAACACCAAAAACCTCAAAATAAGTCACGGCGTGATGTGACAGGTCGTGACAGTACACCTACTTTGAGACAAGAGCAATAATGATGCATGGTTATGGTTTGAATTCATATCCAACAATTGCGAGAACAACTTTTTATTGTCAATATCGGCTGCTGAGTTTCATTTTTTTAATGTTTTCTGCTGCTCGTGTGCCTCGACATTTTTTCAATGAAAAAAATGTGCCTTGCCTCAGAAAAGGTTGAACAACACTGCTTTAGAGTAGTCAGTGTACAGCTTGTATAGAGTGTTGATATGTGTGTTGAGTTGGTTGTTCTGCAGCTTCATAGTGGTCCATGCTATGCATCCATTCTGACCTATGACCTCTTGTTTTAACTGAAAATCATTCCCAATCCAGAGTGACCCTGCATTAACACTTTCACGTGCAGGCTGCGAAAACAACCTTCCTTTGCCTAATTGTCATCACTGTAGATATTTAGGAGAAATAAGACCTTCTAATTAGGCAAACCACACTAGGCCGTGTGCCTAATAGGGTCCTTTCAATTCAACATTTGTAATAAAAGGAGACAAGCCGGGCTTGTGTGGCCGTAGCACCTGGGGGCAGTGGGCCGTTTTGACACGGGTGGGATTCTGTTTCCATCAAGAGGATTAGTCTGTTATGAGTCGGTTTTCAGACTTAAGATTGCAATCTGTTTGGGATAATGCGTCAGCATTTTACCCCTAATTACCTAGCATGTCAAGGCCCGACAATTGAGTGTAAACTAAACGGACAATGATTTATTTATATTTTTTAAAAATTTGCAACATTTTGTTAGAAAACCTATTTACTTTGTCATTATGGGGTATTTTGTGAAGAATTTTGGGGACAAAAATGGATTAATTTCCTTTTGGAATAAGCCCATGACATTATAAAATGTGATAAGAGTGAAGCAATGTCAATACTTTCGGGATGAGGTAGGCCTGACTGTTCAATTACACACATGTTTAAGTTTGACCAACATAAAATACAAGAGCTCGATCACAAATATTTTACAAATATAAAAATATGTTGATAATGTTTTGAAAAGGGTTACAAAAGTCCAGGAAAATTATTTTGAAAATGCATGAATAGATGGGAAAGCATTGCCTTGCCTTGTCTGAAAAGAAAACCCAAAGGTTAAAAATATTCAGTACTGACTAAATGAACAAGGTTGAGTCAGATTTGAGGAAAAAAGTATCAGGTTGTTTGCATGCCGGCTTATGATAAAATGTTAATTATTGTTAATTATTCCTACTTGAGGCCAGGCAGGTAATGATTTAGTAATATGCTTATCATTGTGATATGTTAATTACCTTTAATAAATCAGGCAAATATTTAACTTTATTTTTTTTTAATATTCCACACCAACAATTGCAAAATACGTCAATCAAATATGAGCCTTTTTTTTTTAGCTTGTGTCAGCAGAATTTTGAACTCGCTGATCTCACGAGACTGTATCTATGTGCCTAATGTTTTGGCCTGTGGGTGCACATAAAAAAACAAAAAAACAGAAGAAAAAGTATATTTCAAAAATCCCCAAGGCAAAAACATGTGTGTTGCATTGTGATGAATAAACACAATTTAGTTTTTTCCAGGAGATCCAACCGACAAAGCAAACAAAAAAAACACGTTCATATTTGCACTGACACCTCCTGCATGTCTTGAAGCTGTTATCTAACTCATTACAGTTGATAATTAGTTCCTCTCTCTACAGTTTGAACAGGTCTCGCCGCCTACCTGTGCCTGCAGGCCTCTTGACGATAGTGAGATTGGATCAGGTGCATATCAACCGACAGTTGTGTCTGTGCGCCATCAACTCCTCTAAACAAGACAGATCTGCATTGTAATGATACAATTGTAGAAGCTATTTCAAATTTGAAACGTGACAATTATTGCACATGTAAAATAGCTGCAACGCATCTCATGCAATATTGCACTAGATGGCGCCTGGCAACCATCGTTTGAGGACAAATGGTCTTCCTGCATGTGGAAAACAACTTTTTAGCCTCTCTTCAGTTCTTTCACTTCTGACCCTGATGATGACTATTTCATGTGGTGGTATAAGTCAACAATGCAGTGTTCTGCCGCACCATTAGGCGTGGGAATGTTATTTGTGGATAAAGGTGGGTGATCTCCCTTAATCCCCCTGTGACCCCATCTATCTTTGACCTGTGCACAGGTCTAATCTGTAAAGATAACCCACAACACCTGTGGCTGCAGTTGAAAACACGAGTCAAAGCTGCACAATATAGTTGGTTTCCCCCAAATTTATTATTTACCTTTATAACGACAAAGTTAGTGCCGTCAAGCGATTAAAAAAAAAAAAAAGAGTGATTAGTTAATTATGATCTATCAATTCATCTATTTATTTAATCCCCACTAAAAATGCTGAGGAAAGCACAAAACTTGAGGTGTTTTCATTTAAATGCATTACATGATAGCTACAGAAACATTTTAACTTTAACAGATGCAGTCCGTTTTATTTACTAAAATAAAACATTATACTGAAGTTCCATCCATCCATCCATTCATCCATTTTCTACCGCTTGTCCCTTTTGGGGTCGCGGGGGGTGCTGGAGCCTATCTCAGCTGCATTCGGGCGGAAGGCGGGGTACACCCTGGACAAGTGGGCCAACACATATAGACAGCAGTGACGTGCGGTGAGGTTCATGACTGGTGAGGCACTGACTTCATCACAGTCAGATTTACAAACATATGAACCCTAAAGAGTATCTTATTTAACATTTGATTGGCAGCAGTTAACGGGTTATGTTTAAAAGCTCATACCAGCATTCTTCCTTGTTTGGCACTCAGCATCAAGGGTTGGAATTGGGGGTTAAATAACCAAAAATGATTCCCAGGCGCAGCGCCGCTGCAACCCACTGCTCCCCTCACCTCCCAGGGGGTGATCAAGGGATGGGTCAAATGCAGAGGACAAATTTCACCACACCTAGTGTGTGTGACAATCATTGGTACTTTAACTTAACTTTAACTTTACACATACCAACTGTAGCACACAAAAAAGCACATTTAAAAAAAAACGTTATTATGGTCTTACCTTTACTTATAAATGAAGTTCATGCGCCGCTCCATTTGAACAAAAGCATCGATAACTTGTTTATAGAAGTCTTCCTTATCTTTCTTCAGTTTTAAAAGTCTCTCTGTCTCGATGGAGATCTTCCTTTAAGTATTACCTCCTGCTTCGATTGAAAGTCCAGTTTAGAAAACTGTTTTATTTTAAGATATGTAATCCTCCATGTTAATACTCCAGGCAAGAGGAAAAAATAAACGATCGCTGCTAACTGTTGCTGCTTGTTGTCACTTCTTCTGCAGCCGAGTAGTCGCAAGAATGATCTCTGGGATCACTACCGCCCTCTACCACCAGGAGGCGGGATTACTGCGAGCCTCACCCAGTGCGTCTTCGCAGCCGTTTTATGATTGCTCAGCGCAAGAAATACGTTACACACATACAGTTGTTGACAAAATACACTGTACATTATATACCTCAGCTAACTAAACTATGGAAATGTATAAAATAATTCATATAGCAATACGGTCTCACTGCACAGCAGGCCAGCAGTTAGCCGAGTCATTGCGCAATCCATGGCGAGGCTCAACTGGCTGGTGACTCACCGCAATTAAGTCTCTTCTCAGTATTTCAACGGCAAATGTGAAAATTCAGCAATTTTGAATAAAAATTATCTAAAACTGGTGAATTTAAATGGAAAATAACTTTATAGTATAATCACTGGATACATATAATTTTTTTTTTTTCTTTTAACATTTTTTTTCTTTCCATGATGGCACGTGAGGCCCCGCCTCACCTGCCTCCCCTGACTGCACATCACAGATAGACAGACAACATTCACACTCACATTCACACACTAGGGCCAATTTAGTGTTGCCAATAACACATCAAAAATAGACAGCTATTTTCTGACTATCCATCCATCCATTTTCTACCGCTTGTCCCTTTTTGGGGTCGCGGGGGTGCTGGAGCCAATCTCAGCTGCATTCGGGCGGAAGGCGGGGTACACCCTGGACAAGTGGGCCAACACATATAGACAGACCACATTCACACTCACATTCACACACTAGGGCCAATTTAGTGTTGCCAATAACACATCAAAATAGACAGCTATTTTCTGACTAATAAGTATTAAATGTTGAATAAAACAGACCTATCAAAAATATAATTGTTCATCATGAAATTAAGGTGATGCAATAACACCAAGTAGAGGACGGCGTGGCGCTGTTGGGAGAGTGGCCGTGCCAGCAACCTGAGGGTTCCTGGTTCGATCCCCACCTACTAGCAACCTCGTTATGTCCGTTGTGTCCTTGAGCAAGACACTTCACCCTTGCTCCGGATGGGTCGTGGTTAGGGCCTTGCATGTCAGCTCCCGCCATCAGTGTGTGAAAGTGTGTGTGAATGGGTGAAAACCCAAGACCTCAACGGTGGAACAGGTGGAGGATGATTGCTAACCCTATGGAGCGTCACAACGGCTGGGATGGCGGATGAAGGCTGCAGCAGAAAAGGGTCCCCAGTCGTCTTGGACTCCATGCCACTGGACCTTGACCCGGATCTGTCAAGGATCGTGTGGTGACTGTCTGTGCACCAGTCTCCCCACGTTAAACAAAGTCACGCACAGGCATCCTCCATAAAGGGATACCCCCCCTACCAGGAGGATCGTCATACTCGCTTCGAGTGACCGCCGATGATGATGATGCTGGAAATAGTGTCAAAGCGCTTTGAGTACCTTGAAGGTAGAAAAGCGCTATACAAGTATAACTCATTTACCATTTATAGAGATGAGCGGGTTGGAAAAAATGGTATTATGATATTTTTTTTTCAAATAAATCAATATTTAGGTGTTAAACTTTGAAAACAGAGGAACTATTGGCTTTCCTGACTGTCGATCACAGCTGTCTCGTTCAGGTTCATTAATGTGCAACATTCTTTAATGTTTTAAACCAGGGGTGTCCAAAGTGCGGCCCAGGGGCCATTTGCGGCCCGCAGCTAATTGTTTACCGGCCCGCCACACATTCTGGAAATACTGTTGTAAAAATAAATAAGAACATTAAAAAAAGTGGAATGAGGTGAAATCTAACGAGAAAAAGTTGCAATGTTGACACAAAAGCTGCCATGCAGCCTGTTTTTTTTTCCTTTTGTCTTTCTTTATTTTTCTGTTTTTGCCATTACTCAAAAAAAAATAAAAATAATGACAAAAAATCCATGTTATAATGAATTATTTTCAGGGCTCCAATTACTTCAAATATTTCACTTTAAAATGTTTTATGTGGTAAATATTGCATATATTGTGTAGTAGCCATATAAAAACATCAAAGTTTACTTTGACAAAAGCGCACAAAACAAACAGAATAATAGTTCCAGCATAAAATCGACAGATATATCTGAAGTTGATCTCGTAACTTAAGTGTTGAAAGTAAAAGAAAAACCTAATAAAAATGTATCACTTTATGAGTGGGGCACCTTTTGGATCCCAAATATATTTAGTGATTTTTTATTTATCTTTTCACTGTGATTACTCAAAAATAAGAAAGAATTAAATCAATGGTGTCCTGCATTATTGATCTTTTAGGGCTCTAATTACTAAATACTGCATATTTCAATTTTACTATAAAAAAACTAAGTTGTTTTTGACAGAAAAGCCGTAAAACATTTTAAAAAATATTTATTACTTTATATCAACTTGAAGTTGATATAGAGATTTACTGTAAGCGTTAAATAATTTTAAAAAATAAATAATCTGACTTATTTTTAACATTTTAATGACTGAGACCCTTTATGGTCCCCGGGACCCCTAAAGGTAAAATAAATAAAAAATCCATATATTTTGTTACGGTTTGAAAAGGAAAAATATCAAAATGGCCCCCACATGCTTTAATTTTTCCGTGCGCGGCCCTCAGTGGAAAAAGTTTGGACACCCCTGGTTTAAACCATAAAAGTTGTTCATACAATATAATATATCACTACATTATTCACACATGTGTTATAATGGTATGAAGTGTGTGTCTAAACACACGAGAAAGTGACGTAATTTCTCCATAGCTGGAGTAATAGATCGATGCACGCTACAATAAAGAAAATAAAATAAAGTGCGACATTCAAACTTAAATAAACCATAAACACACTTCTGATACTTGTTTAAGTTGATCATTTTATACTATTTCAATCCATGCATTTTCTACCGCTTGTCCGTTAAATTTGATTGATCCTGTCCCCGTTATTTAAAGTCGCTAACATCGCACACTTCACGTCACGTCTCATGACAGAGTGGGACCTCTTTGTCGCTGCGGCAACATATTATCTTTGTGTCGCACGGCGGTAGTGTTGTTGCTCTCAACCAAGCACGAGACAGGGTGAAGCAAATGGCATGTTTAAGATTTCAAATTAGATTAATGAGGTTAATAAACACAAATATGACTGTAAATAATCAATCTCAATAACCGCAATTATTTGACACCCCTAAATAAAATATGTGCATATTATGATTTCAAACAGGTCCTTTGAAATATAGAATTATCCCCTATTCACAAACAACAACAGAAACTTTTCTAACAGAGGGTGCAGGCCTCAGCTGTAAATATTGAGCTAAATCATCATGCGAGGGAAAAACAGTTGAAATTAACCAAACAAGACTTTTGCTATTTTGCACAAAAAAAATATTATTGAAAAATGTTTGTCTAATATCGTTCAGGTTTAAGATTTTTAACATAAGAAAAGTTTATCATTTCAACAATTGCAACGAATAATAAAAACAAGGTGTTCCTATCTGTGATATTTAGATGTTTAAAACAGCAACATCGATGAGACAAGATGTTTATGCGATATGTTCCGACAAGTCTGGGTTTTGTCAGTTGATTACGTCAGTGTTTTTCAACCACTGTGCCGCGGCACACTAGTGTACCGTGAGATATTGTCTGGTGTCTGGTGTGCCGTGGGAGATGATGTCATTTCACCTAATTGGTTAAAAAATAGTTTTTGCAAACCAGTAGTTATAATCTGCAAAAAATGTGCCGTTGTTGAGTGTCTGTGCTGTCTCGAGCGCGGCAGATTAACCGTGTAATACTCTTCCATATAAGTAGGTGGCAGCAGGTAGCTAATTGCTTTGTAGATGTTGGAAACATGGTTTGTTGTCGTGATCAAAATATGCAGAAGACAGCGTGCAGGTAAAAAGGTATCTAATGCTTAAACCAAAAATAAAAAAAGCAGAGTGCCCCTAACACAGGGGTCGGCAACCCAAAATGTTGAAAGAGCCATAATGGACCAAAAATACAAAAACAAATCTGTCTGGAGCCGCAAAAAATTAAAAGCCATATTACATACAGATAGTGTGTCATGAGATATGAATTGAATTAAGATGACTTAAAGGACACTAAATTACCTCAAATATAGCTACAAATGAGGCATAATGCTGCAATATGTACATATAGCTAGCCTAAATAGCATGTTAGCATCGATTAGCTTGCAGTCATGCAGTGACCAAATATGTCTGATTAGCACTCCACACAAGTCAATAACATCAACAAAACTCACCTTTGTGCATTCATGCACAACCTTAAAAGTTTGGTGGACAAAATGAGACAGAAAAAGAAGTGGCATAAAACACGTCCTAGAAAGTCGGAGAAAGTTATACTTGTAAACAAACTATGGTGAGTTCAAGGACCGCCAAAATTAGTAGGACAAAACGGTGCTCGCCAAATACTCGAATCAGTGAAGCATGTTTAATACAAACAGTGTGCTTTATAACAATTAGGGAGGTTTGTGTCATGTTTGTCCTCCTACAGAAACCATATTAAAACAAAAAATATATTTTTTTCCCCTCATATTTTTTAATTTTTCATACATTCTTGAAAAAGCTCCAGAGAGCCACTAGGGCGGCGCTAAAGAGCCGCATGCAGCTCTAGAGCCGCAGGTTGCCGACCCCTGCCCTAAGAAAAGGCATTGAAGCTAAGGGAAGGCTATGCAAAACAAAACTAAAACTGAACTGGCAGCAAAGTAAACAAACACAGAATTCTGGACGACAGCAAAGACTTACAGTGTGTGGAGCAGCAGACGGCGTCCACAAAGTACATCCGTACATGACATGAAAATTAACACCAAAATAGGAAACACTACACACAGGAAAACACTAAAAAACTCAAAATAAGTCACATCGTGATGTGACAGGTCGTGACAGTACACCTACTTTGAGACGAGCTATAGTAGGATAGGATAGGATAGGTGTTCGTTGTCATTGCACAAGTACAACGAAACGGTATTAGTAATGCATGGTTGGTTACGGTTTGAATTTATATCCAACAATTGCGAGAACGACTTTTTACTATCA
Source organism: Entelurus aequoreus (assembly GCF_033978785.1). Classification (NCBI taxonomy): domain Eukaryota; kingdom Metazoa; phylum Chordata; class Actinopteri; order Syngnathiformes; family Syngnathidae; genus Entelurus; species Entelurus aequoreus. The sequence continues at coordinate 66,502,904 of NC_084737.1, forward strand.
ATATCGGCTGGTGAGTTTAATTTTTTTTGTTTTCTGCTATTGGTGTGCCTCTGGATTTTTCCAATGAAAAAAATGTGCCTTTGCTCAAAAAAGGTTGAAAAACACTGGATTACTTTACGTGT